>NW_004955541.1:3426828-3444414 GCF_000276665.1 Chinchilla lanigera | reverse complement strand
GAATTATTGAATGATTATTCAGTAGGTCACTCATGTATAGTTCTATTTATATTCTTTAGAAGCCACTCTGAAGATACCTAAGTATAGTACAACAACTATTGGTAATCTCCTACCTCTTTTGTCTATAACTCACTATCATTTGTCTATTTGTTTTCCTGAGAAACTATCTTATAGATAAAATATGTAAAACAATAATCATTGATAATTTCCTACCACTTTGTCTGTAATTTGGTAAACCCCTATTATTATGTTATCCTTCTTTTACTCTTTAAAATTAATAATAATAATAATAATAATCTATACATACATAGGACATTTAACAAAGAATTTTTATCACTGAAAGCCAAGATTGGACCTTAAATGAAGAGCAATAAATGAATGTACTACCGGGTGTGGTGGAGCACGCCTGTAATCCCAGCACTTGGGAGGCTGAGGCAGGAGGATTGTTGAGTTTGAGACCAGCCTGGGCTACAAAGTGAGCTCAAGGGCAGCCTGAACTGCATAGTGAGACCCTGTCTCAAAAAGACAAAAAATAAAAATAAAAAATAAAATAAAATAAAATAAACTTCAGAAGGCTATCTGTTGTTCCTATGCCCACAGTTTACACATTTAAAATTTCATAGGATGTTAAGAACTGCAGTCTCAAATCCATCAGATTAAGATTTTTTGCTGTGCTATTCTGAAAATGCTATTTCTATCCCCCCCATGATTAAGCAAATACACAGGGCAAAAATTAATTTAGAAAGTATTTGTCCCCTCTGAGCCACAGCAGTTGTTAGCCTTGACCTGAAGCTCAACATTAACATTTTCTGAAATCAGTACCTTTGGGATGGGCTGGGGAATGTAGCTCAGCAGCACAGCACCTCCCTGGCAACCATGAAGTTGTGAGTTCAATTCCTGATACCAAAAGAAAAAAAAAAAAAAGAAAAAAGAAAGGACTACCTTCAGAATTTTGGCTCCTAAGTCCTGATACTGCTTCGGGTTCTTCAGGAAATTCACAAACTCCATAATTTCCAATTTGGCTTCTTCACAGCCAGCTACGTCTGCAAATCGCACATCCATGTTGTTCTTTAGGATCTTGGCTGTTGTCTCACCAACACTGAAGAGGCCCCCTCCTCGCCTGCCACGCCCGGCTCCCATTGGGCCCCTCCTCACAGCATAGAGAAGGATGCCAACCAGGAGAAGAGTGGGTACCAGGCTTCGCAGGAAAGAGCTAGAAAATCATGAAAACCACTTGTCAACATTTGCTCCAGAGAAAGGTCACAACACTACCTTCAGCCAGGAAGAGCAGACAGCTCTAGAATTTGTGCTGCACCAAAGGGATGGTTTCTTCCTAAAATATGTCCACATCAGTGCATGGGTTCAGCTTTCCTTGTCCCAGCCCACCTGCAGCTGGCTTGCTGAGGTAGGGAGGGCAGTACCTTTAGGTGCCTCAGTCATACACCTTCCTCAGCAGCTCACAGACCCACACAGCCAGCTGAGGCCAATGGTGTCTACCAGGCACAGCCTTTCTCTTTTCTCTATTCCATGATGAATCTCTTCTTTCAACTATATTTTATTTTTCCCTTGTAAGTGAGCACCAGTAAAAATGGTGAGAGTTCCTGTGCCCTCCAGAGGCCAGCCTGGGCAATATAGCAAGACCCTTATCTCAAAAAATAAAATAGGGGCTGGGGATTTAGGTTAGTGGCACAGCGCCTGCCTGGCAAGCGCGAGGACGTAAGTTCGATTCCTTGTAAAAACCTCAAAAAATAAAATAATAAAATAGACTAAATACATATTCCTTCATTACAGGAATTAAAAATTTCAGCAGATGCTATACTATGCTTGAAAAGAAGCACATTCCAAAATAAGTTAAATGCTAAACTTTTGCATTCACAATCAAGAGGCCCTGGAACTGCTGTTATGGTTTGTGTCTGAGTGTCCCCCTAAAGCCTCATGCAGTCATGGGGCGGGCTTTTAGAGTTTATGATTGATCCATGGTCCAATGCTGGGATTATGGATGCAAGTGCTACACTTGACCTGGGGTGGATAGTTTGCATACAATGTAAGGGAGGAAAAGAGGTTCCTTGCTGCTTCTCCTCCCTTTTTGCTCTTGTGCTTTTGCTATCTTCTGCTGCCATGAACTGTTGCCCTCTGCCATGTGCCACTCTGCCTTGGAGCCAGCCAAGTACAGACTGAAACCTCCAAACTGTAAGCTAAATAAACCTTTCCTTCCTTTATTTTGGATGTCAGGTATTTTGTATCAGCAATGAGAGAAAAGTAACCAAGACAACCACAGTGCTGCATCACCCACCTCATCCCACCATTTACCCATCATTCTCAGTTGTGTAGACTACTGCAGCCCGGTTGATGGGCTCGATCCCCAGCTCCCATTGAGCAGACTCCAGGTTCCGCTCAAAGGTATCAACGCTGCCAATGTTGAACCACACGAATTTCTGCAGAGACGAATAGCAAGGTTGGGCTGCAGGACAGTGTCCCACAAAAACACACCGCCTAAACACACACATAGCCTGCACACTCATTCACCAGCTCCTCCCTCAGCAGAGTTCCTCCTCCTAGTTCTGACCACACAAATGGACCAATCCCACTCTAAGGCTGGCTCCAAGGGTAACTGCAAATAGCAGAAGATCCTTGGTTTTGGCCTCACAAAAGTACATGCTTGCCCGGGATATAGCTCAGTGGCAAAAGCACCTGCCTGGCAAGTGCAAGGTCACAAGTTCAATTCCCAGTACCAAAAAAAAACAACCACATGCTCTGAGTTCTAGATAAAAGTATACAATAGTGCAACAACTGCCGAAGTTTGCCTTAGTCCTTCTATTCTTCTATTCTTTGTTTTTCTATTCTTCTCCTAAACTCTGGCCTGTGTTCTCACACACTGCTTGGCAAAACTGAGTCACAGTTAATAGTTTTGTAAGAGTCCTGAGAGAAAGGGATACGAATACAAGACACTAAGATAAACTTCACAATAATGGACTGCTGGACACTGGCAGAGGCATTCTACTGAAAAAACAGGGAACTACACTTCCCATTACAAAAAAGCTGTCTAGAGTCCTAGGTCTTAAACCCACTCCTCACCTCAGAAGAGGTTCCTGGGACAGGAATAACCCGCACAAACTGTTTGTTCACGACTTCTAGCCGGTCCACCTAGGAGGAAGGGAAAAATACACAGAAAAGCTAAGGCAGAAGGTAGGACACTCAAGAAAACTGTGGGCACTGCCAAAGGTTCCTGTACCTGTGACCACATGCACTCTACAGACCAAGCCCAAGTTCTGTTTTCCTACTAATTCAGACTCTTCACCTGGGGCACAACTATATTTTCTTTTTAATAAAGAAAAACCAAGGAATGAATTCAAGAAGAGGTTTTAGGGGGCTGAGGGGCTGCTTTTTTGCGGGGACAGGATCTTGCTATACAGTTAGTTCAGGATGGCCTTAAATTCAAGAGATCCTCCTGCTTTAGTCTCCCAAGTGCTATCACAAGCATACATCACTACACCCATCTAAGAAGAGTTCTAAATTTGGTATACCTGAGCACCTGTCATGCATTCAGACTGGCTTAAAAACTCAAAAGGGCGTGCTGGGGATATAGCTCAGCAGCTCAAGTGCCTGCCTGGCAAGCGCAAGGTCCAGAGTTCGATTCCAGGTACCATAATTAAAAAAAAAAAAAAAAAACTCAAAAGGGTTATAGGTAAGTTTTACACTGACAGTACAGCAAAGATAAATACACATCTAATTCAGAAATATTTTTTTTCATCTAGCTGTAGGTACAAGAAAATGGTGCCAACAAGGATAAAAATTCAGCTCTGAAGGCTCATTAACTGCCAATACCACTGCACACAGCAACATAAAAGGTAAGATGCCCCTCTGAAAACCAATGTAGAAAAACATCTTGAGGGTACAATACAGTATTATTTCTCCTGCTCATCACAGAATTTTTTTGTATGTGTGAGACAATGTCTCCCTATGCAGTCTAGTCTGTCCTTGAACTCACTACATAGACTAGGTCAGTCTCAAACTCATAGAGATCCTCTTGCTTCAGCCTCCCAACTGTTGGGATTACAGGTGTATACCACACACCCAGCCCTCATGACAGACTTTTTTTTTGGTTTTTGTTTTTCAGTACAAGAAATCAAACCCAGGGGTGCCCCACCACTGAGCTACATCTCTAGTCTTTTTAAAATTTTTTATTTTGATACAGTCTTGATAAATAACTGAGGCAGGAACTGAACTTGCAATTCTCCTGCCTCAGCCTCCCTCAATGCTGGAATTATAGGCATGTCCAGCTATCACAAAATCTTAAACCACTACAACACTATAACTTCTGTCAGGAGTTAATGAAGCCTGCACAGCGTGGTGGTGCACACTTGTGATCCCAGCACTTGGACTACTCAGCCATGAAGAAGATAAACTGGAGACTTTTATAGGCAAATGGATGCAACTCAAGACCATACTCGTAAGTGAAATAAACCAGACACACACGTGTAAACATCGTACTGTCTCCCTACTGTAAGAAGCTGAAAGAGCAAATAAGATCCAGAATATAAAATAGATACTGTAGAATGGGAAGAAATTGCTCAAAAGGAAAGAGAAACTGGGATTCAGAAAAGGAGAAAAGAAGGGATAAGCAAATATATATATATATACACACACACACACACACAAGACAATTATACTACTAATTTCTCTTAGTTCACTGAAAAGAAAGGTTTGCACTAATATTGTTTGGACAATTAAATGCTTATATCTTGTACTCTGAGTAACTTTTTTTTTCTGTCTTTTTGAGACAGGGTCTCGCCATGCAATTCAGGCTGATCTAGAGCTCACTTTGTAGCCCACGTTGGTCTCGAACTCTCAATCATCATCCTGCCTCAGCCTCCCAAGTGCTGGGATTACAGGAGTGTGCCACCATGCCCAGCTTTCTGAGTAACTAACTTAAAGATAACAATATGCAATGTATTAACCATTTTTACTCTATTATCTTGTTTTGAAATTTTATTTTTTTTCTTTAAAAAAAAAAATCCTAGCACTTGGTAGGCTGAAGCAAGAGGACCCCTGTGAATTTGAGGCCAGCCTGGGCTACATAGTGAGTTCAAGGCCAACCTGCATTACATACTAAGACCCTGTCTCCAAAAATAAAAAAAGTTAATGAAGCCTAAGGATTGTGATTCATGTGTGTTTATCACTGGGACACCTTCCAACCCTAACAATATAGGCACACAATCAGCATTCCTGCACTGGAAAAGACCTCAGGAAAGGTTCTGGAATCTATCCAGAATCCATGCACTAGAAGGTATTGTGGACTCACCACCTCCATCTCCTCTCCTCACACCTGCAGCTGCAGGTGGCAGACCCATAGGAGGCAAGGGTGGCAGCAGCTCTGCCCCCATTAGTGTAAGGAAAATTGCCAAGAGCCTCCCTGCTGATAGGCATGGGCCCTGTAGTAAGACAAAAAGCCCTGACCACAAACTCTGAACTACAGAACTCATTACAAAGAAGTGCAGATCTAACACATCACTTAGCACAGACCCTTCTGAGGGCACTTGAGAGGCAAAGCGTCCCCGTTTCAGTTTACACTGAAGCCCGAGCAGCCTTCACCCAGCCTCAGCATGCTGATGAACAAGTGTGCCTCTGTGAAGGGTAAACGAGGACTGCCCATGCCACACCTTCCTCCATACAAATCCCTAGCCCCACTCAGTGTAGTGGACATGCTTATAATCCCAGCACTTGGGAGGCTGGGGCAGGACAACCACAAGATCAAGGACAGCCTGGGTTACATGGCACAAATCTGTCTCAAAAAAAAAAAAAAGCCAAAGCAGGGGTCCCACGACACAGTATAGAAATCAGACATGAGATTGAAACTCAATAATTAATGGACAAACAACTAAGTCTTAGAGGACAGGTTTTAAAAAAGTCAACCCATGATGTTAGAGCAGCCTCTACCAGGCCAGAAAGTGGGTTTAACACTTTCTGCTATGGTAATCTCTAGAAAAGGAAAACTGCCTCTGGACTCTGCCCTGTAGCAGGGCTACTCAAAACTCTACCACACAGAGGACTGACTCCCACCCCAGCCTGGAGCTCATATCCCCTTGCAGGCTGTAGAGGCCTGCAGGAGCACACTACACACTCTGAGTCCCCTCACCAAGCCTCTGGCCAGGTAATACTGCACAAAGTGCTTCCAGGTAATCTCTTTTCCAGGATCTCGAAAATAGAAGTAGAAAACTCCCACAGCAACGCCTGCGCCCAAAACAGCCAGATTTCGGAAATCCTTGTCATCCCAGGGAAACTCTCCCTGTTAAAAAAAAAAGATAACATATTTTCATGTAAGTGAGGAGTTTCTTTTTGTCTCTGTAGTGCTGGAGACCCAACCTGGGGCCTGCCCATGCTGAGTTATACCCCAGCCCTAGGGTGGTTTATGAAAACACGTCTCTTTTCAGACATTACTAGAGCTGTCAAACTATCCCCTCACAAACTACACAAAGGACTCCAAGTGTGTGATAAAGCAGAACCGTTCCTCTCTGGAGAAAAACCTTTATACAGGTACAAGCACACATCATACCTGCAGCTCACAAGTCAGCCCAGGAGCAGCAGAAAGCCATAAAGAGATCTGCTCTGGAGCCATCATTCAGGTTCACTTTTGTCAAGGTTAGGCAGCTTAAGAAATTAATGTCTCAGAATCTTGGCAGTAATTTGTGAGTTTGGCCCTAAGCTAGCACAAATTGCTATGGCTTGTGTGTGTACCCCACTGCAACACTCAGAATGGCTCTTTACCCCCAGGTGATATTAAGTGGGGAAGGTCCTTGGAAAATGAGGGCTCCATGCTCAGGAGTGGGATTATTGTCCTTGATAAAGGGTTCGAAAGAAAAAGTTCGTCCCTTCCACCACTGTCCCGTCTGGAGGAAGCAGCACTCAAATGCCATTAAAGATGCCTTGAAAGCTGAGACCAGCTATTCACCAGACATGAGACCTGCTGGCATCTTGACCTTGTACCTTCCAGCCTGCATAACTGTGAGCACATGATGTTTATAAATTACTCAGTATAAGGTATTTTGTCATAGGACAGGACAGGAATGGACTAAGACAAAGATCACAGAGCGCCAGCTCTGCAGGCACCACATCCTTTGGCAGAGTGACAAGGTGTCTGGGCCCAGTCCTGAGATGCTCACAAACCTTCTGTATCCGTTTCCACCAGGCAAAATCATCCCCTTTTCCTCCTCTCTTGCCTCCACCTCCTCCAGACCCAGCATTCTTTGGTTTGCCAGTTTCTAAGAAAAAACAAAGTCAATTACGAGACATGGTAAAAATCTGTAAAATTTTTTTTCTTTTTTTGTATCAGGAATTGAACTCTCAACCTCATGCTTGCCAGGCAGGTGCTGTGCTGCTGAGCTAAATCCCTAGCCCAAAATTTGTATAAACTTTAAGGAAAAAACTTAAGTCTTCATAGAAGTGTTCCATTTGTAGCAAGGTATGTTACCACAATTCCTGATATGCTTTTATGTATTTCTTCCCATTTCATACTCACAGGTATCTAAGAAGGACCATTCACAGGAGAAACATCTGGTAAGTACAGACTTCAATCCCAAAACCCAATTCACATCACCAAACCATGACTTCATTTAAAAGATGATTCACTGCGGCTTACACCCAAAGAAGCTGAGAAGGCACAGAACGGTGAAGACGAAAGCAAAGAACACGGTGAGCAGGGAACAAGAGGCAGCACCCATGGACAAGCACCAGGGTGGGAAGGCCAAGCTCATACACACAGGCCCACCTCCCTGTCACACCGTAGGAAGATTAACCCCAAAATGAGTGAGTACTTAAAAAAATATTCAGATGTAAAGCCTTACCTTTCCTTGGAGCTACTGATTTTTCTGAGTTTGTGTTTCTTGCATTCCTCTCAAAGAATTTCTCAAACCCTTAGGGATGAAATGAAAAGGCTTTAAAGAAAAAATATTCTTACTCAAAAGCATCAATTCAATCAAATCAGAAGAATGAAAAGTCAATTATCTTTCCTTTCTTGTTGACACAATCAATAAGCAGTCAGTCCCAGGTCCTAATACTGGGATAAGGGCTGAGGAGCATCTTCTACAATGTGGAGATGCAGGTCTCCAGGTGGTTCTGTGAGTACTGACTCTGCACACAGCCCAGGCCCCTGGCCTGTGCTGAAAGGCTTCAAATGGATAATTGTTCTCCAAACTAACTAAAGTCTGCACATCATCTCTGTTTTACTTTCCTTTTTTTTTTTTTTTTGGTGCCAGGAATCAAATTGGGACTGCGCTTGCCAGGCAGGTGCTTGTGCCACTGAGCTATATCCCCAGCCATCTGTTTTACTTTCCAACCATGAGGCTTGGCTGGTCCTTAGAATCGGATATGCAGAAACCAAAGTTTGCTCACCTATGTTCCAAAAGATTCACCAGGCAACTTTCTTCTGAAAATGCTTCTCTTTTGTCAGTCTCTCTTTTTTTTTTTTGGTACCAGGACCTTGCTCTTGCTAGGCAGGCACTTGTGCCGCTGAGCTATATCCCCACCCCATCTTCTGCCAGTCTCAGTGACATATCAAAATGGTGAAAGTATGGATAAAGTGCTACAGTTTAGCACAACAGAAAAACTAGAAGGAAGGGAGGAGGGGGCAACCTAGATGTCATGTGCCTCATCCACTGTTTATCACTATGGGAAACACACTCCAAGGAAGCTACACACCTTATGTTGCTACTGACAGTACAGAGAAAACAGGTACCTTTGGGTGGTTTTGAACACAGCCATTGGGAAAATGACATCAGTCTCCCCTGCAGAGCCAGCTGCTGAAGGTGGACTCCCTGGAGGCACTGAAGTGGGAAAAGGATTAGCTGATGAGCTCCTTCTGTAATATAAGCAGCGTTCTCACAGTGGCCAAAACAAGCTGAAAGGGACAGGATAAAGGCTAGGAAATAAACTTACTGCCCTATTCATCTGCTTTAATATCCCACTAAAATGTGGTTCAACCAAGATAAACAGGAACTAAATTCACTGCAGAAATGCACAAAAAATGTTTACATGTCTCAAAAAGACCCCCCCCCAAAAAAAAAACTGGGCATGGTGGCAAACGGCTGTAATCCCAGGACTAGGGAGGCTGAGGCAGGAGGATGCTGAGAGTTCAAGACCAGCCTGGGCTACATAGTGAGTTCAAGGCCAGCCCAAACTACATAGTGAGACCCTGTCAAAACTACATATCAAGACCTGTCTCAAAAAAATAAGCCAGACATGGTGTTGCACACCTGTTATTCCAGCACTTCGAAGGCAGAAGGCAGTTAAGATCACTGCAAGTTCAAGCCCTGCTGGGACAACATATTCAAGGCTAGCCTGAACTATATATACCAAGACCATGTCTCAAAAAAGCAAAGCAAAACAACCTAAATAAAATCAGGGAAATCCAAACAAGCTCATAAATGAAACGCTGGCACCAATGGTGATGACACCACACCACCAAACATAAAGGCTGTAAGGCGAACAAGAACTTATTAACTGTGAATGAATCTACCTGTTGCAACTTATCCCAGTACCAATGGGACAGTACCTGACCGAACCCTTATGACCCCATGTAGCTCAACGATCCCTGCTTTCAATCTCCAGTACCACAAAATAAATACGTAAAGGCACTGAGGTCCGCAACAGTTCATGATTCAAGAGACACCTGTCCGGTACTAACAAGCTCTTGTTAACTACACTCACCTGTTGATAACCACAACGGCCCCTGTGATGCTGAGGCAATATGCACACAAACAAGACTCTGCTTCCGACACAAAACCGGAAATACTAACATGCGTTTTCCAAATGAATAGAAAAGATGAAAATTTATTCCTTAAGACAGAAACTCACAGAATCTTTCTTCCTATTTCATTATGTCTGAAAATCATACCTTTCTGGGGTCAAAAACTCTACGTAAGTGTGTCATAGTGTTGCAGATTAGAGACCAGTGGAAGACTCTGCACTAAGGAGTCCGAAGGCAGGCTATTAGTAATTCCGGCGGGCCAAGGAAAACTGAGTTTTCAAATCACTGGCCCGGAGTCAGGTTTGAGTTTAAATATGGTTTGCACACAAGGTCACTGCACGACTGGTCACACAGAATACAAGAGTTGTCAGACACTGCCAGGCGAAACTGTACGCGTGGGTCGAGCAGAGTTAATGCGTCCTTGATTCGGCCGGTCTTATCCCAAACATAAAGGCCTTGAAGCAGGCTGGGGTCAGTGCTTATTTTCTTAATTGAAGAAAGCACAGTTACGTAGACCTGTCATGTTAATGGATAACAGCTGAAACCAGACAGTCAAGGTTTTCAGCAGCTAGCTGTGACAGGCTGTAGGAACCTGTGGTTACAGGCCCCTAATTGATTTCTAGCTTTCACTATGATATGCTTACAAGTCTGCTATTCTATAAGGGCCCTTACAATAGCAAATTTTAATGTGCCGGCTGTCCACTGGAAACAAAAGAACCCTTAAAATACGCAGCATTCCATGCGTTTTCCTTTCCACAAACAAGGTCAAGGCAATACCGACCCACCAGGCTGCACCAAGCCCTCAAGCACTATCACCAAAGCATTAGAGCCGAGCTCAACAAATGTTCGCTGGATAAAGACGGCCCTAATGCTTCACGAGACTCTTTTTCATCCACTACCAAATCCTGGCTGTAAGAGCGACCCTGTCCAGCACAGCACAGGGGCGTTACTGCCCCGGGGCCCCGGCGAAAGCAATGCTCGCGGTCGGAAGGGGACACAGAGGCAAACCCCTCAACCCTGGCACTGGAGAGCGGACCGAGCGGGAAGGGCGCTCGGTTGTCGGGGAAAGGCGAAGAGGGGCCGGGGCGGGGCCGGAGACGCAGGGCGTGCACCACTCCCGCCGGAACCGGCCAGCGGCCGCCGCCGTCCTCACCCCGCGGCGCACACGGATTGCGTCACCGCGGCAGCGAGCGCAGCCCCGCCCAGGGCCGGCGAGCCGCGCTTCCCCGCTCACCTGCCGGGCGCTCCCGAGGGCCCGCGCACCAGTCCATGCTGTCTTGCCGCCTGCTGGGCGGCCGCCGCCGCAGCACCACAGCACGGCGAGCCGCCCGGCTACCGTACGAACGCCGGCCGCGGCCACTAGCCGACGCGACATCACCTGACCTCGCGGCGCCCTGGCGCGCGCACGCGCAGCACAGCGACTCGGGTCACAGTGCGCCACGCCCAGGGCCACTCCCGCAGGCGCCGCGGGGCTAGCGCGTGTGCAGTCGGCGGGCGCCCGCTCTGGCTGGCCCCATCCTCGCCTGTTTAAGGTCTGGGCAGTCGCCCTGGCCTTCCAGAAAGTTGAGCGCAGAAACCCGAGCAAACGACTTAGCCTAGGCGCCAGGGGGAAAGCAACGCCTTTATACTTTTTCTTTTAATCTGGCATCGGCCATGACGCCTCTCTGCGGCGTCCTCCTTGGGAAGAGGGCCGCTAAAATGAACGCAGGCGTCCCGCCCTGCGCACTCTCGTCGGCCGCCTCTACAGGATTACCCAGGTATTCGGTGCTGCGCTCCCTCTTGAACAAAGGAACTGGTTTGGTACGTAGCTTGCTGCATGGCTCTCCTGCGTGACACTTTGTGGTTAGTTGGTTTTTCTCCGGAATCACAAGAGTCCATACCGTTTTTTTATGTGCCTGTAGCTGCGCTGAGCAGGGATTTGGACTCTGACAAAAGGGGCCCTCGCGGCTTGCGAGTGGAGCGCGAATCCTCCTGTTTCTGGACAGTAGAGACAGGCAGCCTGTGATTACCGTGCCACAACTCTGCGGGCTTATACATGCGGCTCTTCGCAGCCTCATTTTCTCTTTCCTAAGACTGCTGTGACATTAATACACTGTAGAGGCAGAAATGCCTGGGGAACGGCTCCTAAATAAACTGTTCTCCCTCGTGCGAAAAGGGAGCAGAAAACAATTAACCATTCACGTGAAACTAGAAGTGTTGAGACGATTCAAAAAGAGTGAAAAGCTCAGTCCAATTCCAAAGACCACAGGGGCCATGATACGACATGATAACGAAAAAAGACGTCACAAATAGCCACTCCATCAAGAGACTCAGCGCGGAGGTACCATAGTAGAAAACATGGAGCGATTGTTGAGCATATGGCTTGAGGACCAGAACCAGTGAAGTGTGCCTCTTGAGTGTCACCGTCATTCAGGAGAAACTGTGGGCCACAGTGGTGGAAGCTCACACCAGCAATAGTAAGAGCATGTGGAAGAATATTTGGCCACAGTGTGGTGGTCCCCCAAATTTTCACAAACATGCCAATGCACAACTTCAGCAAAACATTGTTCCCCTTGCCAGGAATGTAGGAGAGATTGTAGAAGCTGATGAGGACCATTTGCTTCAGTCCTACAGAGATCTCAAATGAGGACCTGACTAGCCGGAACAGGAATGGCAGCAGCAGAGAACAGTAGAGGTGCTCCCCATTTCCTCCACCAGCTGAGCGCAGGAAAATTGTCACTAACCTTGTCTCATACAGAGGCTGAAGTCCTCGTTAGTGACTGCCCTAAGAAGTGGAAACTGAAAGTGTCAGAACAATCAATGATGCAGTAAACTGCTACGGGGAATTGTACAGTGAGAAGTGGCGCTCAGAGCAGCTACCATAGCTTGTATTTCAGGGTACTCTATAATCAAAAGTTAACCCAAGTAAAGCTAGAAGCACAAAGATGACCTCAACGGCTGAATGCAGCCAAGCCTCTCTGCTTCTAGGTGTTTAACATCCCTGAAAACCTTAATGCTAGTATTTCTACTTTTACACTTGGAAATAACAAATTTCGTCATTAATTTTCTTTTCTTGAGACAGGGTCTTGCTATTAATTCAGGCTGACCATGAACTTACTATGTATCCTAGGTTGGCCTCAAACACCAAGTTAGGGCAGTGCTCCTAACTTAACCTCCCAAGTACTGGGATTAGAGGTGTGTACCACCATGCCTGCTGTCATTAAAATTTTACTTAAATATGTGCATTAACAAGATTACATGCAGCTGAGGGAGGCTGAGGCAGGACAGTCATTTCAAGTTTGAGACCTGCCGGGGCTACAAAGTGAGCTCAAGGCTGGCTTGAACTGCATAGTGAGACCCTGTCTCAAAAAGACCAAAAAAAAAAAAAAAGAAAGAAACCAAAGATTAACACGCAGCCAAGCAAGGTGGCACACTCCTGTAATCCCAGCACTTGGGAGCCTGAACCAGGAGGATCACCATGAGTTTGAGGGCAGCAAGACCCTGTCTCAAAAAACAACAAAACAAAATCACATGCAAAGTTTGGTAATGTGGTTCATAACTGTAATATTAGCATTATAAGACTCTGAGGCAAGACAATCACAAATTTAAACTGAAGGTCATTCTGGGCAACTCAATGACTTAGCAAGATGCTTTCTGAAAATTTGTTGTTTTTAATTTTTTTAGGAGCTGGGGCTGTAACTCAGTGAAAAGGTCCCAGGTTCAGTCTCAAATACTGGAAAAAAAAAAATTGAAGAAAAAAAAATACCTGGAAATGGTGCACACCTGAAATTCCAGCACTGGAGAGGCTGAGGCAGGAAGATCATCATGAGTTTTAAGTCCAGCCTGGGCTACAAAGTGAGTTCAAGGTTGCAGCCTAAACTACACAGCAAGAAGCTGGGGATTTAGCTCAGTGGCACATCGCCTGCCTTGCAAGCGCAATGTCATCAGTTCGATTCCCGGTACCGGAAAAAAAACAACAAAAAAAAACTACACAGCAAGACCCTGTCTTCAAAGAAAAACTCCAAACAGACCAGGGATTTATTTAAATGTAGACATTACACCATGCAAGTACTGAAAAACATTTTTTTAGAGATGGGATTTAGCTGTGTTAGCCAGCTGGCTCTAAACTTCTGGGCTTAAGCAATCCTCCTGCTTTTGTTCCTTAGAAATTGTAACTGCAGGTGCACCCCACTATACCCTGCACTGAATGCTTCTTTAACCTGGGTGTAAAGAAAGAATTTGTATAACTAGAAATCCAAATGAAAGAAAATACCAATTTGACCATATGTAAGTGTAAAATAATTCTTTGTATGTTCTAGATGTAAGTTCTGTGTTTGACGTACAGATGTCTAGAATTTTTTCCTATTCTGTGGGTTGTGTTTTTGAGACAGGGTCTCGCTATGCAGTTCAGGCTGGCCCTGACCTCACTTTGTAGCCCAGGTTGGTGTCAAACTCTCAATCATCCTCCTGTCTCAGCCTCCAGAGTGTTGGGATTACCAGTAATTTGCCACCAGGCCCTGCTTTTGATGTGCAAAAGCTTTTTAAGAAAGTAAGATCCCAGGGCCAGGATATAGCTCAGCAGCATAAGTGCCTGCCTGGCAAGTGCAAGGTCCTGAGTTTGATTCCCAGTACAAAAAAAAAAAAAAAAAAGATGATAAGATCCCAGCTGTTGATTCTTTGAAGTATTTCCCATGCAGTTTGGGTTTTATTCATGAAATCTGCTATACCTATGTCTTCAAGATTTCTACCTGCTTTCTCTTCTAGTAGATTTATGGTTTCTATTTTAATATTTAGATCTTTGATCCATTTTGACTTTAGTACATGGGTCTAGTTTTAGTCTTTGGCATATAGAGAGCCAGTTTTTCCTGCACCATTTATTAAAGAGGCTGTCTTTCTACCAGTAAACATATTTGGTCTCTTTGTCAAAGATAAGATGGCTGGGTGTGTTTGTAGTTGTGTCTGTATCTTCTAATCTGTTCCACTGATCCTCAGGTCTGTTTTTTTGCCAGTACCATGCTGATTTTATTGTAGGGGACAGTGAATCTTAGCATATCATTTTAGATAGAATAGTTTTAGTAAAGGCCTAAAAACATATCCTGGGAAACTTTCCAGGGAAACTGTAAACTTTGCCTGGGAATGTCTCCCCAGGTAAGGAACACCCAGGCCTAGATAACCATCTATGACCCTGCCTGGGTTGTTTCATTCCTTCCCTGGCCCTAGATAAACATTGTAACCATAAAGGAAATATAAGGTTATCAAAAAGGGGGACATACAGCACATAATGGGAGAAACATCTATCATGGCTAGACCTGTGACCGGAATGTAACCTGGGTCCCACGGAATAAGAGAAAAACCATTTGGCCACCTGAGTCAGCTACGTAACATCCCAATCTGTAACCATGGAAACCCAAAACATATTTAAGAGTGGAACAAAGATTAGCAGAGCACTGACGGGTCCCAACTTAGTTGGGGACACATGGTGGCCTGCCTAAAATTCAATAAACTCTGTTTGCCCTAAATAGAGTTCATTGGTCTTCTGTGGAATTCAGCCCACTTTGCCGCTACTTTATCACAGTAGCTTTGCAGTAAAACTTCAAACCAGGAATTGTGATGCCGTCCTGCCTTGTGTTTGTTGCCTATGGAGAGCCCTTCCCAGTCCTCATTGCAGCCCATGGAGTTTATATTTGTAATCTGATGGAAAAATTATTGGAATTCTAGTGACTTAATTCCAGTCTACCACTTCCAGTGCAACCCTTGGTGAGAATAAAGACAGTAAGGCATATTTGTAGTTATGAGGAGCCAAGGGGTCCTAAGTCCAGCCACAATGATAGCTAACGGGTACAAAGGCCTCAAACCAGGGCCAAACGTGGATTTTATTAATTCATAAAGGAGTGGCTTGAGGATGAGTGACTGTGAGAATGGTGGGAAGTGTGTGAGTGCTGTGAACTGGGCTAGGTAGGAAGCCTGAAATCACCTTAGCAATATGCAGAGAGGAAGATATGCAGAAAGGATAATCTTTTATTTATTTTTTTGTTTTGTTTTTTGAGACAGGGTCTCACTAATGTAGCCCAGGATGGCCTCAAACTCACGGCAGTTCTCCTGCCTTAGCCTCCCAAGTTGCTGGGATTATAAGCATGCGCCCATGCCTGGCTCAGAAAGAATAATCTACATAACACAATTGAGGTAGTATCTAGTGTTTTGGAGTCAGTGCTTCAGCTCTGATGTGTAATCTTTTATTCCCTGGGAAGTCATAGTCTCTTATTTTGAGGCTCGATCTCAGCTGACAGCATGGACCACGGCGCTCCATTCTGCCTCAGCCCAGCTCACACTTTTTACTTGGGAGCTACGGGGGACCAGGGAAACACTGCCCTGTCATCTTTGCTTCAAAGACTAGATATCAGCACCTCAGCTGGACTGATTTGCATTGCTTAAAGCCAACTGAAGGGATAAAGAAAAGTCCTGGCCAGCTGTGTATGTATCAATCCATGGGAATAGCGTCAGGTTCAGCCAAAATGGAGACAGTTGCTCCTCCAAGGAGAGTCACCCAGGTGGTCCTCTACAGTTGCCCAGAATTTCTTTCTTCTAGGTTTCTTCTGGTTCCAAATGAATTTTAGGAATGTTTTCTCTATTTCTGTGAGGTATGCTAGTTATCTTTTGATTGGGATTACACTGAACCTGTATAACAATTACGGGAATATGGCCATTTTCACTATGCTGGTTCTTCTGTCCATGAGCAAGAGATCTCTTTCCATTTCCTGATATCCTCTTCAATTGCCTTTTTCAGAGTACTGTAATTTGCAATGTAGAGGTCTTTTACTTCCTTCATTAGATTGATTTCTAAGTATTTCATTTTTGGGGCTGCTATTGTGAAGGGTGTACTTTCCCTATTTTTCTTTCAGTGAGTTTGTTGCAACACTAGCAGGCATCAAGCACCTGAAGAATGAGAGGGACTCACACCAGGACAATGTAGGAAACAGGTTGAAAGGGCTCCCAGTGGCTAAATCCAGGACAGTTTGGGCATCAAAATGAGTAAAGACTTATAACCCATTGAGTAAAATAGTAACTTGAGTAAATAGATGAGGAAGAAGGGAAAGCTCTTCCATATAATTATCAACAAAGGCAGATGGAGAGGTAGAGTTCAGTCAGTTGCCATTTGGCATCATAACTGAGTTAGATAAGAACATCAGTAGAAGCTATAACAGACCCCGCAATTTACTTCTTAATGACAGAGGGACAAATAGGGTTCCTCTACAGTAGTGGAGAAGCCTGGTGCACACCAGCTTGGCCAGGTCTCCAGTGACAGAACAAAGCAAGCTTGTGTGCTGTGCTTCCTGGGCACACCAAGGAGAACATTGCACCACTGCTGTGAAGCCCTGCCAGAAGTGTGAAGCTTGAATCTAGCATGGGACAGACCCAAAGGAGTTCCAGCGGGGCGGGGCGGGGAGGGGATTCTTCAAAATAAGTACTTTGGGAGGGCCAGGGGTAAAGCTCAGCAGCACAGTACCTGCCTGGCAAGTGCAAGGTCCTGAGTTCAATGCCAAGTACCAAAAAAAAGTACTTTGAGGGCTGGGGATGTAGCTCAATGGTAGAACATTTGCCTAGCATTTGTGAGGTTCCTGGGTTCAATTTCTACCACTAAATAGTGTTTGCTTTTCAAAAAGTCAAGTGTTTTGGGACTGGGTATTTAGCTCAGCGGCACAGCGCCTGCCTGGCAAGTGCAAGGTCATCAGTTCAATTCCTGGTACCGGAAAAAAAAAAAAAAGTCAAGTGTTTTGTCACATTAAGGAAAAATAAACGGGTCATAGTGGCACATCCTAGTAATTCCAGCACTGAGAGGCTGAGGCAGGAGGATCACAAATTCCAGT
>NW_004955541.1:3425064-3426693 GCF_000276665.1 Chinchilla lanigera | reverse complement strand
GCCCAGGCTGGTCTTGAACTCACAAGGATCCTCCTGCTCAGCCTCCTGAGTGCTGGGATTACAGGCATGCACCACCACGCAAGGCCAAAAATAATTTTTAAAAGGGGGGTGCTATGGATATAACAGTGTGAAGGCCCTGGGTCCAATCCCCATATGCCAGAGACAAAACACCTAAAGACATTGGGCAACTGGATATAATGCCTTTGGGGAAGGAGAAGCTTTACAAGTGCTGAGTCAGTGCTAACTTCCTTTGACACCTGAACTGTGGCCCTGACAAGAAAGGTCTCTGTGGGGTGAGGGTGATTTAGATAAGGGGGCACACAAGTACTTTGTAGCAAAGGGAGATCATCTCTGCAACTTAAGGTTCAAATAGTTCAGAGAGAAGCATTTGTGTAGGGAAAGAGAAGCAGATGGGGCAAAATGTTACCACGTAGGAATCCTGGAGTTGGGCAAATCGGGGAAAGTTTTTACAATTTTGCTGTAAATCTAAATCTGCCAAAATACAGACAGTAAAAGAAACAAAGCCAGACCTGGTGGCTCACTTCTGTAATCCCAGCACTTGGGAGGCTGAGGCAAGAGGCTCACCATTAAATTCAAGGCCGGACAGGGCTACATAGTGAGTTCAAGACCAGCCTGAACTGCACAGCAAGACTATCCCAAAAAACAAAGAAACAAAACAAGTAAATGGTCTCAAAAGGGGCAAAATAGCATTCTATCCAACACCCAAAGTGCAGTCTCAGCTACTGAATTGTAGATGGAGGCTCACTCCAGCCACAGAGCCACAGGCCTTCCTGACACCCTTCTGTGGGTGCTGACAGTGGGCAAGAAGCAGCTGTGTGCTCAGCTCCTCTTGGGCAGAGTCCCAGGCTGCTGTCCTGTGTGGGCTGCAATTGCTGAGTCTGTGGTGACTGGCCACTTTCATGCTCCTTAAGTTAATGAGACAATCCTTCCAACAAGAGGACTCTGAGAGATGCAGCTTCTATTTACTGAGCATTTTCTATGTGCTAGGCACAGTGATAAATGTTCTCTGGAACCGTAGGAACCCCAGGAGGCCCATGTGGTCATCCCATCTCATCAGAATGAAGGCTGAGAGAAATCAACTCTACCCATCACCCAAGCAGGCTTAGGCTTTGATCTAACACCAACATCAGTGCTCCTCTCCATCAAGTGCAAGGTGTTAATTCACCCCAAACCCTAAGCCTACCACTGGCCTATTACCTCTGTCTTGTTCCAGATTCACCACACACCAGTATCCAGAAAACACAAGTTTAATGAGGAGACTGCGCGTTGTTATGGCAGGGCCTTCCTCAGGCCAGCTGGTATTCCATGCTGTGGCATACCTTCAGCATGCTCTTCTATAAGGTGCTGGCCATGCAGATCGGTTCCTGTCTGGGTTTTTCCTACAATTCTGTGGACTGATGGGAGGACTCACACATGATTCTGTTTGAAGACTGTGTCACTCAGAAGGGACAAGTAAAAAAGTACTGGGGGATGAGCTGGGTATGGTGGTGCACACCTGTAATCCCAGCATTCAGGAGGCTGAGGCAAGAGGATCGTTGCAAGTTTGAGACCAGCCTGGGCTACAAAGTGAGCTCAAGGCCAGCCTGAACTGCATAGCAAGACCCTGTC
>NW_004955541.1:3422152-3424869 GCF_000276665.1 Chinchilla lanigera | reverse complement strand
AAAAAAAAAAAAAAAAAAAAAAAATACCAACCTAGCATTTTCATGGACACAGTAATTTTTAAATGGGATAATGTGATGGCAATCTCTATGCCAGGCTTGGTGGTGCATGCCTATAATCCCAGCACTTGGGAGGCTGAGGAAGGAGGATCACCATGAGTTTGAGGGCAGCCTGGGCTACATAGTGAATTCAAGGCCAGTCTGAATTACAGAGCAGGACTCTATCTCAAAAAAAAGTAATGGCAATATGTATGACAGAAATATGATGCAATGATGAAAAATGTGCATGTTTTGGGGTTAAAATAAAAAGCATTGGCTTTAACCTCATTTAGTACCACAGAGGAAGGGGAAGCAGAGCAGGGTCAGCCACTGACGAAGCCTTACATCACTCCTCAAAGGACTGCCAGTGATCCCTTCCACCTGAGGTAGGCCAATACCACTCTCACCATTTTTCACATGGGGACTCCAAGAAAGAAAAGAGCCTTGCCTAAAACCACCTGGCACATGGCCAAGGAGGTGATGCTGTTTCATCTACTCTTCAAATGCATCAGTGAGTTCAGCTGCTTCCTGCTGGTGGAGGTGACTTGTGTTGGACTTGGCTGAAGGCAAGGGACATGCAAATGGTGATGTTCCCTGCCCTCTCTGTCCACTGAGTGTCTGTCAACAGCTAAGCTCAGTACAGGGAAAAGAGGAAAAGGACAGATAGATACAAGCAACTTCCGCTGTCCAGAGATGAAAGTCTAGGAAGCCATGTCCTGAGATGTCCCTTCCTACACCCTCTCACCACAGAATCTGTAAAGTGCAAACAACACAGCTGAGTGCGGCTTCCACTGAAGACATACAGGTCTGGTGCACTTTCCAGTCTGGGTCTTCCTGCAGGGGCTCCAGGCCTTCTGCTCAGGGCTGTATTGAGTAAATACTCCCAGAGCCCCCCCAGCCCAGAGGTCAACTAAACCTTTCACAGGCACTATGGCAACAAGACAGCTTTGGTCCCAAGAAATGCCACCCAGGCCAACTGCATCCAACCCTCTTGCCTGACCTGGCACCTTCCCCAGGGACACTATCCCTGCTGTGCACCTGGAAGCCAGGATACCAGCGTGGGCAAAGCCTCTGGCTGCCTAGCTCAGAGCACCAGGGTCAGGTGGGCTGGGCCAGAGCCAGAGGCAGAGCTGGGGTGTCCAGCTAGCCAAGCTTCCACGCCCCTCTCTCTCTGCCTATTGTACCAGGACAAGGAATCCCACTGGACTGCCTGCCTGAGGACTCAGAAGGCCCTCAGGAGGCCAGGACAGGAGCGTGGGACACAACTAAATATCCCAAGACAGGGACCACCAGAATCCCTCAAAGGGGCTGGGAGGAACAGGAGCTGAAACCATCCACCATGGCAGACAAAACTCAGGCGGAGATGGCTGTATGCAGGCGGCTTCCTCAGGTCTCATTCCTCACTCTTCTGACACCCTCAAGGGTCTCAGCCTGGCCTGTGGCCATGGTGGGCTGGACAGGAGCAGGGGCATCTGCAGGACCCAGAGGCCTTGGCCCGGGGCAGGGATGGGGGCTGTGCTATGAGGGAGGTGAGAGGTCCTCCTTCCCTCCCCTGGTGAGTCACCCCGATCACCCTGCCCGTGGGGTTCTACGGTGGCCACATCACAACCCCTCAAAACAGCACACACAGGTACCAGCCAGGTACAGCTGCCCCAGGGCCCAGCAAGCACCCAGGCAACAACAGTCCTGGTGGGCACTGCTATACCTCCTCTATCTAGGATGCACCCCAGGGGTCTGCAGCAGAATGAATGCCCTTTCTTTGGCAATGCCATCAGGGTGCATGCCAGATGGCAAGGGTGCCTGGAGCTTCCTCCAGCATTCTAGGCGTTCATGTCTGGACAAGGTTCCTGGAAGAGGGACTGCTTCCTCAAGTTGAGCCGGGCACACTTGGGACACGTGGTCGAGTTGTCATAGTAGCAGTCCCTAGGGGCAGAAAGACAGGCTGGGGTCCACATGTGAAATCCCACAGCTGGACCCTCTCTAGCCTCCCAGGTTATCCCCCACCACCCCGCCACAGAGACTCCCACAACCCTGGCTTGTGACTGAGCTCAAGACCCACGGATGGCAAGCACTCATCCAGGAAGTTGGTGCTGGCCTCTGCAAAACAGGCCTCTTGTTCCCCAGTACCCCAGGTCACAGGTGAAGGGGCTGAAACAGGCAGGCTCCGAGGTCTTCACAACTCCACTGTCACCACTTGTTCTCATCACCACTGTGGAGCTTCCACCTATGGCTCCCAAACTGTGTCCCAAGGCATACCAAGTCTCTGCAGAGGGCGCATGGCATTCTGCAGGCTTAATTGCACATTTGAAGAGAACACAGCACTGTGCATCATTAGTTTCTGCCATACCCCTTTCTGTAACCACCTGCTTTGCAAAACTGGGATTTCAGCAGTTGCAGTGATAAAAAGGCAAAGATCAAACACAAACAAAAAAAACCAAAGATCAGTGTGGACAGAAATAGGGGTGGTAGTGTCCATCTACTCCAGGGCCTGGCAGGGGCACACAGATCATTAGTAGGAAATTGTGCTTACTGATAAATTACTTTAAATGTTTTTCTTCTAATTTATTTTCATTCCAAACAGCCCCTAAAACTTCAGGGAATAAACCCTTTTAACTTTTCTTAAACAAGGTATTTAATGAACAGTGTTAGGTATTTCTTTTTTTTTTTTTTTTTTTTTTTTT
>NW_004955541.1:3408775-3422052 GCF_000276665.1 Chinchilla lanigera | reverse complement strand
TTTTTGAGACAGGATCTCGCTATGCAGTTCAGGCTGGCCTTGAGCTCACTTTGTAGCAGGTCTCAAACTCAAAACAATCCTCCTGTCTCAGCCTCCCGAGTGCTGGGAGTACAGGCATGTACCAGCAGCAGTATTTCTTTTCTTATAGGAGCACTTGAAAAATTTACTGAGGCACTAAGAGTGCCAGAAATTAAGTTTGAGAACTTCTGGCATACACTGGCCCTGTGACTTCACACTAGTGCAGGAGAGAGTAGTGCAAACACTGTGATCAAGTCCAGGGCCAAGTTGGGCTTCAAGGACTGATCCAATGTGGTCCAGGGCACAGCACCCCCCCACCCAGCCCCCTTGCAGGTGTTTACTCCTAATAGCACTGTATTCTTTTGGAGATAGGATCTCAGTATGTTGCTCAGGCTGGCCTGAAACTCTCAATCTTCCTTCTCAACCTCCTGAGTAGCTGGGATTATACGCTTACAGGCATGTACTACCATGCCCAGCTCCCTAATAGAACTTTTTCTTTTCAGTACTGGGGTTTGAATTTAGGGCCTTTGCCTGATGCTTCCTCCAATTTTTTTTTGTTTTATTTTGTTTTGTTTTTTTCTTTTTGAGACAGGGTCTCGCTCTTGAGTTCAGGCTGGCCCTGAGCTCACTTTGTAGCTCAGGCTGGTCTCGAACTCACAATGATCCTCCTGCCTCAGCCTCCTGAGTGCTGGGATTACAGGCGTGTGCCACCATGCCCAGCTAATTTTGTGATTTGAGACAAGGTCTTGTTGAGTCACTGAGTTGCCCAGACTGGGCTCAAACTTGTGGTTATCCTGCCTCAGCCTCCCAGAGATTGTGTTGGGATTACAGGCATGTACCACCATGCCCAGCTCCCAGTAGAACCTTAATCGTAGACATCAAGATATAACTCCGTATCTCAGAATCAGCACAGGGCTTGGAAAACTGAGCAGCAGAAGCCTAAATGCTGTTTCCTCTCAGGGGCAGAAGAAAGAAGATAGCCACAGCTGAAGAGAAGGGGAGGTAGCCCACTGAGAAGGCTGGGAGGGGTCACCGCCCGGTCTGAGGGGGAGGTCCAGGCCACACCCACCTGTGGAAGACGGCTGAGCAGTCTGTGCACACAGACGTGTGGCTGTCGAATGGGAACAGCACATCACCCTCTCTGCAGAGCTCACACACGAAGCCCTTGGCCTGGCACCGCTGGCAGGGAGGGGAGGGGAGACACCATGGGGTTGGGTGGGCAGGTAATGCCAGCTAGGTAGGAAAGGAGTGGCATGGGATTGGGGCAGCAGATAGTACCAGCCTGGTAGGGAAGGGAGCAGCCCATGGGGCCAAGCAGGCAGGGTACCCTGAGCTGAGCTGCTTCTCCTGCCAATGCCAGCCCTCAGGGCTGGAGGCAGAAGTAGCCTGTGGTCTCCCTGGATCCCATCCAGCATGCAGGAAACTGGAGGCCCACCTCGCAGTCCAGCTTGATATGCTTGGCAAAGAGTGTGTGAATCTCAGTGAGGGAACAGCCGAGGCGGCCCAGGTGCACGTCCAGCAGGTCCTGGATGGAGTACATCTCATCGTTCTCCACAAAATGCTGTCGGTCCTGGAGCTGCCAAATCCCCACAGCTGTGACCCTGGGCACAGGCAAAGGCCCCTTCCCACCACACTCACGGCCGCCCCCAGGCACGGGCAAAGGCCCCTTCCCACCACACTCACGGCCGCCCCCTTGGTGGGCAACCAGCTCCAGCAGGGCCTGCATGTGGGTCCAAGAGCAGAACCCAGGGGTGTGGGGAAGCTAGGAGGGAGACGGCAGGGCCACCTTTCCTCGTCTGTGGCACCCACTCCTGGCCTCTCCAAGCTATACTTCCACCCAATTGGGGTTTCCCGTGACCTTGCTGTCTCTTGTCCCAGAGGTGTCTGCTTGTCCCCCAGACATACCACTTGTTTTCCTTGCACACTCAACCTGATGGGTGCTCTCCAAATGTAAGGATCCCTGCTTGTATTGTCACTGCTTCCCAATATCTAAGAAGAGTCACTGAACAATACATGAGCCTGAACACTCATGTTTTGTGTGGCCCCCCTCCAGGCAGATTCATATACAGGCTGCAGGTGATACTTGCTTATCTTAGTTTCCCAAACTGAGAAAACCGGAAAAATTTTTGTGGATTCTATATGATTGCTTGTTATAGACCTAGTATTCCTGGGACAGAGTCTGGGAGACCTACTCAAAGCACAGTGCACCCAGCTACCAAGTGATTGAGTAAGCTCTGCAGGTGAGGTGTTCCTGTCCCCAGTTTCTCTGGCCAGTGCCTCTGGCAGTCTGACCTGCAGCAGCAGCCGGGCTTCCATGGCCTCCTTGCAAGTGATGAAGTATGGCTTCATGAGCAGAATGTCCTGGCGCAGCTTCTGTGGACAAGAGCAGCAGGCAGGCTCCTCAGTCAGGACTTAAGATGCGGACACAGTCACGGGGGAAGGCTGAGGGACTGGCCCTACTGGCTTCCTAAGAGTCATGTTCACAGCAGCCTCACCTATACTCCAGGTGATGGCAAGCTCAGTAGGGGATGGAGAAGGTGGCCTCATATTCCCCAGGATGGTCCCAGACCTGAGTCCTCCTGGTAAGCTCAGGTTCAAATCACAGCTCCAGGATGTGCAGAATCCTGAAGCTCATTTAATGCTACCACCCACCCCATCTTCTGTTCGCTCTGTCCAGGAGCCTAAGGGCAGCACAAGGCACACTTGACTCATTCCATGTCATGACCCCTATGTGCCCCTCGTGTTCCAGCCTCATCCCTCATGGGCCCTGTCGGCCACAGCAATCCAACTCATTTGCCTCAGCCTCCTCCCGTGTTCCACAGAATCAAACCTTTTCCGCCCACCTTCAGAGACACTGTCACCTCCCACCACCATTTCTCTCCTGGCTAAAGGTGCCTGCAAGCCACACTTAGAAGTAGCTGCTGTGACTGAGCTAGGAATCCGCAAAAAACAAAAGACACAGTACAAAATAAAGACCACCATACAAACATCACCATGATTTTGAAAACTGCACACTGAAATAAGCTTTTGGATATACTGGGTTAAAGAAAATATATTACTAAAATTAACTTCACCTGTTTCTTACTTTTTTTTTTGAGACAGGGTCTCCCTGTGTAGCCCATGCTGGCCTCCAACTTGTAGTGATTCTCCTAGGTCAGCCCTCGGAGTGGTGGGATTAAAGGCGTGCCTAGCACCACACCAGGCCTCTTTTTAGTTTTTTAATGAGGCTACTAAAAAAGTTAAAATTGTCTTCATGCCTGGCATCAGATTGATTCCAGACTTCTAGTACCTTCAATCCAAAGGATATCAAGGGGGGCTGGGGATTTAGCTCAGCGGCAAAAGCGCCTGCCTGGCAAGCGCAAGGTCGTGAGTTCGGTTCCCAGTACCGGAGAAAAACCAAAAAAATGAAATAAATAAAAACAAAGGATATCAAGGGCTGTATCTCTCCTGGGCTCAACCTGCCCTAGTCCTGAGGCCCCGAGAACGTGGCTCCACCCAACCAGGGCCCAGCCCCAGCCTCACCCGGATCTCCACCAGCTCCTCCACATAGTTGAACAGCAGCGGGTTGATCTCCCGGAGCCGGAGCACTGGCCGCGACACCATCAGAGTCAGGTAGCGCATGCTGCAGCGAGACACCTGCAGGGAGCTGAGTGGCCACACCCTGCCCCTCCCCCCTCAAGACACATCCTTAAACTGCCCCGCTCCTGAGCCTCAGGGCATGCCCCCCATCTGCTCAGCAGCCCAAACGCTGGCCCTACCTTGCGTGGCTCGAAGTCCCAGTTATGCACCACACGCGCAGGGATAACAGCCAGGTCGTTCCAGTGGCAGTGGCTGCAGTAGTACTGGCCTGTGTAGTCGCACTGTCGCGCTTCGCTGGGCACGCCCCCTGAAGCGGCAGGTCAGTCAAGGTCAGGGTGGCCCTCAGTTCCTGCTTTACCTGTTTGCATGGAGGGCCTGCCTTGCCCAAGTCCAGCAGGGGTCCCAACCTCCAGACCCACCCCACTGAGCTCACTGTGAGGCCCTTACAGATTAGGAAAAGGCACACGGTGTCAGCACAGTGTCCCAGAGACCCACTAGTGCTCCTTCATGGGGTCCCTTCAGCAGTCCACTGCCAGGGTCCTGCTGTCCCCTTTCCTGATGAGCAAACTAAGGACACTGAGACAGTGGGACCGCCCTACGGGACCTGACAAGTCATGAAACAGGTGGAATTCAGGCTGCTTCTGTAGGCAGTGAAAAATGTTACTGACTGCCCTGTCACTTCCCACAAAGGGTAGGGACTGCCTGTCCCCAGGGCCTTACTCAGCAATCTAACTTCACCAACTTTCTCACCACCCTCCGTGCACGCCCCCCTGCACATCTCCCTCACTCCACCCTTTCCCAGCCACCACTCACGCAGAGAGATGGGCGCCCGGCACTCAGCACAGCGGTAATCCTGGCTGTCCAGCCCTGTCTCAGGGCAGATATTCAGCTCATACTCAGCCTGGTGGCTAACTTTGGAGCTCACACAGGGCTTGGAGATGAGGTTCAAGCACTTGCTGTGGCAGCGGTAATAGCAGCCTGGGGTTGGGGGACAACCATGCCTCTTAGAAACAGAGAGAGATCCTGCAGCCCAGGCTGACCTCAGCTGGCCACTCCCCACCCTCCACAGGCCCCAGTGTCCAGCCTGATCCAGACCTTCTGGCATGGCTGCAGTAGATCCTCGTGCCTCCATCCCTGGAGTCTTACCTCCCATCTCCAGACTCATGTGTTCTGCCATTCCCACCCATCGAAGTTGAGCTGACCAAAGGAATTTGCATTCTTCTATCTCCACCCTCTTCTCCCATTTCCCATCTAGGATTTCAGCTCATCCTCCCAGGATGAGACCAAATCTCCTGAGTCATGCTGACTCCTCCTTAGCTCTTACACTGCACTTTCAAGTCTTCAACCACCACTGACCTGTCACTTCTCACTCCATCCACTCACACAGCCATCATTCTCCCCACAGCATCGGCCTTTGCAGCTCTACCCTTCCTCCTTCAGCCATGCTCAACTCTGCAGCCAGAGTTTAAGAGCCCCCCTTGGCTCCACCACACTTCCAGGAAACCCCTCAGCCCCCAAGCCTGCCTCAGACATGTGTTGAGCAACACTGCACTCTGCTCCCCCTTGAGGACAGTGGGCACACAGAGACCACAGGGCTCCCTGATCAAAATGTTCCTCGCAAGCTCTATGCCAACTTGCTCCCTGAACTGCAAGCATTTACGTAAATGTTACATGAGGATTTCTCCCCCTACCCTAAGGTCGTTCCCACTCTACCCCAACATACTATGTATTCCCTGTCCCTGTTCCTTTGCTATGACTGTCTGCAGGTCACATCATTTTACTAGTCTGATTTGTCATCCAGAATACCATCCTCAAGAATTTCTCCAATGATGGAAGTGTTCTCTCTGCACTACCTAACATGATAGCCACCAGCTTCATGTGGCTACTGAGCCTTGCCATGTAATTTGTACAGCTGGGCAGCTTTACATTCAGTTCATCTAGATTTAAGTGTGAGTACCCCTATATGGCTAGTGGCCACCATACTGGACACTCCAGATCTGATGTGAGGCCAGGGAAGGCAGGGACCTTGATCTCTTCTGTTTCTCATAGCTCCAGCACACGGCAGAGTGCAGTCAACTGAGAACACTAGAAAATTTGCCTGAACACAGCCCACACATGGGAACAGAGCTATGGGTATCTCTGCCCTGCCCTGGGACCTAGGCTGCATGCCCAGAGGAAGTAGGCCTTGGCCCACCTGTGCAGGTGTACCAGGTCTGAATGAGCCCCCAGATGATGGTGTTGCACTTGTCACAGGTTTGCTTGACACTCTTGCTCTTCTCCTTGTAGAAGCGGTGCTCCAGAAGGACTCGGATATTGGGCTCATCTTCATTAGGGTCCTACAGAGGTGGGTCAGGGAAGAGTCAGGGAAGGGGTTCAGTCAAATCCTGCAACATATTTTTTCCAGACACCATTTGTCACAGAGCCTGTGTACTTCAGCCCTCTTCCCTTTAGCAACAGAAGGCTGGTCAGTCAACTGCGGCCGGCAAGATCCCACACTGCCCTTCCCAGTAGCTGCTGCATGGGTCTGCATGGGGACCAGGGGCTAATAAGCAGGAAGTATGTGGCCTTTGCCTTTCCTTCCTTTGATGATTGGGTACAGACCAAGATGTGCTGCGGGGCCCAGGGAGGTGACAGCAGCAGGATAATCAGGATCTCTAGCACCACTAGTTGGTATGTGGGCCGGGACTGCCTTTGGGAGTTTTTTCATGAAACACGTTATACACCTATATTCTTTAGACCAGTGTATTTTTGGATGTTTCTCACCATAGCCACACCTATCTCCTAATGAACAGTCCAGTTTCTAAATTCCCCAGGGACCATGAGTCAGTATTGGAGACACAGTGGCAGCCAAGCCAAAGAACACAGACTTGGGGCAAGATGGTAGACATCTGCGGGTTTTGTGCTCTGGGTTCCCTTACCTCTTCCTGTTGTCACCTTCAGGAGACCACCCCTCCTAATGTAGGTCCTAGGGCCTGAGGAGGGATTTGCTGCAGTGGGTCAAAGCCCAGAACCAGCTGAGCACTGTGACTATCTCAGGGCCAACCTGTCAGTCACCATGAGTGATCCTTGTGGACCCAGAGCTGACTCTGTCTATTAAGGGGACCACTCCATCTGCACAGGATTGCTGAGCTGGTGGGAAGACAGTTCCTGTTGCTGAGACTATGCCTGCCTGCACAGGGAAACCCTACGTGTGGGCAGAGCTGGCACAGAAAGCACATGACAAAAGAGGGCAAGTTTCCTGGCACGGGAGGACCTTTCTGCTAATAAGTGTTTTCCTTTCTGTTTCTATCCACTGCAACCAGGACGGTCCAGACTAAAAGGAAAACAGCCTGCATGTGGGGTGAGGGCCGCATTTTTGACCCTGTCTTTCTGGACACCTTGTCACCTCAGCCCCTCAGTGAACTGAGGCAGACTCATCCCTGTGGAGGGACCCTTAGGTGGCCCCATCCATCTGCTCCCCAAGACCAGGGCTGGGCCTAGGGTCCCTCTGCAGTATGCAGCCTGACACCCACCTTCAGCTCCTGCAGCTTCAGCCGGAGGTGGATGAGCCTCACCACCGCGTCCTTCTGCCTCTCTGACTGCTCAGGTAGTTCCAGAATCACCTGCTTACATTCTTCGATTGCTTGGCGCAGCTGCTGCACATCAGAGGCCAGGAACAGACCCTGCCAAGATCAGGAGCAGTCAGTGGGCCATGCCGCAGGCACGTGTAGGCACTGAGAGGCTTGGAGTGTGAGCTGCACAGTCAGCACCTACCCCCCAGCCCTACACCACATCTCACAGGCCTCTGAAGACCAGCTCAGGACAGTTAAAATTCCACTTCCTTCTTTTAGAAAACCAATTGCTTTTTTGGCTGTGCCATTTCACTCACTTCTAAAAAGCTTCCCCGTGGAGGAAAGCTGGGGAAATGACATTGACTGTCATAAAAGAAAGTGGCCTCTGACTAAACAGCCAAGCTCAGGCAAAGTAGACTGGAGGTGACCATCCAGATCACGATGTATCACTGCACTCTACACTGATCCTGATGCCACCAGGGAACAGCTCAGTCTCAGAGGTGGGAGGTCAGGATCACCAGCCTCAGCAGCATCCTTCCTTACACTGGGATCCAGAGACCCAGGCAAAGAGGAAGTAACCCTTCTCTCTTCCTTGGAGCTCAGTCTTCAGCAAAAAGGAAGTGCTCAGAAATGTTATAATAAAGATACACAACACATATATGCAACAGCAAAACTGACAGGTCACATTTACAAACTGAAAATGAATTCAAGCCAGGAATGGTGGCACATGCCTGTAATCCCAGCACTCAGGAGGCTGAGGCAGGAGGATTGCCAAGAGTTCGAGGCCAGCTTGGGCTACATAGTGAACTCACGGCCAGCTTGAACTACACACACAAAAAAATAAACATAAACTAAAATGAATTCAAACTGAGGGGCTTCTCATCAGATCTTTTTAAAGTCACATTGTAATGCTACTACGTTTCTTTCAAAAGGTAGAGATGCACTGTGTAAAACTAAAAGATTTTCAAACATTTTTAATTGTCAGAGCTCCACTCTTTCTCCTTGAAAACAAGCTCTCCATGAGACCAAATACAGAACAGCAAGGTGGCTCTGTGGTGCAGAGTGGCTAGGGGGAAGCACACAGGGGCTCCTCCCTCCCACGTAAACCTCCATCCTTGGTCTGACCCCAAGGAGAACCACCTTTCATGTCTGCTTCATAGAACCTGGAGCTTTGGGGAAAGAAGCCCCTGGGCCCCAACCCCAAGCCCATGCTGTCTCCACCTGCCCTCAGACAGGCTTCCAGGTTAGGTGTCAGGGGTATTTGAGGTCCAGGAGATGGCTGGGCAGGGGGGGCGGGTGGCTGGTGAGCCAGACAATGGCAATGCACAAGGAGGAAGACTGTGCCCAGGTCATGAGATTGTCTACTGCCATGTGGGAATGCGGTGCCAAGGAAACCACTGTGCCCGAGTATTCTGGGGCCCAGCCTCTCCCCTCCTAGACCCCAGACTTTACCACAGGGCGGGAGAAGTGGTCCTCAGACAGACCGAGATCCATCACACGCTCAGAGCAGCGGAACTCAGGTTCCCCGGGGGGCAGCTCAGGTGGGATCTCTGGAGAAGAGGACAGGTATGGAGGGGTCAGGGGCAGGCAAAGTTCAGCCCGCTGCCTCTGCTTCTGTTCCCCAGGAAGTAGGCAGGAAGGGACCAGCGAGCCCACAAGAAGGAAGCAGCAGGGAGCTCAGCACACCTGCGGGTTTGTACTTGAGAAGGGGCCCAGATGACTGGTATCTTGCACAGTCAGGAAAGCGCCATCCAAACAGGGGGGATGGAACAACCCACAGCGGCAAGGAGACAGAGTTGCTCAAACACCCTGACTCTGAGACAGACAGCTCGTGTGCGAGGTGTGGGCTCAGACGGGCCACGACGACTCCACCACAAGGCCCACAGTACCCTGCATGGACCCCAGGCCATCTCTGCTACCACTCTGGCCCCAAATGTGCCCTGTGACCTTCTCTGTGATTCCTGGGCCCACTCCCTTCCAACCCAAAAGATCCACTAACCTCTTCCACGGATCTTGGCTCTCAGTTTGTCCCCCGAGTGTTGGCTGAGCCTGCCATGTGACCTGCCAGCCCTCTGAACTGCTCTTTCAGGTGGGGGAGGCAGAAGAGATCCGCAGAGCAGATAGAAGGGGTAAAGGAAGCAGCCAACACAGCTCGCCCGAGGCAGGAAAGTCAAAACTGAGCTCCATGAAGCGGAAAGAACGAAGGGGTCCACAGTTCCCACTTCCCCATCACCCACCTTCTGAGGCAGCATCCAGGACCTCCTCGCCAACTCCCTGCTCATGCTGCCCTGGCCCAAGCTGCTTGTTGAAGGGGTTGAGGTGGGCCTGCCGGAACCGGGCCAGCTTCTCATCATATTCCATAGCATCCCACCTGCAAAGCCGTGGTGGCTGGGGTGAGCGCCCAGGTGCCAGACTCACCATGGACCATCTCTTTTCCTGCCCCCTGCCTCTTTCACTCTGCAACTGCCGCACACCATGGCTTGGACCCTACACCTCTCTCTAAAGCTCCCTACAGTCCCCACCCAGACACTGCCAGTGGCCTTTCCTCAGGAAAACCCCACTAGACAAGGCTGGCCCCGTTCCAGCACAAACACACACGATTCATCCAAGGGGCCCAGCCAATCAGAGCACCAGGGACCCAAGGTCCTGCTTCCAAGCAAAGGGGTTCTCTGGCCCCAGACACTGGAGAGCCCTAGCCCTAGGGCCACTTCATGGAACCCCTGCTGGCCACTAATACCAGCCACCTCCCTGGCTCTGTCCAGCCATGCCCCACTATAAGCCTGCTCCACGACCACACCTCCTAGAACTGGGTCCTACTTCTTGCCCTGACTAGAACTGCACCCCTCCCACCAAAGCACCCGGAAGCTAAGCTCAGTTTAGAGTACTGAGGGTAGGGGGCTGGGGATTTAGCTCAGCGGCAAAGCGCCTGCCTGGCAAGCGCAAGGTCGTGAGTTCGGTTCCCAGTACAGGAGAAAAACCAAAAAAAAAAAAAAAAAAAAAAAAAAAAAAAAAAAAAAAAAAAAAAGAAAATATAGAGTACTGAGGGTAGATAATCCACAGCCATGGTGACTTGGCCATACCATGGGAATGGGGGCTCACATCCAGATTCCAGGCTGCACTGGTACCTCTCAGCCTGCATTCCAGGTCTGAAGATTAATCCAACAATTACCTGAGTCATTGCCTGGCTCCTTGCCCTGGGCTTAGCACCTGCCAGAAGTCAAGGATCAATAATGCCCGCTCCCCTCCCTGGGGCTCTGCAAATGTCAAGGCATATGTCTGGCAGGGAGGAAGGGGTGCTGGTAGGGCGGGAACTAAAGTAGCCGGGCAATGTCCCACAGCCTCTCTCTGCCTCTGCCTCCCCTTCCATGAATGGGTCACTAGTGTGAAATTACTTCACAGACACTGAGACCAAAGAGCTCTCAGTAACATTTATAGTTATTATGGGATGCTTTTGTGGTGCTGGAAATTGAACCCAGAGGCATTGCTTTGCCACTGAGCTACATCCCCAGTTCTTTGTTTGTTTTTGCTTTAAAGACAGGGACCATGCTGGGCATGGTGGCACATGCCTGTAATTCCAGCACTCAGGAGGCTGAGGCAGGAGGATAATTGCAAGTCTGAGGCCAGCCTGGGCTACAAAGTGAGCTCAAGGCCAGCCTGAACTGCATAGTGAGAGACTGTCTCAAAAAACAAGAAAAAAAAAGAAAAAAGAAAAAAAAAAAAGACAGGGACCACTAAATTTCTTAGGCTGGCCTTGAACTTTTTGATCCTCCTGCCTCAGCCTCCTCACCAGGTTAGATTATTGGTGTCACCACACCACAGCTAGCTGGAAAGATGCTTTTTAAATGTTAGGTTTATGGCTACTGGTCCTGTTACAAACTGAAATAACTCATAATCATGTAAGACAAATTCCATGACCTTGCTTGCTCCTCCACCTAAAAGAGGGAAGGAATAGAGCCTAGGGGGTAAGGACCTGCCCAGAGTTCCTGCATGGGTGAGGAGCTGGGATGGAAGCGGTTGCCTCACTAGCAGCTGATGGAGGCCAGGCCTCCACACCTGGGGAGTATGGGTGGGGAGTGTGGGCTAGGCTAGCACTCCAGGCTGGAAAAAACTGGATGTCAACAGCTGGACCTGGGCCCAAACAGAAGATACCAAGGGGACACAGGAGTGGTGGGCTTACCACCCGATGACTATGGATACATAACACAAAGTGCTAAAGTCAGAGGCAGCCACCAATGCCCAGTGCTCCTGTGCATTCTCCGGATGGCCAGAGTGCAGGAGACTGAGCTCACTCCCCTTGTATTGGGAGTCCTAATTTTTGGTTTATCACATGATTTCCCAGTCTCCTCTGCAGCTATGCAGGGTAATGTGACTATGTCCTAACGACAGGATGTAAACAGGAAGATCACTAAGACTTCCGGGAGTCATTCTTGGGGGAGTGCTCCTCTCCAGGCGGTCTTCCTCCACCTGTCTGATCTGCAGGCATAATCACTGGAGAAAGAGCAGCAACTCTGGGTTATGACACAGAAGCCATATAAGGGGATGGCCAACTGGCAAGACTCCACCTGAGCACCAGTGTACATTCAGTGAGACGGAAATCAACCGTTTCACAACTCTGCTGTTAGGAGGGCGGGTCCTGTCTCTTCTAACCCAAACAACCTGACTGATCACCCCAGTTACTTCACAGTGGTAAGAGGGACAGGTCTAACAAGAGCCCCAGCTCCGCCAGCTCCTCCCTGTGACCTCTTGCCCATGCCTAAACCTACTCTGCTTCCAGGTTCTCACATGTCAAACGCAGGTTACAATAGCAGGGGTGTCATAAAGACCAAATTATCTAATACATAAACTTCGGAGAACAATGGCCAACTCATAGTAATCACCCCATAAATGTCAGCTTGTTATCACTCTACTATTATTTTTGAGAAGTAGACAGCTCTAATTTAAACTCTGGCTCTCCCAGTGATGAATCCCTGCACAATGCCACCCTCCTGCCCACAGTCGAGGCAACACCTGCTTCTAAAGGGGACATCAGAGTTAAGTATGCTTGTGATTCAGTGACGCCAGTACCCTAGAGTCACTGCTAAGCCAACCATCAAGGTCAACAACCACAAGGCATCAGTGAGCATGCAGGAGCCACCCCAGATCACCCTGAAAATCTCCTGGCCAGAGGGGTGAAAGGCAGCCCCTGGGAAGAGCACTACCGCTCTTAGGGGTAACTCTCCTCTGGCAGGCCCCCAGAAAAAGCATCTCTCACTACAGATGAAGGCACCAGTGCAGCCATTGGACCTCAGCGTTGGTTTCCCTCCCCCCAGGCTGGATAACCACATGTCCTGTCTGCTGGGGGCAGCTGGATGTCCCAACACATGGGCATAGGGGACAGCACCCTGACTTGGAGAACAGCACCAACCCTTCCTTCCACCTCCAGTTTCACCCCACAAAGCTTCACCCAGAATTCAGGCTTGGCTTCAGAAAGAAACAGGCAAGGAAGGGGAGACTGAGGCAGAAAAGCCCACAATCCCCCTCTCACCTCTCATGGGGGCACTCCACACCTGAGCCAGGGAGGAAATGGCCCAAGGGCTCCCGCTGAGAGGCGGACTGACACTCAGGGTGTGTCTCACCCCGCCCTCAGCAGGGCCAGCAAGACTCAGTTCCCACTCAGCTGCCGCCCGTCCTACGGAGGACAGGGTGTGTCCCACCTGCTCCCAGCTGGAACAAGGCCTGCCAGGGACAGGGCTGACATTCCTCTAGGGACCGTCTGCTCCGGAGCCATCTGCAGAGACGCCCAAACCTACCTCCTCCACCCGTACCCACAGCAATTCACTCTGGGATGACCTCGTCCTGCCAGGTCCCTGCCACCACCCCAACCATTTCACACAGCAGAAAACGAGGGTCCTGTGGGTCCCACAAGGACGGCCTGTGACAGTCGCTGGGTGGGGGACTCCCTTCCTGGGAGCCCTGCCCCAGGGGCTGCAGGTGGGCTGAGTCACTAAGCCCTGCAGTCTGGAGAAGGATCCGCGGTGGCAGCTGGGAGCCGCGACCCCAACATGCCCGAGGCCTGGGTCACTCCACACCGCGGGCCGCGCGGAAGGGCCCGTCCCAAGCACCGCCACGGCCCCGCCAGCCGGTTCCCGT
>NW_004955541.1:3406290-3408585 GCF_000276665.1 Chinchilla lanigera | reverse complement strand
CCCCAGCCCCGCCCCGGCCTCGGGAGGAAGCGGGGCAGGTCGGGGCCGCAGGGCGCAGTTCACTGGGGGATCTGCCGCCGCAGCGGGGTCTCGGGCAGCAGCGGGGTCGCCAGGCAGGAACCGCACGATGCCCAGGACTGGGTCAGGTCGGGCACGTCCGGCTCGGGGAGTTCCAGTCCGCGGCGCCGGGGCCGCAGGGCCGCAGCGGGCACACGGGCCACCCGGGCACCGTCAGGACGCCTGCGCAGCGGCCGGAGCCAAGGCCCGGGACGCCCTGCGACCCCGCGGGGCGGGAACGGCGACGGGCTGGCGCGGAGCCTGCGGGAGAGGCCCAGCGAAGGGCGAGCCCGGAGTGCTGCTGCTCTCGGTCTTGGGCCCGGGAGGCCCATGAGCCCCGCCGCCGAGCTAGCCGCACTCCAGGACGGCGGGGACAGCGGCTCAGCTGTGCGCGCGAGGCCGCCGGTCCGACCCGACCGCCCTGGGAGCAATCCCGCAGCTCCGTGGTCCTACTGGCCACGCGGCTTCCGCCCGTTCGCCCTTCCTCTTCGCCTCTGCACTCTCTGCCGCCCTGACAAGATAGACCCGCAGTACGCACGGCCCCGCCGCCCGCGGTCTGGTCTCTGTGCGCTGTCCAGCTTCCCTTTCGGAGACACCCCCCCAGCGTACCTCTGCGCCTGCGCGCCACACCGCCCCCCACCCCTGTGGCCCTCCTCAGCGAGAAGCACAAAACTCAACCTCGACCAATGAAGTTTCTACCTTCTCTTCGGGCAGCCAATCAGAGACCGCTATGGCGGGTTGGAGGCGAGCGCACGGCTTTGGGCCCCGAGTCTGAGCTTGGCGGAGTTGCAGGGGGCGGGGCTGAGGGGGAATCGCTGCGCTCCTCCCGGATCCTGCCTTTGGGAGGCGCTCAATGTCCACTGCGGCCAGGAGGTTGTATCTTCTCCCCCGGTACTGGAGACTGATTGAGTCCAGCGCCTGCTAGGAAAGTACTCTACAACTGAGCTACATCCCTATCCTTTTTTAGTTTTGTTTTTTTGGTACTGGGAATCGAATTCAGGACCTTGCGCTTGCCAGGCAGGTGCTGTGTCGCTGAGCTGTGTCCAGGGCCCCCATTTTTAGTTTTGATTTTGAGATAAGGTCTCCTAAGTTGCCCAGGCTGGCCTCAAACTGGTGGTCCTCCTGCCTCAGCCTCGTGAGTAGCTGACATAATAGATGTGCGCCGCCACGACCAGCATGGTTAGATTTTCTTGAGTTGTGTGACCCTTTTACTTCTTCATCGTGGATGGTCTCTTGTGAGTTTGAGAGCAGCCTGGGCTACAAAGTGAGCTCAAAGCCAGCCTGAACTCCATAGTAAGACCCTGTCTCAAAAAGACACACACAATCAATAGAACAGATTAGAAGATGCAGAAGTAACTCCAGATGGGGGCTGGGGATTTAGCTCAGTGGCACTGCGCCTGCCTGGCAAGCTCAAGGTCGTGAGTTCGATTCCTGGTACTGGAAAAAAAAATTAAAAAAAGAAATAACTCCAGATATATTCAGCCACCTTATCTTTGTCAAAGGTGCCAACCACATTCACTGGAAGAAAGATAGCCTCTTTAATAAATGGTGCTGGGAAAACTGGCTCTGCACTTGCCAAAGATTAAAATTGGACCCATATCTTTTACCATGCACTAAACCAAATTTGAAATGGATTAAAGATCTAAATATTAAAACAAAAACATTAAATCTGCTGGAATGGGCCTGGGGATTTAGCTCAGCGGCAAAAGCGCCTGCCTGGCAAGCGCAAGGTCGTGAGTTCGGTTCCCCTACTGGAGAAAAACCAAAAACCAAAAAAAAAAAAAATCTGCTGGAAGACAGAATATGTAGGCCTCTTGAAGAAATTAGTATAAGCGAAGACTTTATGAACAAAACCCTGAACTCTCAGGAACTACCACAAAGAACCAACAACTGAGATCTCATCTTATTAAAAAGTTTTTGCACAGCAAGAGAAACCACCAGCAGTGAAGAGACAACCCACACTGTGGGGAAAAAAAATGTTAGCAAGCTGTTCCTCAGACAAAGGGCTAATATCTATAATATACTTAAAGAGCTCAAAAAAATGAGACCCAATCCAAAAATGAGCATCTGAGATATAAAGACCCAATCCAAAAATGAGCATCTGAGATAAATACACACTTCTCAGATGAAGAAATACAAACAGCAAATAAATATATGAAAAAATGTTCAACATCACTGGTCATTCGAGAGATGGAAATTAAAACAACACTGAGATTGCATCTCACCCTGGGGAAAAAA
>NW_004955541.1:3395615-3405389 GCF_000276665.1 Chinchilla lanigera | reverse complement strand
TCTTTTTGAGACAGTGTCTCACTATGCAGTTCAGACTGGCCTTGAGCTCACTTTGTAGCCCAGGCTGGTCTTGAACTCAGAATGATCCTCCTGCCTCAGCCTCCCTAGTGCTGGGATTACAGGCGTGCGCCACCACGGCCGGCCCCTCCTATTATCTTGTTTTGAAATTTTGTTTTATTTATCTTTTTTCTTTAACATTTTTAAAAAAGTAAATTACAGGAAGGCCCAGCAAGGTGACAAAAGCCTGTAGTCCTAGACCCTTAGGAGGTTGAGGCAGGAGGACTGTTTGAAGTACTTGAACCTGGGATCAGGCTAGGGAGCACAGTGAGACCTTGTCTTAAAAGATAAAATGATTTTTCTGTCTTTTTGAGACAGGGTCTCCCTATGCAGTTCAGGCTGGCCTTGAGCTCACTTTGTACCCCAGGCTAGTCTCACACTCACAACAATCCTCCTGCCTCAGCCTCCCACGTGCAGGGATTCCTCTCTGCTTTAACCTTGAGGTCAATTCAGATTTTGCTGGTTTCTGCAGAAAGCTTCTGTCCACAGCTGCATAACAGACTACTCCAAAGTCTAGTGGCCTCCAGCAGGTACCCTTTCTTATGCCAACAGGGCCTGCAGTCAGGAGTTCAGACCTGAAGTCCGGCCTGGGAAGGTCTTGTGCACATTCCTGCCCAGGCAGAGCTCCCAAATGTAGGAGCATACTGAAAAGCAGAGGGGGCATGTGACCTTCACCTGACCTTGGAATCACAGCATCAACAAAGAAGAAAGGGCAGAAAGGACTGCAGGGGTCTGGCAGGAGCAGGTGCTCAGTTGGGAGGGAATCATGAACATTATTGAGAGAAGAAATCTATTCTGGCTCAGTTTGGGAGGTTTTGCTCCATGACTGGGTTGACCTTTGATTTGGGGCCTGTCTCAAAGGCAGCAGGTCGTGGTAAGGAGCAGAACCACACACTTCATACCAAGTACCCAGGCGCAATCTCCCACCAGGCCCCACCTCTTTGTCTGAGAAGCTACAGTAAGCGAGGTCCCAGGCCAGACCCCTGCTGCCACCTCTGAGCACAGCCCACACACACTGCCCAGCTGGTCACTGTTGGAGCATGGCGTCCCCCCGCCATGGGTGGCCCAGCCTGAGGGAAGGTGAAGAACAGGGATATGAAGAGAAAATATGTAAGAGGAGGAGCAGAAGAGGAGGCCACTGAGAGGCCCCTGCAGGCTGTGAGCAGGGAGGGCTGGCAGTGGCTATTCACAGGATTCCCTAGCCACCACACACAGAAGGGACAGACAGGGCCCAGCAGGAGCAGGAGCACAGATGGGAGGAGCTCAAAAGCCCAGGAAGATGTCAGACGTGGCAGCAGATGTGGATCTGTGGAGTTCTAGAATGCTAGGGGTGGGTAGGTTAGCATTCCATTGCTGAGACAAAATACCTGAGGAAACCAACATAAAAGGAGAAAAGAACTTGGGCATGGCAGCACATACCTGTGAACCCAGTACTCTGGGAGGCTGAGGCAGAAAGATCACAAACTCAAACCCAGCCTGGCCAACTTGGTCACTTACTGATACCCTATCGCAAAAGCAAACAAACAAACAAACAAACCCAAAGGCCCTGGTTCAATCCTCAGTACCACAGATAGATAAATAGATAGATGCATACACACACACATATAGGGCTGGGGATGCAGTGAAGACCATGGGTTCAATCTCTACTACCACACAAGAGGGTGGGTGAGGGAGAGGGAGAGAGAGAGAGAAGAAGAGAGAGAGGAAGACAGAGAGCAAAGAATGAGGACAAAGTAGCATATACTTGCAATCCCAGTTTTTTAGGAGGCTGGGGCAGGAGGATCCCAAATTCAAAGCTAAACTGGGCAAAGTGAGGTCCTGTCTCAAAACAATTTTTTTTTTTTTTTTGAGACAAGGTCTCGCTATGCATCAAAATAAAATTTTAAAAGGGCTGAGGAGCCGGGCATGGTGGCACACGCCTGTAATCCCAGCACTTGGGAGGCTGTGGCAGGAGGATCATTGCGAGTTCAAGCCCAGCCTGGGCTACAAAGTGAGCTCAAGCCCAGCCTGAACTGTATGGTGAGACCCTGTCTCAAAAGGACGAAAAAAAAAAAAAAAAAAGGCTGAGGATATAGTTCACTGCTCCTTCATTCAACTATAGATAAGTAGACAAGAGGATAAATAGATGATAGAGGGGCTGGGGATTTAGCTCAGCGGCACAGCGCCTGCCTGGCAAGCGCAAGGTCATCAGTTCGATACCAGAAAAACAACAACAACAAAAAAAAAAACATAGATGATAGAGATAGATGACAGATAGCTAGACAGATGATAGATGATAGATAAATACAGATATAGATAGGTAATAAGCGGCAAAGAGGAAAGACTTACTTTGGCTCACGGTTCCCAGCGTTTCAGGCATGGCTGTGTGGCTCTGTTGCTTTGGACTTGTGGCAAAGCCACACCTTACAGTGGCGTGTGTGGCAGAGGACACTTGTATACTTCACAACAGCTGGAAAGTGAAAGAAAAGAGAGGAAAGGTAGGGCCCAATGTCCCTTTCAAGGACACACCCAGGCGTCCAACTCTGTCCACCACTCACTGATAGCACCACAAGCTGGGGGCCACTGGCCCTTAGGGACATTTAATATCCAAACCATTACATGAAGCCAGCCAAACTTGCTGTGGGAGGAAGTCCAGGGCAAGACGTTGACTGCAGTCATCCCAACTGACACTGTGGGATGTGGAGAAATCAAGTTAACCCAGGATGAGCTGCTGTTTTAGGTCACGAAATTCTGGGGTGGTTTGAGCTAAATGAAACACAGCATTGCCCATCTATGTCCCCATCCATGTGAGATGCCATGGCCCAGCTGGCACCAGGCCCAGCATCACAGACATAGGGCCCTTTGGGGTCTCAGTGCCCTCAACCTCTTCCCCTGCACAGATAGCCATTGCAGAGTAATATAGAAAGGGGCCACTAGCACTGAAGCCACTTTTGTGGCTTCAGCCAAGCACAGTGTAGGACCGAAGTTTGACATACCCATAGCTCTCAGGGAGAGGTCATAGGGAGGCTGTGCACAGAAGTCTGGGCCTAGCCCAGCATGTGCACCCACCATGGGCTCCTGGGCAGCGGGTCTCTTTGGGCTTCAGCCTTTTACCCTGTAGGAGGTAGCGGGGTGCTAAGTGAGCATCTCTTCTGGCAGTGCTGGTTCCAGGGGCCTGTGCCCCTGCACACTGGATGTGCCGCAGCTTCCACTGAAGACGGCCAGGGGCACACAGAGCAAGTGCATTCCTGGTCTCTTGGCCACCACATCTCCCCTTGTTTTCTCTTGAGAGTGCTCTGGTTTCCCTTCCTGGTCTCCCCAGTTCACACTGGGGTCTGACCTGGTGGGGCATCTTGCACATCCCATCCAGCACCCCACTGAGCAGGGAGAGCATGCTGAGCACATGTGGGTGTGTTCCTGAGTCATGTGATGTGGGGGTGCTCTGCGTGGGGCGTATCCGGTCACTGCCTTCTTTGCCTCTAGGAGCTCCCAGGGCTGTGCTCTCAGACAGCCAGCTTTTCCCCACCCTCTGGACCTAGCTTGCCAGAATAACAAAGAATCTCAGGCAGCAGGCACAGGTATTTGACAGCAATAGATTTATTAAGTATCCCCCCAAAATATATAAACACAACCAGTAAAAAACAAACCATAAAACATCAGGCCTGGAGCCACAATAAAACAAAGAGACCAAGAGCAACAGGAAGCAGAGGTGGCCTATATGGGGAGGACAGAGCCATGGACTCCCGGGTGGGATGGCCATAAATACGGAGGACACTAACTTGGGAGCCCTGGGGTGCTGGGACAAGCTGGTAGGAAGCAAAGTTGGGGACAGTGTCGGTAGCTAGATGGCTCTGGGGCAGGTGCTGCTTGTCTTGGCCCTGGCTGCCACGTGGCCCCATACTCCAGCTGTGAGTGGCTTCACTTGGGGCCCTGGGCCTCGGATTCCTCCTCATCGTCTTCATACATCTCACCCTCTTCCTCAGCGGTGGCATCCTGGTACTGCTGGTACTCGGACACCAGGTCGTTCATGTTGCTCTCAGCCTCGGTGAACTCCATCTCGTCCATGCCCTCGCCCGTGTACCAGTGCAGGAAGGCCTTGCGGCGGAACATGGCCGTGAACTGCTCCGAGATGCGCTTGAACAGCTCCTGGATGGCCGTGCTGTTGCCGATGAAGGTGGAAGACATCTTGAGCCCACGCGGCGGGATGTCACACACAGCCACCTTGACGTTGTTGGGGATCCACTCCACGAAGTAGCTGCTGTTCTTGCTCTGGATGGCCAGCATCTGCTCGTCCACCTCCTTCATGGACATGCGGCCCCGGAAGACAGTGGCCACTGTCAGGTAGCGGCCATGGCGCGGGTCACAGGCGGCCATCATGTTCTTGGCATCGAACATCTGCTGGGTGAGCTCGGGCACGGTCAGGGCGCGGTACTGCTGGCTGCCCCGAGCAGTGAGTGGGGCGAAGCCGGGCATGAAGAAGTGCAGGCGTGGGAAGGGCACCATGTTCACAGCCAGCTTACGCAGGTCAGCATTGAGCTGACCCGGGAAACGGAGGGAGGTGGTGACTCCACTCATGGTGGCTGATACCAGGTGGTTGAGGTCCCCGTAGGTGGGCGTGGCCAGCTTGAGGGTACGGAAGCAGATGTCGTACAGCGCCTCGTTGTCGATGCAGTAGGTCTCGTCAGTGTTCTCCACCAGCTGGTGGATGGACAGCGTGGCGTTGTAGGGCTCCACCACAGTGTCGGACACCTTGGGCGAGGGCACCACGCTGAAGGTGTTCATTATGCGGTCGGGGTACTCCTCACGCACCTTGCTGATGAGCAGGGTGCCCATGCCCGAGCCCGTGCCCCCACCCAGAGAGTGGGTCAGCTGGAAGCCCTGCAGACAGTCGCAGTTCTCACACTCCTTCCGCACGACGTCCAGGACCGAGTCCACCAGCTCTGCTCCCTCTGTGTAGTGGCCCTTGGCCCAGTTGTTGCCTGCCCCCGACTGACCTGCAGAGGAACATGAGGATGTGGTGGGCCGAGGTAAACAGGCTACACTCCAGGCCTTCCCAGTCACCCACCACTGTGGAGCGCTGGCCTCCCAGCCCTGTGGGGCCAGTGTAAAGGGTAGAAACAAGAACTTGGGTGCATGAGCCAGCGTGGCCTGCCGCCCTCCACCCGACATGCTGGAAGCTTCAATGGCAGTGCCAGAACTCCTGGGTTTGCCCTCCTCAGGCTGCTGCCACTGCAGCTTGGAGAAAAGCAAACTTACCAAAGATGAAGTTGTCTGGCCGGAAGAGATGCCCAAAGGCACCGGATCGGACACTGTCCATGGTCCCAGGCTCCAGGTCCACCAGGATGGCCCGAGGAACGTACTTGTGAGCTGAAGAAAGAGACGGATTTGGTGACACAAGCCACAGAGGGATAGAGACACCTCCTCCTGCCCTCTGAATCCTGTCTGCAGACCAGCAGCACCTGCTGTCACCGTAAGGGTGGGGCTCATGATGAGCTTCCACCTCACTACTGAGTCACATGGTCCTGTGGGCAGGTGATACTTCACCAGTGTACCAGTGGGCACCAGCCTCTGCCAAGACCTGTACCCCTCATGGCTGCAAGGACACAGCTCCTGCCTGTCCCTTACAGCTGCCACATATATGTGCCTCCCACTCTGTGGTGGCTGTCACTGTGACCTGCTGTCTGTACCATCTGGGTGCCCTATCTCCAATCCCATCTTACTGGCCTTTTGGGCAACCCACAGGGCCAGGGCTGCTACTGCTGTGCCCGTCTAGTGCCCGCTCCCCAGGGTCAGGGCCTGGAAGGTGCTCACAGGAGGCCTCATTGTAGTAGACGCTAATGCGCTCCAGCTGCAGGTCCGAGTCCCCCACATAATTGCCGCTGGGGTCTATGCCATGCTCATCGCTGATGACCTCCCAGAACTGCAATAGAGAGAAGAGAAGTCGGTGGGTGGCCACAAGACTGGTAAAACCCTGATCCCCCCTCTAGCCTCACAGCCCTCAGCATCAAATTCAGACCTGGTCCCCACTAGCCTCATTGAGAGGCTCCAGAAAGAGCCTTGTGCTGTGTGCATGTCCAGGCTGCCCAGAGCACCCAGAGGCCCTTTGTGTCAGTGCCAATGCTGTCCAGGGATGGGGTCCAGCAACACTGGGCACTTTGCTGACCCCTGTCAGTGGGCCCACAGGAACTCTGAGAGCAAGTCACAATAGGCATCCCCTGCTGGGTCTTCAGAGGTCATCCCCATGCTCACATGGAGCCTACAAATCAAAGGTTCACTTTCTCACCACCTGCAGAGCCCACCCATCTCTTCTGGGTGTCGAGGACATGGCACCTCTCAGCTCTGCTCCTGTCACTGTGGTACAGCCATGGGGCCCAGCCCCACTGCATCTCAGCTGCATGACCACGGGCAGGTCATAAGGAGCCCCTACACCCTGGTGTCCTCTTGCATGTGTCATACAGAGCTGTCAGCACATACAGATGCTGTGAGCACAGCATCCAGGTGAGGCAGGCTGCAGAGTATCTGCTAGTCACCATGAACACATGCTGTGTGGTCTCCAGGGCCACGACCTCTTCATTCCTGGGTCACTCCTCAGGGCGGTGGGTGACTGGGGTGACTTTGGATGCATTAATAAACAAAAGGCCTCTAGTTAGCATTCAGGTGCTGGTGGAAGGATTGCTCATCGAAAGAACTGGGTTAGGAAACAGCTTTCCAGCATTCACCTATATTTAGATGTCTCTGACAAACACAGGAAGCTATGCCTAGGACACAGACCCAAGGGACTTTCTTGGGGACTTTCTTCCCCTTGGTACTGTTGGTATTTTGGTACTGTTGGAATTTTGTCATGTGCATATTACCTTTTTAAAAGTATTAACTTAAAGTTAATTTTAAGTTAATACTTTTTAAAAAAAATCTAAAGTCATTGAACAGATTATTATAAAACACATAGAGGTCTGGTGCCTTATCCTAAGGGAGGTCACTCAGCAAGTGTGGGGCTGGATTTCTTTCCCTCTTTTGTGTATTTTTGTCATCCCTAAGTTTTCTTTTTTTGTTTGTTTTGCTTTTTGAGACAGGGTTTTGCTATGTAGTTCAGGCTGGGTTTGAATTCACTATGTAGCCCAGGCTGGCCTCAAACTCACAGTAATCCTCCTGCCTCAGCCTCTGGAGTGCTGGCATTACAGGCATGTGCCACCATGCCCAGCACAAGATCCTTCTGCCTCAGTCTCTTGGATAGCTGGAATTACAGGTCCATGCCACCACACCCGGCTCTTCACTGTTTCAATTTTTTGGAAAGAAGCCTGGGCATGGTAGGGCATGCCTGCAATCCCAGCACTCAGGAGGCTGAAGCAGAAGGATTGCTGTGAGTTGGAGGCCAGCCTGCACTACATAGCAAGACCTGTCTCAAAAAAACAACAAAAAGTTAGTGCAGTGGCGCAGTAGCGCCTGCCTGGCAAGTGTGAGGTCCTAAGTTCAATTCTCAGTACAAAAAAAAAAATTTTTTTTTTTACAGGGAAAATATATTGACAACTGCTTTTGTATTTAAAATTAATTTTAAAATGTAATTTAAAGCAATATCAGTAAAACTCATGATATAACATAGTTAATAAAATAATGGACACGTAGATCCCACAGCCCAGGCCCAGCCTCCCTTCAGAGCTCCGGGTCCCTTGCAGGCAGTGTAGCGCTGTCCGCGGTGCTGACCCTGCTGTGCCCAAACTAGGCCCCGGAAGACAGCAGCAGTGAAGGAGGGGGCTGATTGAAGCCCCCACCCCCGCCCCTGTCCTCCCGGCGACGGGCTGGGGCGCTGGGAAGCTGGCCCCGCCCAGCTACGGGGGAGGAGCCGAGTCCACCCGCAGCTAGTGGGAAGCAGACAAAGACGCCTGCAAAACCCCTTCAGCGTGGCTCCAAGACTTGTCCTTGGGACTAGGAACCAGGTCGAAGCCCAGACCCCAGCCACGGGAACCACGGGGTGGGGCCCAGTGCCGTCTGTTCCCCACCAGTCCTGACCCAACCCGCCCCACGACCCTTGGCAAGGGACTCAACTTCCGCAGCTTCAAGGGTCTCACCCTGAGGGCAGCTAACACCCAGTTCTCCCACACAGGACCCCACACACAGCTCAGGAGGGAGTGAGACTGCTGGGAAAGAAGTATGCCTGGCTCCGCCCTTTCTCCCTTTGTGCCTTGACAGGCACCACCCAAGGCTCGGAAGACAGCATTCTCCTCCCCTGGCCAGGCGGGCAGCTCCGGGGATGGTGACCCTCCACCCACAGCAGCCCATATTCAGCTATCAGAGTGGGGGAAGCTTCCTATTGCCTGAGGCAGGTGTACAGCCTGGCCTGGAGCTTCCAGGCTAGCCTCGGGGGCTGTCCAGGACAGAGGAGCCAGACAGGAACTGCATAAAGGGTAGCAGCAGCAAAGGAAGGCACCAATCTACTTTAAAGAAAATCCACTTTTCTGCTATTGGCATTGTTCTAAGAGATCGGGGTTTTTTGTTCACTAGGGATTGAACCCAGGGCTTTTCTACTGAGCTACATCCCCAGTCCTTTATTATTTTTTTAAAATTGTTTTTCAGTCCTTTATTTTTGAGAACAGGGTCTCGCTTAGTTGCCCAAGCTGGGCTCAAATTTGATCCTCCTCATCCTTCCAGAGTGCTGGGATGACAGGTGTGTGCAACCACACCCAGTTCAGGTATTAAAATTTTGAGCACACATAAATTAAGAATAGCTCAGAAGGAATAAGGGCCTTATGGAGGAGAAGCAGAGCAAATCTTAGCCAGGAGCACTGTCCAGTTCTCGGGTGCTGCCTCTGTCCAGCAGCCCACAGGGGCGGGGGCCCTGCGGCGGCCCCGACGTCCAGCCCTGAGCTCTAAACTGATATAAGCCTGCGTGGGATCACAGCGCAGGGCCAATCCTGGCCACAGGGGGAGGGTCAGCAGGTCAGGAGCAGATGCCTTGGGCAGGCCAGGCCCCTATGACCAGTTAATGAGTCCTCAGCCCCTCCCTCAGGCTAGGCCAGCTGTCAGCCACCGCCCCAGGAGTCCTGATTCGATCCGAGGCTTCTGGGCCCCAGCCTCCCCTCCCCCACCCCCTCCTGGAGCAGGCGCAGCTGTCTCCTCCGTGATTAGGGAGTCTCCCCAGCAGAGACACCTCCACCCCACAGCCAAACTTGCAATTTACATGTCAGCCACGTGGCTGTCCCAGCCCCTGGTAATTAGGTTTTTGTTCCTGCCTGGTTTCCATGGTAACAGCCTCCGAGGAGTCCTTCCCGGCCCCTTCCCTCCAGGAAGTCTCCCTCAGGGAGCTATGCCCCTGGCCTCGGTCCTGACAAAGCCCCGGGCCCCACGTTGTCCCCAGAGAGGCCGGCTCCTCCGCGCGTCCCCAGCCCCAGGTCGGAGTGGGCAGCGGCGGAGGGCCTTCTTCCACTTGCTGTGTGACCTTGAGCAAGGGACAGCCTCCAGGGCCGGGGACAGGGCAGCTGCGGGAGTCTGGGCGGGTTGAGGCTGCCTCCCGAGCCTCGCAGTCATGGCACCAAGCCTCCTCTGCGAGCCCGCGTCCGTGGGGCGCGCCGACCGTGGGGCGGAGGCCCCGCAGCGCAGCCCAGCCGGCCGAGGCTTTGTTCTCAGGTCCAGGCTCGCGGGGCCGGGTGGGCGCGGCCAGCAGGGCGGGTGCAGGGGTCCAGCCCGACCCTCCAACAAAGGGAAGGCGGGCGTCCCAGCAGAGGGGTCGCCGCAGCAACGGGCCCC
>NW_004955541.1:3332542-3395049 GCF_000276665.1 Chinchilla lanigera | reverse complement strand
CGCCCCGCGCGGCCCCGCAGCGCCGCACCGCTCCTCCCGCGCGCCTGGGAGGGCCGGGGTCCTCGGTGGGCGTGGGCTCCTCGGAGGACAATGGGACTCGGGGATCTCGCCCCACGCCCGCCGGACCCTGTCGGGTGGGGGCTCGGGGAAACCTGGAACCGAGCCGGATCCACGGGAACGCAGACCTCGGGCAGGGCCCGGAAGCCCGAGTCAGGAGGGCTGCGGCGCTGAGCGAGCGCTGCAGTCACCTGCCCTTCCCCCCAGGGGCTGCCAGAGGGTGGGGGCCTGGGGTGCGAGAGGACGCAGCCTGGCTCTGAAAACGCAGCTTCACGATTGTCCTCGGACCAGAGCCAGGCAGTGGCCTGACGGGTGGGGGAGGAGGTTTCCGCCTGACTCATCCCTGATGTCACCTGCCCCGTGGCCACTGGTGCTAGCGAGCGCGCCACCCTAGCGGGGACTGCGGGGGGCGCGGAGCAGCCGGTGGGGGCCGGGTGAGTGCGGTGCGGACGTGTGCGGCGCACGCCCGGACGGGTGAGTCGTGCAGTGCAGGCCTTGGCTTCCACCGACAGCTCTCCATCAGGGGGACGGGACTCACGGCCTCACTCACAGGAGGCCGCCGAGAGCAAGCCGGAGCCCGGTCTGCGCAAGACTGGGGTCTGCGCAAGACTGGGGTCTGCGCAGGATGGGCCGCAGTCTTCTCTGGGGAGAAGCTCCCGTTTGCGCCTCTAGAACGGAGTCTTTTGTCCGCAGCACTGCCCCGCCCCCCGCAATGTGTGGCGAGGTGGCCTTACGAGTTTTCCTCGCCTGGCTTCCAGCTGTCCCTTTCAAGGAGTCGGGGCGAGAATTTGGCTGTGCCTCCCCGTCTGAGCGAGGGTAGAGGCTAGGAAGCATCCTTAGGCCTGGGACTCCTCCCTGCCAGGGTGGCACTGGGCCAAGCTCGGTCCTTCTCATCCCCAGAGCTCCGGTGCCAGGCTGAAGGCTGACTCATTGCTCTGTCTCCCCCAGCCCTGCTGGGAATAAGCTCCTAGCCCTGGGGCCAGCAATCACGGCTGCCGCTGACAGCACAGCTCGGGGTGGGGCTGGCAAAAAGCTGCCTACTAGAGATAGCACTGCCTCAGCCTCTACTGACCCTGCCCAGGGCACAGGCTGACTAAGTGCTCAGCATCTGTGGAGCAAACTGAGGTGGGCTCTGCAGAGAGAAGTTGGGGTTGGGCAGAGGAAGGGCAGGGTGCCTGTCCCCAGCACCAGGTGGCACAGTTCATCCTTGCTGCCCCCTCCCCTGTACATGTGCTCACCCCACACACACACACACACAGCCTTCTCCCATCCTCAGCAGTGTGGCCTGAATGCTTCCCAGGCAGGCACAGGCCAGACCCTGCTCCTAGGAAGGTGGTGCAGGACAAAGCAGACCAGGGCCTCTGGCCCACCCTGGGCCATGGGCGGGGTCAGAAAAAGGACCTCTCCAGCCAAGGTCCCACATGGGCTGTACGGGCCATGGAGGGGGAATTGTGGTCCTGCTCCCCTCCTAGTGTGCACTCTGGCTGGAAGCAGCAGCATTAGGGCCTTGTGAGTGCAGAGATGACTGAGGAGGGGGCCCTGACCTTGCTGCTCCTGGCTCTGTGCTGGAGTTGGGGGAGCCAGAGAGGAAGACAAGGAGCAGGACCTGAGTGAGCTTGACTGGGGCCTCCACACTCTGCCCATAGATGCTAGGATCCTTTGGGATTGTGGCTCCTCACCTGGGCACGTGGCCACAGCTGGTAGGATCCCCTTCTCCCCTCATGATTTCCTCTCATCTTTCTCTCACCCACACCTCAAGCAATTTCTGGAAGAAGCCAGAGGACAGTGAGGCAGCTTCCAGGAGCACAGTATTTATTACCAACTCTTCTGGCCCATTCCCCCAAGCCCTGATCCCTGAAGAGCCCACAGTCTCCATACAGCCAGAGCCAGCCTCTGCAAGAATGGGCACAGCACAGGGGGCAGGAGATCTCCAGCTTGCTGCCCTGGAAGGGTCAGCCCGAAAAGCATGTGTCCTGTAAATCCTGTCCCTCTACAGAGGCAGGGCACTCCCTGAAGCATCTGCTGCCTGGCTGTGGCTGGATCTTCCTGGAGACATCCCTTGCCAGGAGCCATGCTCCACCCTGCTCTGACTGTTCTTCCAACTCACACTTCTCATCCCACTGGCTTGTCACAAGCCCCAAGAGTTGGCAGCAAAAATTAGACAAGGAGGCAGATATGGAGAGGCATGCCTATAATCCCAGCACCCTGGGAAGCTGAGGCAGGAGGATAAAATGTTTGAGCCCAGCCTGGGCAATTTAGCAACTTAGCAAGACCCTGTCTCAAAGAAGTAAAAAAAAAAAAAAAAAAGGCGGGGGGCGGTTAGAGACATAGCTCAGCACAAAAGCCCTGGTTTCAATCTCTAGCACAAACAAAACAAAACAAACTGAGTGGGTTGGGTGTTGCCTCAACCTGGGATGGAGCAGGCACTCTCCAGAAGGAAGAACGTCTCCCCAGGCGCCTGGCCTCTGCCCAGGTGCCTGGTACCCAAGTCCCAACATGCCCAGCTTCCTCCCTTCCCTATGGTTGCTGCTGAGGCTCCTGCTTTCAGGGTTGCACTCACCCTCTCCCTGGTCCCACACCTGAGATCAACCTGTCCACCAGGAAGGAAAGGACCACAACCAAATATCACCATCTCTGCCAAGCACCCTGGTCTGAGACTAAGATTGCCCTCTGCTCAGGAGCAGCACAGCAGCACCTCCCTGAGTGTTGTGCGGAGCTCCGGGCTGCGGAAGGCGTAGATGAGGGGGTCCACGATAGAGTTGCAGATGATGAGCACCAGGAAGAGGTTGAAGTTCTGGAAGACACAGCTGCACACAGGGTGTTGGGGACAGAGGATGACAAGGGTGAGGTGCAGGAAGAAGGGGCCCCAGCACAGGAAGAAAATACCCAGGAGGATGGTGAGGGTAGCAGCACCCTTGAGGCAGAACCCTTGGGGGACTGGGCGCTGCCTCTTGTGGAGTTGGGCGATGCCCTGGGCGTGCTGGCAGGCTCGAGCGAGCATGTGCACATACAGAACGGCCATGAGGACCACCATGGCCAGGAAGAAGGCGACCAGGCACAGCAGCACGGCAGTGTGCTTGTAGTAGGTGATGAAGAGGGTGCTGGAGAGGACACTGGCCACCCAGATGGCTGCGATGGCCCACTGGGACCGTGACAGGGTCACGATGCTGTGATACCGCAGTGTGTAGAAGATGGAGATGTAGCGGTCCACAGCGATGGCACCCAGAAAGCAGAGACTGGACACCATGGAGCTACAGATGAGCACATCGATGACATTGTCCAGCCGCTGCACCACGGTGGGTGCCGTCACCAGGGTGCCTGCCTCCAGCAGCAGGATGATGGCCGTCTCCAGCACGATGCTGCAGCTCACCAGCAGGTCGGACAGGGCCAGGCAGCCGATGAAGCAGTACATGGGCGAGTGCAGGTTACGGTTCTTGATGATGGCAGCCACCACCAGTACATTCTCCACCAAGCTGATCAGCCCCAGGACAAGGAAGAGCCCTTCGGGGATGGACACATGCAGGCACCCTGGTCCTGTGTAGTTGGCAGGCAGTCCAAGGAGCAGCGTGGCTGAGGGGGTGGCATTGAAGGAGCCCAGCATCCTCCTCGAGGGCTCCTGCCTGGGAATAGTCCTGTTCTGGGACAGGAAAGGGCGAGCAGAGTCCTGAATTCCAGCTGGCATCACTCCAGGCTTCCCACTCAGCTCATGGTGCTGGAAGGAAGGCTTGATGTCTTGCATACCTGCCTCCATCCTTCCAGGGTCCCCCAGAGTGGCCATCACTCACCCTCTGCATAGTGGGACAAAGGTTGGCCCAGGTATGGCTCAGACAGATCCGACACTCCCTGGCCAGGCCCCTGAACTTTGCCAGGATGCCCTCTGCTCACAGAGTCTCACTCCCAGTGTGTGCAAACCTGGTCCTTGGCCGCCATCTGCCCCTCTTCCCAGAAGGCCCATCAGGACCAGACATTTCAGAGCCTCTCTGTCACCTGCCTCCCTGAGCCAGGGCTAGGCTGAGGGTCCAGCAAGAATGGAGCCTTTCTCTGCATCTTTAAAGTCGTCCCTGAGCTCCTCCTCCTGCGGGCGACCACATGATGGGCGTGTGTGGGATGTGTGTTAGGGAGGGTGTTCCCTGCCTCAGCATTCCCGCCTATTTGAGGGCATGCAGGCAGCGCCCCTTGAGGCCGGGACTCCTGGACCTAGGCTGGCATCCCTTCACATCCAAAGCCTCTGCAGAGGACCCGACCTCCCCATCATTTGCTCATGAATTCAGTGTGACTCCTCTCATCAGCCCCTTCTCACTAGGGTCTTGGGTCCCTGCCTCCCCACACTGCTCCCCTTGGCTGGCCCAGCTCCCAGCACCTCACTGCTGAGTGCTTGTATAAGCTCAAGGCGGCCCCAACCACTTTCAGCCAGGGCAACGTGTATCACAGCAACACAGGTACTGAACTTCAAGGTGGATTTGGGGGCCGGGCCAGTGAGAATTTAATTTTTTGTTTTATCATTTTGAGACAGGGTCTCGTTACGCAGTTTAGGCTGGCCTTGAACTCATTTTGTAGCACAGGCTAGGAGCCTCGAACTTGTAGCAATCCTCCTGCCTCAGCCTCCCAAGTGCTGGGATTAGAGGTGTGTGCCATAACATCTGGCTTGAGAATTTAAAAAACTAATTAAAATTTCACACAGTGGGCACTGCAAAAGACCCAGCAGGGGTGAAGGCAACAGGGCCCTGCCACTTCTCAGAAGGGCTGGGTGGGCTCTGGAGGGGCTGTGCCCCGGTGCCACCCTGCAGAGCCTCCGCTGCCCAGCCCCACCACAGATAAGCAGCAAGCCCTTCTAGTACTGGGAGGGTTGCCACTTCCTGGGAGCGGACAGCCAGAGGGCATCCTGGTGACGTCCAGCAGGACCCTGCAGTCCCATTGTTCTTGTCTATCACGGGGCAGCGGAGCACAGCTGCCCGCCCCTTATCAGCAGTGCCCCCATTTCCTGTGTAGGGAGAACATCCAGCCCCTGGAGCCAAGAATGCAGTAGGCAGACTTCTCGCCGCCACTCCTGTGGTCAGCGGTCAGCAGTCGGGAGAAGCAGTCCCATACTTTCTCACGGGAGGTGTCTGTGTTGATGGCAAGCATCCTCCTGGTGGAGCGGCAGGGGGAGCCTCACACACAGGTGGGTAAATTGAAGCAAAGAAAGACATAACCCAGGCTTGAGGGAGGCTTCAGCATTTTCAAGGTATTTGTATCTGTGATATTGATGTTAAAATCCATTCTGAGCCAGGCATGACGCCACACACCTTCAATCCCAGCACTCTGGGAGGCCAAGGCAAGAGGACTGCATGTTCCAGCCCAGCTAGGGCAACTTACTGATTTAGAGACCCTGTCCCAGAACACAACAGCTGCGGTTGTAGCCCAGTGTGAAGGCTCTGGGTTCAATCCCAGTACCACCACTCCCCCAGGGAAATAAAAACAGTTCTCTCTCTCCTACCCAAGTGCCAGCCAGCCTCTGGCTCTGCAAGGCCCTGACCACCCACACCACCACCATGCAAGAGCAGGGGCAGCAGCCACTAGGATAGACCAGTTGTCCCTGCTTCTGCACGACTTGCAAAGCTTTCCACCCTTCTGCTTTGTACAGTACTGTGCAGCACGACAGGCATCCAGCTGCACAAATGAGGGATCTGCACAGGCAGGTGTCCACCCAGCACGGCCTGGAGTGCAGCTGCCCCGCCCAGAGCAGCTCCCTGGCCTCCCATGGATGGTCCTGAGTGGAGCCTGCTGGCTGCACACTCTGCTCACACTGAGCTCTTGCCTGCTGCGCCACTGCCCGAAGCCCACCCGCAACCCGCTGGCATTCTGTTCACAGCATCATGGACGACAATGGACTGCTCCTGCTGGATGGCCTGGCGCCTCCTCTGGTCACGTGTGCTGCCAGCTGACCGCTGGCCATGGACCTGTGCAGTGCGAGAATTCTCTTCAGCTTAGCAGACAGTCAAACTGTCTTCCACGTGAGTGCAGCAGCCCTTTCTTGCCCTCATGCAACTCACTGAGAGGAAGATGGGGGCAACATGGCAACCAGAGCTGCATACTCCCTTCCTGTCTGTCAGTGCAGCTCTGCTCTCACCATGCTCCAGAGAGGAGCTGCCCGGGGGAGTGAAGGGTAAGTGTGACAAGGAGGCAAGGCCGTCACAGCAGGAGGGGCACCTCTCCCCACAGACCACCTGCCCCTAGGGCCTCTGCCATCACACTGCAGGGATCAGCACTAGCTTCATCAATGAGACCTTTGAGACAGCTGTGGCTGCCCAGCCCCTCCCAAGCCTGCACTTCAAAAGGCACGAGCACCCAGGCCTTGGGCAGGGCGACCACATCCTTCCCCCCGCAGCCCAGCTAACACACCAGAAAGGGGGTGACCCATCCTCCGACCCCAGTGTGGATCACACTGGGTGTATCTGCAGGAGCTTCCTGGGAAGAAGCCAAGGGCAGCTGAGCTGGGAGAAGTCAGTGTTGTGATTTGCTGCGGTCAAGAGGAAGTGCGGAGGTAGCAAATCAGTCCTGGGACCGTGTGATCAGATGAATCGGGTGCCCTAGAGCTGAGAGGAACTGAGTTTATACATGCTGGCCCCCAACAGAAAGGCACAAGCCACCACCTACTCAGTGGGGGACACTGAGGACACACACCCCTCCCTTGGCCGTGGCACCATTCCACCCAACACAGTACTGCAAGGGAGCTGACTTGGTGGGTGACTGTGCTCTGGACCTGTGGGAGGGTTGGGTGCACCTGTGCCAGGGTGGGGGGGCCTGCCTGATCACCAAGCCCTGGCTGGCCCCCGGCTCTGCTTCCTTCGTGAAGGCCCCAGTGACCCCATGCAGCCATGAACCCAACCTCTGCCAGGAGGCTGGGGTCTGAGGCCTTGGTCAGAGCTCCCTGTCGAGGGCTGGCAGACAGGTTTCCTCATGCCTACCCCACTGGCTCAGTGGGAAAGGGCACAGTGGAGCAGCACAGAGCCTCCATTGAGGCTGAGGGCATCAGGGGGAGCCAGGACTCACTGTAGCCCTGGGCCTGGCAGGCCAAGCCTTGTAGTGGCTAGGATGATAGTAACCTGGCTGCGTTCACTTACAACTGTTTGCTTGAAACTGCCTCAACCCAATCACCCTGCTTGAGCAATGCTGACTTCACAGCCCTTTAGGAACAGGCCTGCAGATGAGCAGTATTCCCAGGGCTTGCTCTTCATTGCCTCATGGTTACAGATGGCAGCTGCAGCTCTGGACATCACATCCCCACTGCTTGGGAAACAGCTCTGCTCAATGTGAGCCCCGAGCCCCTACACCCTCCAGCAGTTGGCAGGGACCCACACTGAGAACCTGGTGGCAGCCCTGCTGTGCCACCCCATCTGGTTCTGGGCATGGGGGGTGACAGTGTGTTCCATGTTGCTGAGGGGACCTGTTCCAGCAGAGATGGATGCTGATGTGGAACCGCGGCTGCAAGAATGGCTCACCCACAGGAGGGCATAACCACTGACATTTATCGGGAAACAGAAGATGTGGGGCGACTGTATATTCAGCATCTCTACTTCAGGGAGCTCCTCACTCCCAGCCAGAACAGAAATCAGGAACATAATTGCACAGGGTCAGTCCCAGTCACCCTCTCCCTCGGGGTTTTCCTCGCGTGGCACCTCCATGTCGTTGAAGTGGAAGTTGGCCATCATGTCTCGCACAGCCAGCATCAGCCGGTTCAAGCCCTGGTTGCGGTTCAGACCCCGAGCCACTCCTTCCTCTGGCCTCTCCCCCTGCCACAGGGAGATAGGTCTGAGCTGGCTGGGCCCTAAGGCCTTGGTCCAGGCAGGGAGGGAGGAAGAGGACACGCGACGCGGCCAGCCCCAGAGTGGCCTGGCTGACAGTGAGGAGGCCCCACTTCCTCCTCGATGGTGTCATGCTGCCTCTGGCCAGGGCATGCCCGACATACCTCCATAGTGTAGTTTGGCAATAATGACCGGAAGAAGAGTGCAACTGTGTTTCCGTGGCTGACGGGACTTAGCCTGTGAGATGAAGTCAAGAAAGTCAGAAGAGGAACCTGAAGGGATTCCCGCCAGCTCACAGGGCCTTTGTCAGTCCTCCCACCTGCAACCAGAAGCAGTCCCAGGCAGCCATTGAGGCCCTGGCTCCCCTATGCCAATCAGGGCCAGGGGTGGGGATAATCAGTGTGGGGTGGGGCTGTGGATATTCCTAGGAGGGTGACCAGGGAGGAAAGAACAGATGTTATGGAGCCACAAAGGGAAAAAGTGGAGGTGATCTCAGCTGGGCTGTGGCTGTGGCCTACATTTCCTTCTCCCTTAAAACTTGAGGGAGCCAGGTGTGGTGGCACATGCCTGTAATCCCAGCATTCAGGAGACTGAGGCAGGAGGACTCACTGCCACAAGTTTGAGGCTTGCCTGGGCTACATAGTGAGTTTAAAGCCAGGTGGAACTACAGAGCAAGACCCTGTCTCAAAAAATTTTTCCAAATTTAAAAAGGAACTGGAAGGAGGAGCCATGTCACAAGGGCAGCAGATCTGGGGGTTACACGGAGGCTACTGCTGGCCACTATAGCCCAGCTTTGCCTTTGGGGCATAGCCAGAGTGAGGTGCCAAGTGGCCGTGCTATCGTAGCCTGTTGGATATGTTTCTGATATCCACTGACATGAACAATTTTCACTTTAACCTAATGAAGAATTCGACAGGACTGGTTTTCCCATGAACATGAAGTCCAAGCTCTGTAACAGAATTCGGTGGGAAGAAAAGGATACCGTTCTACTGAGTGTCAAGTACTTTACAGGGAGAATCTGCCAGCGACTGAGACCTACTGTAGCTGAGGGTCCAGGCCAGGCAGCTACTCAGCTCTAAAGGCCAGAAGAGGGGTGAAAGAAGTTTCTGTGACTGATCTGCACAGGGGCAGCCCAGGACTGGAGCTCTGATGGGTCCCCTCCCTGCACCCCACTGCCCGGCTCTCCTGGCCCATCTCCCAGCAGCCCTTAAGCTGTGCTTCACCCTCATCTGGTCAAAGAGTTCTTTCCTTCCACACCATGCACTTTGACCTAGCAGGTTCTTATTGCAGGTTTTTCTTTTACAGTACTAGGGACTGAACTGAGGGCCTTTGCACTGAGCTACACCCCCAGCGCTTTTTAAAATTTTTTATTTTGAGACAGGGTCTTATTAACTTGCTCATGTTGTGTTCAAACTATGCAACCCTCTTGCCTCAGCCTCCAAGGGTGCTGGGATGACGAGCGTGCACCCCCAGGGCTGGCTGTGCAGTTAGGGTTCTATACTAATTTCTAGGTTCTATAATTAACATCTGCTCCTCACTTCATGGACCACGCCACAAGGGCAGAGGTTTCCTATTTTACTTCCATACTATTTTTAGCACCAGCTACAGAACCCACCAGAGCAGTGCTGCTATGAGATGGACATGGGCAGGGCAGTGCTGTCCCCAGATCACACCCCAACACCTCCCACCAGGGCGTGGCAGACTCTGGGCCTGTGTGGATCTCTTGCCTTCTGGGTGTGCACAAGCGCGGGGCAAAGCAGGGGCAGGTACCTCTCGGGTCGAACGTAGGAATAGATGGTGTCCGGGGGAGGCAGCGGGTCAAACCCCATCACAGACTGCGTGGTCACCTCCTTGGGAAAGGGACACAAGCAGAGGCTGGAGTGTGGCTGGGAGCCTCTGCCTCCCCCAGCAGCTGTGGCTTCCCGGATTGATGGGTCAGAAGGAAGCTACAGGGGTGCAGGGCCTCTCAGGTGGCCACAGGCTCAAGCTCCCACTCAGCTTAGTATTCATGCACTGGGGGAAAAGAGCCTTAGGCCACTCACTGGAGACCCAAGCCCTGGACACCCCGTCCTAGCCCTCAGCAGCCCTGAGGCTGTTCTTTTGCTGACCAGAGCAGTCCGGGCTGGTAGTGCCTGTCCTGTGGACCAGCAGAGTCATTTAGGCTTAGGCCCTCAAAACACCTGGCCACACAGCTGCCTTGATCTGCTCTCCTCCCCTGGGCTTCTGGACCACAGCAGCCAGAGCACACAGCCACAGCGCTGGGACACAGGTCCAGGTGACAGGCTGTGCTCCAAGCCTGTGACTGGACTCTACATCCACCAAGAAACCCGAATCACCTGCCACAGCCCCTCTCAGACCCTTACCGGGGGCAGCGCGGCCACAGCCTCCTTGATCTCCGAGAGGATCACATGGCGGTGGATGTTCCGGGGTGCACGCTGGTATAGCACCTTCCGCCTGAGGCCATGTGAGCACAAAGCAGCATATGAGCCAGCAGCCCCAGGCCCCTGCCTACGCCCTGGAAAGAGCCCAGGATCCCTGTACCCACCCCGCCCCCCTATCCAGAGGCTGCATGAGGGGTCCCTGGCCTTGCAGCAGGAGCAGGCTCTGGACAAGGGCACCAGCCACTTGACCTCCACTCAACCTCCTCGTCCAGGGAACAGGACGACAGCTGTGGCTGATGTCATTTTGTCCACATAGGGGCCCTGGGTATGTCATTCCTGCTACTACACGGGGACTGCTTCCTAATGACATCAATCCAGCAATGCAGCACAGAATAAACTGTGTTCCTGCTCATGAGCAGCATCCAGTCCAGCAGCAAACACTGCAGGCACTGCACCTTCCCGTCTCTGCAGACACTCAGGCTCCCAGCACAGCTGTCCCCAGAGCCATAGGTTCTTGCCAGTAGAGCAGGCAAGGAGCAACTCTCCAGCGCAGCCAGTCACAAGATAAGCCAGCCCCCACAGGTGGAGAAGGAGAAGCCAGCAGATGGCAGTCACCTTGCTCTGCTGCCAGAGGGGTAAGGACTGGCAATCACCACAGCAAATGTGGAAATGAAACACAGGCTGGGAGGAAGCTGAACACACAGTGGCCAAGTCCCACATTTGTAATCTACGAGGATGGCAACAGCTGCCATCCCTTAGGAGGCCTCCGGGAATAATCCTGCTGGCTCCCTCACCATGAGGGTCCCCAGGAGAGGGTAGGACAGGCTGATGTTCCGTCCCACGCACACCTGTGGGCCACATGATTACTGCCCACACCAGCTTACCTGCCCTCACAGGCCTCCACAGCAGGGTCCCCTGCGTCCACGGCCTGCAGCACCTCACGGACATTCTCCTCCAGCCAGCTCATGGTAGCAGGCTCTTTCCACAGAAAGTGCGACCTCCCAAGGTACAGGCTCACCAGCTGGCTCAGGGCAGGTGGCTGGCTGGGGGAGAGTGGAACTGGTAGGCAAGGGGTTGTCCAGGGCAGGGCAGATGGAAAGACACACCATTTCTAGCAGGGTGGGACACTAAGGTCTGCTCCTGTGACCCTGTGGTGTTTTGTTTTGTTTTTTTCTGTCTTTGTGGTACTGGGATAGAATCTAGGGACTTTGCACTGAGCTACATTCCCAGCCCCTTTTACTTTCGAGACAGTCTTGTTAAGTAGCTGAGTTGCCCAAGCCGGGCTCAAACTTGTAATCCTCCTGCCTCAGCCTCCCAAAGTGCTAGGATGAGAGGCATACACTACTGCACTCAGAACCCCCTTAATTTTTTAAAATAAATGTGGAAGTCATGAGCTCACCCACGCAGCTCCCACCCCAGGCAGATACCCATGTGGGACCCTGTGCCCACACTCATCAGATATCTCTACAGGCTTCATTCTTTAGGCTGGGTACTCCTTTGCTCAACCAGCCCTTTCTCTTGGACTTGAGGGATCCTCCTCAGTGACCGGGGGCTTTCTTCTTCCAGGTCACCATGATAGGGGCAAGGGCAGGAGCAATGGCCCCACGGTCACCCCAATCCTGCAGTCGTGGAAGCATGGCGGCCCCCGACCCTCAGGCTGGCCCCTGTCTCTAAGAACAACGACCTGTGAGACGACATCTGGGAATCTGTGCCCCTCATAAATGGGAAGTCACTGCGAAGGCCAGCCTCTCCCAGCAGCTCCACTGCAGATTCCCAAAAGGCAGTCTGTACAGGGGACCTTACCTTATCTCAGCGTCAGGGCCAAAGAATCGGTGACCTGAGACGGTGGCATCAGGCCGCACACTGCAATACTCCAGCAGGGGCATGAGAACTGCAGAAGAAGCAAAGGCACCATGTGCCCAGTGCCTGGGGTGCACCCGCACCCATCCCCAGGCAGATGACAGGAACACAGCTTGGTGCTGTGAAGAGAGTACTAGCCCAGCGCTCTTCCTACTGTTGCCAAGGGCCAGGTCTGCAGCTGGGTCTTGTCACACCCAGCTGAGTGCCTCTGAGCCTGGAGGGGTCTCATCTGCCTCCAAGGGAAATGGGATGCACACATTCAACAGGCATGGGGGTGATGGGTGTGTGCTGAATGTGCTAGTGACAGAGACTGGACCCACAACAGATTGGTAGGACGGGGCTGCTTGTGCTGCAAAAGGTACTGCTGCAGAGCCTGGGGTCAGTCAGTGACTGACATGTAGGGGCCTCAGGGAACCAACCCCTCTAGGTCAGAGCCACGGCCACGGTCCCCTGGACAGACTGCATTTTGGGAATCTGCAGTGGAGCTGCTGGGAGAGGCCGGCCTTCGCAGTGACTTCCCATTTATGAGGGGCACAGGTTGATCTCCTGTGCAGCACCAGGCCCGAGACAGCAGGTCCACAGCAGTGAGGCTGCCCCTGCTCCACCTTTCCCTGGGGCATGAGGAGGCCCTTCCGGGTCTAAGTGAGCAGGCCCTATTCTGGCCTAAGCCTGACAAAGCCCTGTGGGGGCACCACTCTGCCTGGACTGAGAGTGACTCTAACCCTGCGAAGTGATCCTCCCCGAGCTTGATCAGCAGGACAGGGCCAGTCCCAGGCCTTTCCTATAGAACAGCAGGTGCCTGGTGTGCAAGCACCACTGTGCATAAACACTCACCTCCACACTCACAAGGGAAGGGCTGATTCTCCACCTCTGCCCCGGTGTGGACAAAGGCTCAGGGTACTGTGTGCCCACCCCACCCTCCATGTCTGGTCAGGCATGCAGAAGGCTTGCAGAGGTGAGATGGCTCTAGCTGGTTAGAAAATGCTGCTTTCTACAAGTAGGAGGAGGCCCTGTGAGTGTTACCACTTGGCTAGGTACTGCACCCACCACCAGGGAACATGATGAGCGCCTGCTGGATGAGGGTCGAGGCCTTTTCCCTCATGGAGCTGAGTTCCTCCTGGGGGAGGTCTGTCTGCTGACTCAACAGGAAATATGCTAACGACACAGAGAAGGCAAAATTTGGGAGCTGTGACAGGTTCCGATGCACCTACAAGGGAAGGAAAAACAGTCTGGGCATCCAGGTCACAAAAGCGTAGGATGTAAAGTTTGAAGATGGGTGGGTGCTTTGAGATGAGCAGACCAGCTGGTCCATGGCCCTCTCAGGAGCACAGCTCTTCGTTTTGCTTTTGTTTTTGTTGGCTTTTCTAAGATAGGGGACTCCCTGGGGTTTCCTGCAGCTATGTTTCATGAGCTCCACAATTTCTGTAAACTCGATGCCTGGAGGTGAGACTCCTTGGTCAACTTTGCCAACGGTTATGTAATTTAAGGTGATTTACCTATTCTCTGTTACACATCAAAAGTATGCTGTGAAAAAATTCAAGCAGAGAAATGAGAAAGTAAAGGCTTATCCCTCTTCTCCTGCCCCTTCCTAGGGCCTGCAAGAGGCAACTAGCACGGATGCTGCAGGACCGCACTGGGCACCACTTGTCATTTACACTTTCTAGCAGCTGCATAAAGAGAAGGGTGAAAGGGGGCTGGGGATTTAGCTCAGTGGCAAAGCGTCTGGCTGGCAAGCGCAAGGTCATGAGTTCGGTTCCTGGTACTGGAGAAAAACCAAAAACCAAAAAAAAAAAAAGAGAAGGGTGAAAGCAATTTTAGACACTGTATCTACCCAATACACCTGATGTCTCAGTATGTGCCCATGGAAGGCTATCGGCCAGTCCATGTACACTCTTCTCTGTCACTGAGCCTGGAAAGTGATATGCACCCTGCGCTCAGGCACCTGGGCAGGTGTTGTGGATACAGAACCACAAAAGGCAAGGGACACATGTGCCCCCAAGGGACACAGAGCAGCTTGCACCTACCTCCCACTCCTGGAAGAGGCGGATCAAGTACTCATAGTTCCGGGCCCGCAAGGCCAGGTGGTCAATAAGCAGCAGCATGCAGAGGGGGTCCTCGTCTGGCTCCAGGCTTCGGAATACAGCATGGTGAGCAAACCACAAAGGGAAACAGAGGGCGATGTCATGGCCAAGGGCCCTGGCCTATGGCTGCTGCTCAAAAACAGGCAGGATGGACACTCACCTGAGGATAAGCTTGCAGTACTCTAGCGCAGTACGTGGGCAGCCTCGCTTCTCCAGGAAGCTCATCTGCTTATAGAGGGCCAGGTAGAAGCTCCTAGGTCCAAGAGAGCCTGTGTGAGTCAGAGCCACAGCAAAGCAGCAGTGCAGTCACCCACGAGCCCTGTCACTGTCCCTGCCTCTGGATTCTGCCGGCTTTGCCTACACTACCAGATACAGTGAGAGGCAGGATCATCCCTATGTCTGCAGACAAGGGGCACACACTCCTTGGTAGAGCTCTAAATGCACTCATATATGCAAAATCAAGATTAGCTGGAACCACAGCTTCTTGCTTTTTGTTTACTGTTTGTCATTTATGGGAGGAAAACTAAAACCTATGATAATTATGACCTTAATTTATTCTCTAATTTTAATGGTTGTCAGTGGTACTACTGCTAGATAAATAAAGCTGTACGATTTTTGTCATCCTAGTGACTTATCTTTAGAACTTGTTTCAAAGAACTAAGGGTTTAACTGAAAGTGACAAAAGCAACAGAGGAAACCAGTGAAGAAAAGCCAGGCCCAGCACACAGGGCAGCTGAGCCCTACTGCTGGACAGTGGCCATGGCCACGTGACAGACACATCCCAGGGAGGGCCAGAGAAGCAAGGTACTGCTCAGGAGAGGGAGAGATATCCAGGGAAAACAGGTCCCCTAGAAGGGGTCCAAGGATTGTGGTAGCTGGCCAGGTCTGAGCAGTGGCTGATGCCATAGGGCAGTAAGAGCAGCAGTGTGAGGAAGAGGAGCACAGTGCCTGTGTGACCACTCAGGCCGGGCTGGATCTATTAGCTCAGGAGTCAGGCCCTGAGAACACTCGGAGACACTCAAAACTGACTGGGCACGGACTCTTTCATCCAAACTGGCATGGAAAGATTGTGACCCATGCCATCATTGGAGGCGGCTTGTCAGGTTTGCACAGATCAACCCTGAGCCAAGGTCATGCTGATGGCGTCACACCCACCCTCCAGCACTGCAGCTCTGCACAGGCTGGGGTGCCACGGTGTCTTGGACCTTATGGTATGGTCTGTCTCTGAGGACAGTGTCCTGCTACCTGCTCCCCACTGGGCCTGCGGTGGGAACCTGTGTGAACTGTGGCGACCTCCCATCACTTTGCTTCTAGGAAAAAGGCAGGTAGGTGCTGCTGTCATAAGACACCCCCAGAAGTTGCCCCAGGGCGTCACATTCACCTGTTCTCAGGTCTGCGGTAATCTAGCCGGCAAGTCCCGCTGGTGAGGCTGAACAAAGGATGGAAAGCACACTCCATGCTGTACAGTGCTCTCTCTGCGGGCCACCGAGACACAGAAGAGGGTGTCAGGCCACCACACAGTGACTGCAACCCCCCTCTGATGACTCAAAACCAGGCAAGTTCTGGAAGGAAGGAAGTCATAAAACTAGGATCCTGAAATGGAGGGCAACAGTCAGGACCTGCCAGGTACCCCAAAGTCACCCTGAATTCACTGCAGCCACAGTACTGTGAGGCCTGAGATGGAAACCCTGTAGACATCCTGCTGAACCACTGATGCTATGTCCTGGTGACTAAGGGTCTACACATGTCACACACACCTGACCCGCATATTCACAACAGCACTACTTACAACAGCCAAAAACACCTCAAGTGTCTCATGATGGATACACAAAAGTACAGCTGATCCACAGGTGGGACATTATTCCCCCAAGAACAGGGGTGAAGATCTGATACATACAACATGGATCATAAAAACGTTCTGGTACATGAAAGCCACACACAAAGTACTTATACAACAGGATTCATTCCTGCCCCCACAAAATTTTCACAACAGAGAGATCCGTAGAGACAGAGGACACATTAGTGGTTCTAGGGGACAAGGCAGGGCAGGTAGTGGGTCAGGTTTCTTTCACAGAAGATGAAAATGCTCTAAGATGGGCTGTGGTCATGACTGTACAGCTCTGGCATACTGAAAACCAATGAATCACATGTTAGATGGCTGCACCTTACAGTGGAGGAATTCCATCTCCTCAAAGCCTCTGTTAGAATGGCCTGGCAGGCCCACTGAAACCTTCACCACCTTACAAGCCCCATCTCTGTCCAGGAGCGGCAGCACCACTAAGGGGACTCTGTCTCACCTGTCAGGTCTCGTGCCATCTCTTGGTCATCCTGAAAGCGGCAGGCATCGCTGAGCTGCAGGAGTGAATCTACATGGTAGGGGCTTGTCTGGAGCAGAACCTGCCGGAAAGGAAGGCAGCTCTGAAGAGGCGTTAGCCAAGTCCCACATGGGGCACCCCACATGGCATGTGGCCCTGAGCACTGGGGAGAAAGTGTCACCAGGATGATGGTCACATTGTCTCTCTGACTCTGTACTACTGCTGCTCAGCCAGACTACTGGTCTGGTTTAGGGTGGGAGCTCAGAACTCTGCCTTCCCAGGCTGTGGCTCTTAGTTCTCCATACCTCAAGAAGCAGGGATGGAGCCGGATATGGAGGCACAGGTCTAGTATCTCAGCACATTGGAGGCTGAGGCAAGAGGATCAAGTCCAGCCTGGGTAACTTAAATACTTAGCAAGACCCTATCTCAAAATGAAAATAAAAAAGGACCTGGGGAAGTAGCTTAGTGCAAAGCCTTGGGATTAATCCCAGTACTACACTACAAGAGCATGACTGCAAGGTCAGTGGGGTCAGAGTACACATGAGGGCACAGAAAATGATCCTCTTTTGGTCCTCAGAGGATGGGGCCTGCCAGTCTCTTGGGATCCCAGGCCAGAGGATGTAGCCCTTAATGATATAGGAGAGTTAGGCTAGCCAGGAGCAGAGAATCTGAGTGCTGCCTCCAGTGTGCCAGCTAAGCCAGAGACAAAGGCAGTGGCCACTGCACACAGCTCCTGAGAGGCCACTAAAGCAGCACCCATCAGACTCCATGTGGCCCACTCTGGTGCTAGGATCTATCTGCCCTGCGTGCAGGCATCCCTCTGCTGGGGGACCCTCCACCCACGAATACCCGTCCCCCCAGGTGCAGGACAGGGCCTAGCACAGGGTGACTGCTCCATCCATTCCTCCCCAGGTGCAGGAAGCACAAACCACAATGTTGTTGGGCTCCATAGACTCCACGGCTACCAGGAACTTGTGCTGTGCCTGCTGGTAATCCTCACTGTGCTCAAAGGCAAAGAAGGAGAGACCTTTTTTCGATTCCAGCAGCCGCATTGACAGACCTGGGGGTGAGAGTGCCCAGAGAGGGCAAGCTGGGGGCCAGGTGGCAGCATCACTTCAGGGCAAAGTGTTCTGGTCACATACACTCCTATTGTCCTTGGCAAGGACCGTGGCTCTGACACAAGTGACCCAGGCTGTCTCTAGGCTACCAGCTGACATCTGTCAGACACTCTCCCAGAACAGCTGGGCCTAATTCCCATCACTGCCTGACACTAGGAGCCTGTACCCCATCTAATTTGGTTTCCCCTGACCCTGACATCCTAATCCCAATCCCTGGGTGTGGAAATACTGTGCTCAGCTCATGTTGGTTGGGATAAACATGCAGGGTGGCCATGAGGGTTGGGGCAGGAGCAGTGTGGCAGGCACAGCACCAGGTCTCACCTCAAAGGCAATGGACTTATGACCTATGTTTCTTCTTCTCTGATCTTTGTCTGACTTTGCGTGCTTATGTCCTAGTTTCCTCTGATAAACTTGAAAAGCTATCTCCCAGAATAGCATGAAGTACTGCAGGGGTTCTCGAACCCCCTCTTAGCCCTTCTGACAACCCTATTAAAGGCTCAGGTCCTGCACAACATGTGGCGTTGTGGTTTAGCCTGAAAATGTCCTAAAGCCTCCTGTGTTCTGAGATGGGGCTTTGGGAAGGTGACTGGAGAGGGGCCACTGTGCTCACTGGAGGGTTAATCCCCTCTGTATTCACAACTGACCATGCTGTTTGAAGGGACCTGACTGCAACAGGTGGGTCACAGCCTCTAGAGGGTCAATCTATCTGTCAGTCAGTCAGTCTGTCTCTCTCTCCTCCTCCCTTTCTCTTCCTCTTTCTCCCTCTCTTTCTGGCTGTTCCCTACTCTCTGCTTCTAGCCACCATGAAATGAACACTTCCCTCCCATCATATTGGTCCACTATGATGTTCCTGCCCTGGCACCAACCAATCATGCACTGAACCCCCTGAAACTGTGATCCAAAAAACCTCCTTCCTCAATTTGTGGGTAGCAGGTATTTTGTTGCAGAGACAGGAAAGCTGGTAACACATGTGGCCACAAGCCCATCTGCACAGTGCACAGGTGGTTTTACTAGGACACAGGGCCTGGTGGGAACAAAGATTCCCATGAGGCACCAGCATGGGTACATTCAAAGCACAGGCCCTGACTCCAGCATGAGCCCTCTCTGAGCATCATTGGGTTTGCTGGAACCCCACAGGTGTGGGAGCAAGAGAGGTGGGGCACGGGCCATGGCCTCTTCAGTTACCTCTGTGCACCCTCCCACTTCTTCCCATGGTGGGTTCCTGCCTGGCTGTGGAGGCCTGGGTCTCTCATCAAACTACATGGAGGGGTTGCACTTGTTTCTGCACCCCATGTTGGCCCTGCAACAGGCATTAACATGACACCCCATGCCACCCTACTCTGCTGCAATGAAACCAAATGATCATGCTTTAAATAATCCTCAATGCTTCTGTGGTACAGTACCACAGAGAGCTGGATGGCAGGAAGGGAGAAAAACCTCCATTCAAACAGCAGGGAAAACACCAACAGTGCCTGGAGCTCCACACTGAGACTCCAGGTCTCTTTCCTCAAGCACCAGTGTGCTCAAACCCTCAAAAATGCCACAAACTGCACAGTTTTGCAGAGAGGTGAGGCCAGCCCAAGAGCCCCAGGCACCTGCAGACCTCACCTGGTTTGCTGTACCGGGGCCAGGTGCTCTTAGGGGTCGTCAGCCACGTACACTTGGGGTACACACGCTGTCTCTGCCGTGGCCTGGGAAGGAGAAGACACAGGCATGGCTATACATCTACGGCTCCCAGGGACCCAGGCCTGGCTGCCTCCATCTCTTGGAGGATTCCTGGGAAGTTTCAGAAATGTGGGGCAAAGACACAGGGGGCTCCAGACAGCACTGGACACAGCCTGATATCTGGGCCAAGTGCTGGACTCAGATGTTGTTATGGTTGATACATTGTGTCAACTTGGGGAGTCTAGAGGTTTGGCTAAGTAACTTAGCAGGAAGCCAGGGTGCTTACTTTGTATACATCCTGAGCCTGTGGAAGAGGAGGGCATGGAGATTATGTGAGAGCTACACTCCCCGTAGGTGGGGGTAGCCTGTTTACAAAGTAAGGCAGGGAAAGAAGCTTGCAGCCATTCTTCCGGTTTGCTCTGGCTGTTTGCTGTTCCGCTGCCATTCCCCCCTTTGCTCTTGTTGCTTTGCTGTCTTCTGCCTCAGAGCCAGCCAAGTAGGGACTGAAACCTCCACAAACTGTAAGCTAAATAAACCTTTCCTTCCTTCATTTTGGGCGTTGGGTATTTTGCCTCAGCAACGAGAGAAAAGCAGGCTATGTGACAACCAATAAAAGCCTCTCATGACCACATGAACAAGGTGCAGGCATGTGTGCAAGACCTGGACCATGCAACAGGCTTCTCTGCTGTGATGATGGGGTCCGAACACAGCACCTTTGCACACAGGGCCTCTGCACTGAGTCCTTTTCTAAATGTTTGAAATAGGGTGTGGCTAAATTGCCCAGACTGGGCTCAAACCTGCAATCCTCCTACCTCAGCCTACCAAATGACTAGGATTATAGGCATGTGTCACCACACCACACCTGGTGCAGCAAGTTTTTTAATAGTTATCTTTGGGGAAGTGGAGGTGGGACTAAAGAAAGAAATTCTAAATTACTTGAATTTTTAAATAAGAAGCATTTAGTTCTACAATCAGAAAAACGTGTAGTTGGGGGCTGGGGATTTAGCTCAGCGGCACAGCGCCTGCCTGGCAAGGGCAAGGTTGTGAGTTCAATTCCCGGTACCTGAAAAAAAAACAAGAAACAACAACAAAAAAAAGAAGCCTCACCAGAAAAACATGTAGTTGAAAGACAAAGCCTCCTGGACATTTTGATGGACTCAGAGATTAGCCTACCCACACCTCCCGGAAAGGCTGGAACCCCGGACTCCACATCCTCCCTAGGACTCCCTGCTTCTTCACTGCAGCCACCCATCACTGTGGTCAGCTGTTATGCACTTGGGCAAGGAAGTGACCCAAAAGCTCAACTTGGTGTTGAGTGTGGAGCAAAAATGGGTAAGATTTCAATACTAGGAACTCAAAATTTAATAGCCTTTAAAACCTTTTTATCCCTTAATTAAGATACTGTCTCACTATGTAGTTCTGGCTGGCCTTGAACTCACTATGTAGCCCAGGCTGGTCTGAAACTTATGGCAACCCTCCTGTCTCAGATGTATACCACCACACCCAGCAAGACCTTTCTAAAATCATGATGCCATACCGGAGAAGGCAATGTGAAGGATAGAGCCTAACCACCCCAGGCCTCTCAGACATCCATACACCATGTCCTTGGACCACTGCAGACCTAATACTAAGCCTTTCATCTGTCCACTATGGTTTAGGTCTTCAGCTCCAGGGGTTCCCAATGGCCTTCAAAGTCTGAACAGGAATGAAGTGTTGAGAACACAGCATGGCATGACCTTACCTCTGTTCCCCTAGGACCGCTCGAGCACCAAAATACCTCTTCAGTTCTGTGTCCGGATTCAAGTGTCTAGAGAATAGAACATTTTTGAAGAAAAATTAAACTGGGTTCTATGATGACTGGAAATTTTAGAGAGCCACATAAGAATCCAGCAGAAAAAGCTTGGATTTGGCATGAAAGGCAAGTTCCAGGCCTGCTTTCTTTAAAACCACCACCCCACATACACCCCCTGCCCAACCCCCCAGTGCACTGAAAGGACACAGCTGGCCCCTGCACTGGGAAAGCACCTGGGGATGCACTCTCATGTATCAAACCATCGGATTTTTGTTTGTTTTGGGTGTTTTTCTTGTTTTGTTTTGTTGTGTTTTGTTTTGTTTTGTTTTGAGACAGGGTCTCACTCAGTAATTCAAGCTGGCCTTAAACTCACTATGTAGCCCAGGCTCACCTCAAACTTGCAGTGACCCTCCTGGCTCAGCCTCCCCAGTGCTGGGATCACAGATGTGCAGCACCACACTCAGCCCAAACCATCTATTTGTGAGGCTGAGTCAGGGGCATAAACCTCCTGAGACTAGACCAGAATCTCAACAGACTCAAGTAGCTTTTTCTTTTAGCTGAAACAGACAACAATCTCTGGCATAGGGACCAGGTTTCATTAATCATCTACCAGACAACCAAATTAATAATCATCCAAGGGTGACATGGTACTTTTATATAGTTCAAGAAAATTTCCAGGCCAAATATGATACTGCATGCCTACTGTCTCAGTGACTTGGGAAGCTGAGGCAGAAGTAATACAAGTTCAAGGTCAGCCTGGACAATTTACCACAACTGTCTAAAAAATAAAAGTAAAAACGCTGGACATGGTGACACATGCCTGTAATCTAACCACTAAAGCAGGAGCACCACCATGAGTTTGAGGACAGTCTGGAGTACACAGCTACACCCTGTTTCATAAAAAGGGGGTGGGGCTGCAGGGGATATAGCTCAGCTTCACAGTGCCTACCTGGCAAGCATGAGGTCCTGAGTTTAATTCCCAGTACCAAAAAAGGGGGGGACCCTGAGGACTTGGTCCTCTCTGGATTCAAACCTCAGTGCCACAAATAGAGTTTTTCTAAGATATATAAAGTAAAGCTAAAAGTCCTCTGAAATAGATGCATTTTCCCTCTTTTGTTTCTACTTCCTAAATGTTAAATAATGAACTCTTTTTCTTGTTTGTTTGTTTTTTTTCTTTCTTTGAGACAGGTTCTTACTATGCAGTTCAGGCTGGCCTTGAGCTCACTTTGTAGCCCAGGCTGGCCTCGAACTCACAACGATCCTCCTGCCTCAGCGTCCTGAATGCTGGGATTACAGGCATGCGCCAACCGGCTGATAATGAACTCTTAACTACTTTTTTTTTTCGGGGGTTGTTGAAATAGGGTCTTGCTATGTAGTTCAAGGTGGTCTCAAACTTGCTGTGACCCTCCTCCCTCAGCCTCCCAAGTTCTGGGATCTAAATAAAGACAGTACCCTTTCTCCCTCCCCAGGATAGGCCGTCATACCTGTGCTCCACATGCAAGGTGTGCTTCTTGGAGCTGGGTGGAGGGGGGCCGGGGTGGCTGAGCCCCCTGCCATCCTCGATCCTCTCCAGGATTCGGTCAATGTCTTCTAACCCATTCTCCTGCAAGCCCAGAGCTACCTGTTAATCACCATGACAATTTGACTTCTGATAACAGAATGACTGATTTTGGAAAGGAACTACTGTATCACATTTCCTTCCTAGAAGAGTATAAGTCAAGTGCTGTGAGCTGGACCCAGGTTTGCAGAGAAGCGTGGTCTCCTGAGAGGACCTCAGGGGGATGGGCCATCCCAGTGCCAGGACACTGTCCTCCTCAGGAGACAGGCTGGGCTTAGCCACCACTGAGCAGAGGCAACACCACAGCTCTTCCCAGGACAGACAGAGGGTGAAAGTGAGGATCCATCTGATGACAGACATGTGAGCAGCTTCCTCACCTGCTACCCACCAGCCCATTAGCACATGACAAAGGTGGGGAGCAGAGTGGGCTTCACATGGGCAACAATGCGTGGCGGGAAAGAGGGACCACCAGATCTCTGTGGTCTAGGACTGCGGGACCTGTGGGCCTGGGGAGCCAAAGGTAGGCTCTATCCCTCAAGGACAAGATGCATACCGGAGGCAACAATGGTAAAAAATCTTCTCTTTGGTTTCCCCTGATTCATGGTTAGTTATACTCTTATGGGAAGGGATCCAACACCCAACAGAAGCCAGCTTCTCCCAGCACCACCTGGAGCACCACAGCCAGAAAGGTGGCAACCACATACCAAGGTCTCTGCTGTGGTGTTTTTCTTGTTTCTTTGTTTCTTTTTCTTCTTTCGGAGTTTGCCACTTACATTAGCCTAATAAAAGAAGACATTTTCATCAGTGAAGAAAAGCAAAATCTTAAAAACTAAGAACTAAAGCAGCAAGCTTACCTCTCCTTGTCTGAGCAGTCCCCATCTCCCCTACTGATGCCAGAACATGGAATACCCCGAATGACGGCTGGCGATGGGGCCTCTCACACCCCTCCCCATCTGCGTGTACTTCAGGGCTTCCTGTAGCTTCAGGCTCCATCCAACTGAAAAGCTCTCAGGGCTCAAGCCTTTCCATCTCGCTCTGCCCCTCATTCCCTGTCAGGCTCCAGCTGCTCTGAAGATTGGGGGCCTCACTGTGTGTGGGCTGCCTACTGCCAACCCTGTACCTGCCCCATGGCCCCCACACCTGCACCTGGCCAACACTTGCCATGACATCATGAAGGCTCCTCCATGAAGCCCCTGTGCCCTATGACCTGGTGGTTCTGGAGGGCACAGATGCTTCTAAAACACAGCGTGCAGGGAGGGTACCCTGACTGTGGCACCCTAAGGTCACCACTGTCTTATGGATTTCAACACCAGGCAATCAGGCAATTAAAAAACCTAACACAGAAAATTGTATCTCCAGCAGCCCCCATACCTGCTCTGGGGACACTCCCTTGATCACGTCCCCATCTCGCTTGGTCTCTGGGCCTCCGCGCTGGGCCCTTGCTTTGTTCCCCGATGCTACAGTGTATGCGAGTGCACAGTCAGACCTCTCCCCATTCACCACCGCGTCATCCTCAAGGTCCTCGATGTTTATCTGGAAAAGAGGTTGGGGGAACAGGGACTGCTGGTCACAGCTTCAGCGTAGACAGCAATGCTGAGATGAATACAAATGGAGACTCAGCATGGCCTGGCCAACAGTGGAAGGGATGGAGAGTCGGACCTTCACAGTGACACAGTTCTAAGTTTCTGAAGATGTTCTGGCTCAGGGAGGAGGCATCTCTGTCTTCAAAGATAGCATCATGAAGGATTCCCCAAGTCACAATTTATCCCTACTTCCCAACTATCCTCAAAGCAGAAATTTAAAATACACTGTGGCCCCTGCCTTCTCCCTCTGGCCAGACTGTCATCTCCATGGAGGAGCCCCGGGTAATCATGACTATGGAGGAACAAGAAAACAGCCTGTTGCTAGACACAGGTGCAAGTCTCTCGGTCCTTCTTTTCAATCCTGGCCTTCCTTCCAGTTGTCATACCTCAGTGAAGGGAGTCACTGGTGAGCAGGTAATATGCTATTTTTGACAACCCTTAGGCTGTAACTACTTGTTAGATCCTTCTTGCGTATCTGTCTTCCTGAGAAACCACTTTGAAGACACCACCATGTATTACAGCAGCCACTGACATTTTCCTACTAATCTATCCATAACTCTGTAATGTTTGTATTGTTCCTATCCTATTTTGTAAATGGATGTATGTTTATTATTATGTATTTCCTAGAACAACCATTGAGAATAGTTAATGATTATTCAATAGGTCACTCATGGATAGCTCTATTTATTTTCTTTAGAAGCCACTTTGAAGATACCAAAGTATAGTACAACTATTGATAATCTCCTACCTCTTTTGTCTGTAACTATTATTTGTGTATTTGTTTTCCTGAGAAACCATCTTGTAGATAACAATATGTAAAGCAATAACCATTGATAATTTCCTACCATTTTGTCTGTAATTTGGTAAGCGCCCCCTATTATTATGATATCCTTCTTTTACTCTTTAAAATAAAAATAAAATAAAATACACTGTGGCCAATTACTGCAATTCTTCCTTCCCACGACCTGCTTAACCCTCACTTCACGTACAGTCACAGCAGGATGAGAGTGTGGATGAGCGTGTGGGTGAGAGCATGGGTGTCCAACCTTCTGGCTGTCTGGGCCATACTCAGTGACTAGGGATTGTCTTGGGCACATATAAAATATACAGCTGGGCATCACAGCTTGGAGGCTGGGGCAGAAAGATCACCAAATTTGAGCCCAGCCTGGGCAATTTAGTAAGACCTTATCCCAAAATAAAATACAATAAAAGGGCTCAGCATGTATCTCAGTGCCAGGGCCCTGGGTTTAATCCCTAGTTCCTTCCCCCAAAAGCACACATCGTTAGTGTACATAAGAAAACCTCCATTATCCTTTAGCTTATTTAATTATTTTATGCAATAATACAAGCCAAAGTTTAATAATAAAACTTGCATGTCTGCTTAGTATCAGTAAGTGCTTATCTTCACAGGCACACACAAATGTAGGTTGGCCAAAATGCTAGTACCAATCATTGTTTGCCTTTTACTACTTAAGTTGCACAAGTGTGTGTCATAACTGCCACATGAGGGTTTGGCTTCAACCATCATAGAGTCAGTACTGCCTGCCCTGGGCCCTCCCCACAGCTCGTCCCTATACTACTGTTGCTTATCCTGGCCTCGCTTGTGCCCTGCTGCAACAGACTTGTGCTAACAACCACATAATGTCAGAAGCTTACTATACTGAGGGCTGCAGGTTGGATGCACCTGGACAAAAGCCTGAGGAAAGCAAAGGCACCAAGGACCCATGCTTCTAGACAGTCTTTCTAATAATTGCTTCTCGGGACTAGGGATACAGCTCTACGGCACAGTGCCTATCTGGCAAGTGCGAGGTCATGAGTTCAATTCCTGGTACCAAGGGAAAAAAAACTGCTTCTCAGCTTCTGCAGGTGATCAGCTCTCGGGCCTGCTGCATGACACCAAAGCCTGCAGGTCCTGCAGGTGTGCAGGTGTAAAATGGTATAGCGTTTACATATAACCTATGAAATCCTCCCACATACTTTGTGGATCTGTGATGGGTCTTGACCCAGGGCCTCCCCCATGCTAGGCAAGCATTCTACCACTGAGCAGCTACACTTCAGCCCTATGTCTATTTCATAGTTTTAGTGATTGCTTTAGGTTTACAAGGTTTTATTGGTTCTTGGTGCTTTAAAACAAGATCTTACTACGTGGTCCAGGCTGCCCTTGAACTCACTAAGTAGCCCAGGCTGGCCTCAAATTCAATGATTCTCTGGGAGGCCTCCCAAGTGCTGGGTTAGATGAGCTACCACACCAAACTAAAAAGCTTCTTTTACTAATGCAGTCTATACTCTGCCATTTTATCAGTCACATAGAACATGAGAACCAATAACATTGTACTGCGGTTTTCCTGTCCCTCATGACCTGTTGTAAACCCAAAATACAGTTATTTTGTTTGTTTCTTGAGACAGGGTCCTATTTTGCAGTGCAGGCTGGCCCTGAACTCACTACGTAGCTTAGGCTGACCTTGAACTCATGGCAATCCTCTTGTCTCAGCCTTGTGCTGGGATTATAGGGATGTGCCACCACGTCCAGCTCCCAATATACTATTATTTTTGCTTTAAACAGTAAACTATCTTTTTTTTTTTGGTACTGAAAATCAAATTCAGGATTTGCCAAGCATTGGCCAGGCAGGTGTTATGCCACTGAGCGACATCCCTGGTCCCAGTAATTGTCTTTTAAAGAAATTAAAAACTATGAAAACTGTTTTTTTCCTTTTCTGTTTTTTTTAGTACTGGGATAGAAGCCAGGGGGCACTCTTACCACTAAATTACATCCCCAGACATTTTTATTTTTTTGAGACAGGATCTTGCTAAATTGTGCAGGCAGGACTTGTACCCTGCTATGCCAAGCTTTGACTGCATATTTAACCTAATAGTTCTGTTCTGCTATTTCTTCCCATAGACCCATGTTTCTATCTGGCATCATTTTCCATTAGGCTGAGAATTTCCTTTTACATGTCTTTAGTGGAAGCACTGATTAGCAGGAGTTTTTTTTTAAAGCATTTGTCTCTAAGAAAATATCATCACTCAATGTTCATTTTTTAAAAACTATCTTTGTGGATAGATGCTGGGCTGAATTTTCCCTCCAGAGCTTTGCAAAGACAATCCTGTCTCCTCTTCTGGGCACATAGCTCATCTAGTGAGACGTCAGTGGTCACTTCTGTCAGTGTTTTTCTTCTCCAGTTGGTTTAGTTTTGTTTTGTTTTGCTTTGGTTTTGTCTCTTTGAGATAGGGTTGTACAGTTCAGGCTGGCCTTGAGCTCACTTTGTAGGCTGGTCTCAAACTCACAACGATCCTCCTGCCTCAGCCTCCCAAGTGCTGAGATTACAAGCATATGCCACCATGCCTGGATCTCCAGTTGTTTTAATGGTTCTTTTCACTGTTGGTTTTCAGTCTGATAGTAACTTACCTTGCTGAGATTTTCTTTTCTTTTCAGTACTTAGAGACTTCACACTGAGCTGCATGATCAGCCCTTTTTTAAATTTTTGACTTTGAGACAAGGTCTCACTAAGTCACTAAATTGCCCAGGCTGGGCTTGAACTTGCAATCCTCCTGCTTCAGACTCCAAAAATTCTAGGACTATAGGCATCTGTTATGTCTGGCTGAGGTTTTCTTTATGTTTACTTTGTTTTAGGGTTGTTGAACTTCTTCAGTCTGGGGGGTTTCATTTTATTAGAAAATTGTACATTTTCCTACCATGACTAATGGACTAACATAGTTTGTGTGCATGTGTATGTGGTACTGGGGATTGAGCCCAGGGCCTTGCAATGAGATACACCCCAACCCTGTCTGTCTGTCTCTCTCTCACCAAATTGCCCAGACTGGCCTCAAACCTGTGATTTTCCTGCCTTAGCTTCCCCAGTAGCTGGGGTTACAAGTGTGCAGCACTGTGCTGACCTTAGGTTATTTCTAACTCTACAAGAAAGAAATTTCCTATTTAAAGCACCACCATCACCAACAAGGGTCCTGCTAAATAAATGATTTTTTTTTTGTTTTTGCTTTTTATTTCCAGTACCAGGAATCGAACTCACAACCTCTTGCTTGCCAGGCAGGCACTGTGCTGCTGAGCTAAATCCCCAATCCCTAAATAAATAATTTTTAAAAGGTTCTTTTTCATTGGAAGAAAGAAGTCATTAGAACTTAAGTTGCTGGAGAAAGTGCTTCTACATTTGACAGTCAAGAATGACAAGGCCTGCTGGGTGTGATAAAAGGAGGCTGAGGCAGGAAAGACTTCTGTGAGTCCAAGGCCAGCCTGAACGGCATAGTGAGACCCTGTCTTAAAAAAAAAAAAAGAATGAGAAGGCCTCAGTTGGTACAATGGTAAATGTCTATAACCTCAGATACTCAGGAAGCTGAAGCAGGCGTTTGAGACAATTTAGCAAGACCTTGCCTCAAAACTAAAAAGGGGAAAAGGCTGAGGGGCATACCCACAGCAAAGCCTTGGTTCAATCCCCAGTACAATGAGAGAGAAAGAGACAGAGAGAGAGAGAGACAGAGACAGAGACAGAGAGACAGAGAGACAGAGAGGGAGAAAGGGAGAAAGGGAGAGAGGGAGAGAGAGGGAGAGAGAGAGAATCTTTGAAAAATACTACAGGAAGCCAGGCATGGTAGCACACACCCGTAATACCAGTACTCAGAGGCTGAGGCAGGAGGATCACCATGAGTTCAAGGCCAGCCTGGTACAGTGCATTCAAGACCAGCCTGAACACATGATGAGATGCTTTCTCAAAAACAAAACAAAACAAAACAGAAAACCCCCTACAAACTAGAGAAAAAAATTCAATGTAGCCAGGGGTGGTGGTGCACACCTGTAATCCCAGCACTCAGGAGGCTGAGGCAGGAGGATTGGGAGGCTGAGGCAGGAGGATCATTGTGAGTTTGAGACCAGCCTGGGCTACAAACTGAGCTCAAGGCCAGCCTGAATTGCACAGCAAGACTCTGTCTCAAAAAGACCAAGAAAAAGAAATTACATAGGATCGCATATTTCTGGGATATTCTTTTGTTCCCTTTAGTTTTCAACATCATGTAATATCTACATTTGTCAGAAGTTGGCCTCTGCTAAAGGCTACACACCCAAATTCATTTAACCCTTAGGACAACCCGTGAGGTAAACAAGAACCTGCCCAAAGCTTAGAGTCAGTATGTTGTCCAAGCTCTCACATATACAAAGTACAAAGAGACTCAAGGATTCAAGTCAGGCTACTCTGACTGCAGCACCCGCCCACATACACTCAGACAGCAGACAGCAACCATTTGTCTCATGCAAGCAAGCAGACAGACAGTAACTGCACTGCTAGGGTACATTAGTGAACAAAAAGTCTTATTTCAGGAAGATTATACCCTAATTGATACAAAATAAAATTAATAAGTTATTTATAAGAATAGTTGGTGGTAACTGCCAGGAAAAAGGAAAGAGACAAGAATAAAAGCAATGGGACTGTGGGGCAACTGTAGTTTTAATGAGGTGAGTGAGTTCCAGGCCAACCTGAACTACACAGCAAGACCCTGTCTCAAAACAAAAAACATGGGGGCTGGGGATTTAGCTCAGCAGCACAGCGCCTGCCTGGCAAGCGCAAGGTCATGAGTTCGATTCCCATTACTGGAAAAAACCCCACAAAAAATCAAAACAAAACACAAAAAAATGAGGTGAGTAGAGCTGAGTGGGCCCTGTGTTCATCACCCACACAAAGGGAACTGCAGGCAGGGGAATCAGGAGAGCTGGAGCAGAGTGGGCAAGCCTAGAAAGACAAGAGGGGAAGAGATGTATGGGAGGACTGAGGAAACCTGAGCCACTGGAGGTTGGCAGCAAGAAAGGCTGCAACCAACATGTGTTCAGAGCATAATGTGGAGGAGCACACAGGGACAGAACCCAAGAACATGGTCACATTCTCCATGCACCCGGAGCCATGCAGGTCTTCCCCATGGTCTACACTCCAGTGTCAAGAAACCAGAGATATCCTCCAAGTGGCTGGCCTTGGCTACAGGAAAAACAAAGAAACCTTTAACAGAGACAAGGAAGACTTTCAGCAGCAGCTCAGGACGGAGGCAGTAAGGTCAGTTAGTGTCTGGACACATGGAGATACCTAAGAGGAGACTGGTACTGAGCTGATCCACAAATCCACATGGTAGCAGGAAGAAGGCCTGAGCTGGTAACAGTAATACCCTATGAGAATACAGGGAGTTGGAATTATAGCCCAGCAGCAGGACATGCTTAGCATGCACAGTGCCCTGAGTTCAATCCCTATTGGAAAAAAAAGGAAAAGATTGAAAGTATTAGAGAAACATGAGCTCATCGAGTAACCATAATTGTAGGAACCCAGTGATAGGCACATAAGCGTTACTTGTACCACCCTATTTTTGTATGTTTTTGAAAACTTCCATAATAAAAGTGAAAAAGAAAGAAATGAGGTAGGAGACAGGAGTTAGTTTGCAGGCTGAGAGTCAGAAGAGACGGCTGGAGGTGTGGTGACCTTCAAGAAGGAATTTCAGTCCCACCTTCAGGGATGAGACCTGTCTTTCACCTTAAGTGGGAAGATCAATAATCTCTACACCAAAGTGTCTTAGGACAATTCCCACACTCACATGTCTTTAGATCACTTAACTTGACAACTTGACATAGTGCCGTGGCAACTGGAATATTGAGTGACAGCTTACAAAGGATGTTAGTTTCTCTTCATTCATTTAGCAGATGACTGCTAAAGGCTTACTATGTGCAGCACTGGCTGTGGATACAAGGTGAACAGAACAGAGGAGGTACCTGCCACACGGGGAGATCGGAGAAACTAAATGCAGGTAATCTGCATGTGAACCTACAGGGGGTGGCCCGTGCTAAATAGAAAGCATCATGGCATCTGATAGGCATCTCACATTTAACAAGTTATTTCCCTGTCAGACATCCGCTGTGACTGATGAACAAACCCCGATATCCTGGGTAGCTGGGGGTGTTTGAGGCCCTCCAAGCTCTAGACTTAGGAGACGCTCAACCAGGGAATCAAAGAAAGACCCTTGAGTCCTGGAGATGCGGGGCTCCGCCCCTCCGCTGTAGCCTAGCCCAATTTAACTGTCCTCCAACCACCGCTGTACCCTGCTCCTAGACTTCCTGCCCTCCTCACTGCAGAGCAGTCCCTTCGCCCCGCCCCTCGATGCTCTTGGTCCCGCCTCCCCACCGCAGCCCAGCTCCGTCACTCACTCCCTCTGCCCCATCCCGGAAAACGGCTCCACCCTCCCCGCCGCAGGGCAGGCCCCCTTCCCTAGACCCCGGACAGCGCTCTCCCCACTCTCAGACTTCAAAGCCGCACCCCACTGACACTCCGCCCTGGATGTCATGGTCCCACAACCTAGCCGGTTGAGCGCTCCTGGGCTCGCGCCTTCGCCTCGCCCAGGTCATGGCCTCCCCACTGCAGGACAAGCCCCTCCCGAGGCCCACAGACGGGGTCCCCGCTGGCCCAGGTCACGGCCTGGCCCTGCCCCCTGGGGAGTCCCCAAACCCAGTCGGGTGACAGGGCAGACTCGAGCCTTAGCCCTGTGGCTGCAAGCCCAGCTCCACCCACACTACTAAGGCCCCGCGGCCCCGCCCGCCCCGCCGCAGCGTAGTGCCGAAACCTCAGCCCGCACTCGGCGACAGGGCTGGCGCTTGAGCCCCGACTCAGGACGCCACGGCCGCACGCACACGAGTCCCCGCCCAGGACGGCACGGCCCCGCCCCGTCGCCGCTAGGCCCGTCATTCGCGCCTTGCCCTGACGTCACGACCCCGCCCACTCCCCCGCAGTCCGGGCACAGCTTCGTGCCCACCCGGCCGTCCTCGGTCGTCGCGGCCCGGCACGCCCCTCCCCCTCGGTCACGCCGCTCCCCCTCGGTCACGCCGCTCCTCACCAGCTCGAACCGGTTGTTGACTTGGACGCCCTCCTTCCCTGTGCCTCCGGGGAGCCGGACCCCTGGGCCCCGCTTTGGTCCTTCTTCTTCCGCGTCATCGTCATCACAGAGGACAAACTGCAGGGCGCCGGGCCCGAGGGGCTCCTGGCCACGCTGTTCCCCTCTCAACCTCCGGAGGGCCCGGCGCGACATAGGACCCGACGCCTGATGCCCCGAGCGAGAAGGAAGAGCAGCAACCCAGCTGCTGGCGCGCCTGCGCACTCACGGCACACTGGCCTAGGCCGGCGTGTCGCGTCTGCGTGCAGCGGCTCGCCGGAACTTCCTGTCCGTCTCCTGTGGCGTCAAAGAAGGTCCAGGCGCCTTCGGGCGCCTCCCGCGAGAGTTGAGCGTCTCTGGCTGGCTGCAGTGACGTGTTTTTCTTGGTTTTTCGGCGCGTTCGGGGCACAGATGATGAGCTGTGATATGGGTGGAGGGCGGAGAGGCTCAGAGCTACCAGCACCCATGCCCTAGACCCTGGTTCGCAGAGTTCTTGCAGGTTAGGGCCTGGGAAGGAAGCGGAGTGCTCAAGTGCATCTGGCGGGCCGCGGTGGCACACGTGTGTAATCTCCGCATTTGAGAGGCTGAGGCGGGAGGATCAAGGCACCCTGGGCATCATAGCGAGACCCTACCTCAAAACAAAACGAAACAAAACAGGAATACACACCCCTAAATCGAGGACCCCTCCTCCAAGGTAGATGGGACCTAATCTCAAGAGTAGATCCTAGGAGTTGCTATTCTTCCATAAAGGTATGGGAATCGGTGCCCTGAGATAGAGGTTTGTCACTGTTACCGTGCAACATAACCTTCTAGAGGGTATTTTACAATAAAGACGTAAGATCGCCTCCCCCCCTGCATTGGACTTCAACTGTTTTGGAAACGCATTCCAGGGGCAGCCAGGATTGACAACCTCAAGGGCTGAGAGCAGAAGCAAGATGAACTGGTGGAGGGGTGAGGAGAGGCAGGCCACCTGTGGGGCAAAGGCAGACCTTGGGGCTCAGAGGACCTGGGTTTGAGTTGGGTCTGTGAACCCAAACTAGGTGAGGCCCAGCACGGGCCAAACCTGAGATGAGGGGCAGGGCAGGGCTAGGTCATAGGCTGTCTCCTGGCTGCTCTAGTCCCTGAACCCTACTCCTCCTCCTTCCCCAGCAGCCTGAGCTCTACTGAGATGGGTGGAGTCGGTGTTGCTCCTTAGGGAACGATGTGCTTGGCTGGCCAGATGAGGTGCCCCGCCCCATTCACACTCAGCACCACTCACGTGTCTGGCCTGTTCAGAAGCGGGCTAGTTGTTGGTTTCTGTGTCTGTGTCCCCCTTGGTAGGTGTCTGACCAGTCTACACAGGCCTGTTCCCTGGTTTGAGGACAATCCAGAGTCCTTAAGGCCTCTGCCTGGAAATATTCCCTTCCCCTCACCCTCTACTCCTGGGACTTGGGTAAGGAACTCACTTCGAGGGACACACAAACAGGCAATTCCATGCAAGTTTCTCCCAGGTGGCTGCAGCCAGAGTCCCTAACAAGGAAAGCTGTTTGTCCAGATGAGGCTGAGGCTGTTTCAGTGACCAATTCTGCAGTTTCTGTGTGGAGCTTGGGGAAAGAGGTGAGGCCAAAATAGTTGAAGTCCAACGCAATTTTGGGGGGAGGTGATCTTACGTCTTTATTGTAAAATACCCTCTAGAAGGTTATGTTGCACGGTAACAGTGGCAAACCTCTATCTCAGGGCACCAATTCCCATACCTTTATGGAATAGCAACTCCTAGGATCTACTCTTGAGATTAGGTCCCATCTACCTTGGAGGAGGGGTCCTCGATTTAGGGGTATTCCTGTTTTGTTTCGTTTTGAGGTGGGGTCTCGCTATGATGCCCAGGGTGCCTTGATCCTCCCACCTCAGCCTCTCAAATGCTCTGAGGGCATCCCTCAGAGCCCAGGAGATGGAAGAGACAGTTCTTGAGTTGGCTGTGGACTGTGCCTGTCAAAGCAGCCTCAGGAAGCAGCTGCCCCAGGATCTGTTTTTACTGTTTGCTGTAAACACTGATTTCCAAGTGTGGAGACCTGGTTCTCCATACTTTGGCAGTGTAAGCTGGACGTGTTGCCCGGTGCCAGCTTCTGTTCTGTAAACGCGGGTAGATAATGGTAATGGCACTTGGCATCCAGGTGTGTACGCCGAAGAGACTGCCGCACAAAAACTTTTTTATTGCTGAGTTCGTGACAGGCAATTCCTGATCACCCTCCTTTATTTTTGGTGCAGTACCTGGGATTGAACCTAGGGCCCTAGCCCTGTGCTATATCCCTAGCCCTTTTAAAAATAGTTTTTGAGATAGGGTCTCATTAAGTCACTAAATTGCACAGGCAGGTATTCAACATGTAGTTCTCCTGCCTTAGCCTCCCAGAGTGCTAGGAGGACAGGTGTGCACCTCCACACCTGGTTCTTATTTTTAAATAGGAATAAAAACACAAGAATAAGCAGTCTATGTTCAAACAAGCAGTGGGAGTTGGATACTTTTATTAGCTGTTCTAATTTTGTGTGTTTGAATTTCCTAGACTCCAGCTGCTAAGAGTATTCTTTCCCACAGGCCCAACTGTTAGAAGCCTTCTCCCTTCAAGGCCTTCTCCAGCCGAGGTGGGGAGTACAGTCTGGAGTCCACATCCTGTAATGCACTGCCAAATTCCTTCACATATACTGATTCTGTTTCCTCATCTGCTAGGAGTGATGACAGAGCGCTCCTTGTGGTGCATGTGAGCCGTAGCGTGCTTGGTGCTGGGGCTACCCACAGCCTGCAGCCTTCTGGAACACCAGCTTGGTCATCTCCCTGAAGAGCAGGACTCAGGGGCTGAGAAACCAGACCAAAGGGGACCCAGGCCAGCAAGCACAGGCAGAGCAGGTGACAGGCAGTGGCCTGAGCTGTTTTGCATGCAGCCCTGACAATGATAACTGGGGCTACGGAGCTGGCAGAGAGGCTGCCAAGGGCTTCTGTGTGTGTGTGGCACTGGAGATTGAACTCAGGGTCTCCTGTGTGCTAGGCAAACGCTCTGCTGCTGAGCTACATCTCCAACCTTCCTTATAGTTTTATTTTGCAACAGGATCTTGGTGAGTTGCCCAGACAGGCCTCAAACTTGCCTTCTTCCTGCCTTAGCCTGCTGAGTACCCTGACTAGGGCTTTATGGATGGGAGTGGGCGTGGATGCCATGTTCTGGGATGGGCCTTTTCTGGCCCTGGGGGCAGGCAGCCCCTCAGAGCCGAGCTTCAGATTCAGACAACTTGGGATCCTCTTGCTTCAGCTTTCCGCCACATCTTTGTCCCCAGATGGTCACCATGAGATCATCTTTATTAGGCTCACATGGCCATGGGCATGACTTTACAGAGCTGTGCCAGGACCACCTGGCATCCCCAGGCCCTCTGGCCTGCAGTGGGTGAGGAGGATAGCACCAGCGCATGGGAAGGCCTGAAGGGGCAGGGTGGCAGGGGGGTGCTGGGTGGGGGTGCTAGGCAGGGGCAGGGTCCCAGCTCGGCCTCTGCCCTCATATGGAGATGTGGGGTGCCTAGGACACCTCGCAGAGGGTCCCATCCACCCAGCAGCTTCCTGGTGCCTTGGGCCCCTACAGGAAGGCAGAGGTAGGCAGGCTCCCCAACCCAACCCGGACTCGTACCCAGGAAAGGGAAGCAGCTATGTGGTCCGAGCTGTGTAGGAGAGAACTGGGGCCTGGGCGGGATCTGCTGGAGACCTAGAGTCTGGAATCCCCTACCCTCCCTCTTTAGGGAGAAACCCTCCATCCACACCCCAAGGAGTCCTGAGAGGGGACAGCCTCCCAGGGAAGGGGCTTGCAGTGGACCTGCCCCCAAATGAGCAGTGGGGCAAGAAAACATATAAATATATAGGTTGTGTGCATATATTATAGAAAGGCGTCTGTCTATGTATATATGTACATGCGCAGGCCTGGCTGCCTTGGGCCGTGGTCACTGGAAATTCAGAGTCTTGGTGTCAGGGAGGTAAAGGGACTGTGTCTGGCGGGTGCGGTGCGGTGTGGTGTTGAGAGCGTCCACACTTCTTCGGCTGGAGCGCACGACATCAGCCACGAAGCTGGTGCAGTCACTGCAGACATCCTTCAGGACACAGCCATGTGCATAGATGTGTGGGAACTCCTCCTCCACACTTCGCCACCGTGGCCCTTGCAGGGACCTGGGGGCAGGGGCCAGGAGAGGACCATCAGGGCTGAGACCCCCCTGCTCTAGTCCTGCCCCTGCCCCTCCTGAATCACAGAGATCCCCAAGTCCTCGGGTCCACAGCTGCTCCTTACCTCCCCCTCCACTCCTGGGACTTGGGTAAGGAACTCACTAGGAGCTCCTCCCGTGCAGGCTGCTCCATAGGAACTGAGTCCTGGGCCACTCTCCTACCCGCCCCCTCCTAAAGGGGCCCAGCCCAGAGGACTCCTTTCCTACATGCCTGGCCCAGACCCACCCAGACACCCCGCAACAAGGCAGAGCAACACACTGGAAGACCTCTCTCCTCTGCGTAGGCATGGCCTTGGCCGAGGGTGGCCTCTGAGAACTCTCAAAGCCCAGAGTGTAGACGGGGATGTGTGCACACTTCTTAGAAGGCATCTTCATCTGCAATACAGAGGGTGGTGTGGACCATACTCAGGGTGGACCTGGTACAAACCCGTGCCGGCGTGGACCATACCCAGGGTGGACCTGGTACAAACCCATGCCGGCCCCGTGGTCCTCCTCACACCCCAGCTGTGTTTTCTGTTCATCTAGTTAAGGACTTTTAGGGGAAGAAATAGTGCCTTTTTATACTATACAAGGCCTAGCATTGTGCCCTGTACACAACCAGTATCTGACACTGATGACAGAAGTTTCTCCATTGTTGGGATTGGTTATAAAAAAGCCCCAACTAAAAACATTTTTAAAGCTGGGCATAGTGGTGCATGCCTGTAATCCCAGTACTTGGGAAGCTGAGGCAGGAGGATCCCTGTGAGTTCACAGCCAGCTTGGGCTCCATAGTGAATTCAAGGACAACCTGAACTACATAACAAGCGCCTGTCTCAAAAAAAAAAAGGAAGGAAAAAAAAACATTTTTAAAAGACATCAGCTAGGAATGCCTTTAAAAATCACAGTCTTGGCAAGGGTAAGAAAGGGTTCTGGAGAAGGGCACACATGGGGGGCCTGGGGAGGGTGGCACTGTGCAATACATGCAGCAGGAGACAGAGAATGCCCATCTCAACTCACAGACTGAAGCCCTGCGCGAGCTCACCTTTACGCTACAGGAAGTGCAGACGGCTCTAGAAGGGAAGAGAGTTGGTATCAGTGGGGAAGGGGAGGAGAAGGCAGCCTCTGGCCTCTGTCTGCCCCAGGTGCTGGGCACACCCATCTGCCGGCCCTGGCTCTGTTCCTTCAGGACTTGATTCTACCCCAGCATCTTTCTTTTGTGTTGGCTTCAATCCAATCTACCTCTGCCTCTCAGTGTCCCGTGAAAGTCTGGCCTGGCGTTGCCAGACACCTCTCACTACAGAAGAAGAAAGCCCTGTAGGAGTGCTCCATTCTCAGCATCAATGAACATTCATTAACCCTACACTCAATTTCAGAAGTAAATGCCTTCCTGTAAAACTTCAAATGTTACATTAGTTACAATTTAGACAGCCCAACTACAGGGATGACCTCTGTTGGCAATACAACCACTACCCTCTAGACTAGTCTAAGCATTTATTAACAAAAGATACATAATATTTTACAAATGAAATGGGGTATTGTTCAAACTACTACTTATTTTACATTATTGGGGGTTTTGGTTTTTTTGAGACAGAGTCTCCTATTAGCCCAGGCTAGTCTTGAACTCACTGAAATCCTGCCTCAGCCTCCAAGTGCTGGGATTACAGACACCTGCCACCTGGCAGTTTTATCAATTATTGAGATAAACACTTAAGTAACTAGTTGTGGATTTATTTTTCCTTGTAGTAGACACACACACAAATTGGAACAGCGTGGTGTTTCAGGTCTTGCTTTGATCCATAGATCTCCCTTGGATGGATGCTCAGCCTAGGGCTACTTAGGAATGGGGCTGATTCTGCTCTAGGGAGGCAAGGCCTTCCTGTGTGTTATACTGGTGCCCTGTGAATTATGACATTTCCGGCTATGTCTAGTAGAAACAGATACTATTCCTAGGTGTAAGCACTGTTTCTTTAAGTCTTTTGGATGGGGTAAGAAAACTTTCTGTGCAGGCAAGAAGTAAACTTTTTAGGTGAAGCTAAAAGGGTTAACAAGTAAATGAATGGGTGGGAGGGCTGTGTTCCAGTGACATTTTATTTATAAAACAGGCGGTGACATCTGTAATCCCAGCACTCAGGAGGCTGATACAGGAGAATCACTGTGAGTTTGAGGCCAGCCTGGGCTACAGAGTGAATTTAAAGCCAGCCTAAACTGCATAGCGAGACCCTGTCTCAAAAAACAAAAAAGAAAACAAAGAAAAAAAAATGGGCCATGAACCAACGTGTCTATGGGCAGTAGCTTCTCAACCACTAACTTCCTTCCATCATGCTGCAGAGTGATCAGCAGGCTCCTCTGAGCCAGTCTCTTAGGTCCTCTGCCTCAGTCTCCCCTGGAACTTTCACAGAGAGCCCCAGTACCCTGGCCTCTTGTGCACATATCCTGGACACTCTCCAGGCCAGCATGGACTCCTGGTCTGCTTCCTAGAGCTGCTGATGGCCAGTGTCTTAAAAACCATTGTTTCATATCTTTTGGGTTTTGGATTTTTGGCTATTTCAGCTGCAGGTTCCTGTTACTCCATTTAGCTGAAAGTGGGAGTTCCTTAGCTATTTAAATTAATTTAAATAACACTTAAAATTCCAGCTGTAAACATTCATTTTGGCTGGCACCCCCATCTTCTAGGAATTTTCCAGAATGGCTATCACAAAGGGGAAGTGGAGAGGCCCTGACACACATCCTCCAGGCCTCTTAGAAAACATACATCTGAGAAAATATCCCCATACATGCAGATCTCCAGGAAAGGAGACACTGGAGAAATCAAAGGAGTGGGAAGAAGGAATGCCCTACACACATCACCCTGGCAAAGCTGTGAGCATCAACAGTGTCACCACTGCTGTCAGCAAATGGGTCAACAGCGAGATTCCCCAAGAGAATGCATGCATGTACTGAGCATATCAAGCTCGGCAGTCAAGGTGGTGTCCAGAACAACGATCAGAAAAAGGAAACCAAACAAAAAGGTCTTGGATTCAACTGAAGCTGCAGCCTGCTCCACCCAGAGAACTGTGCTTTGTGAGGACATTGTGTGGTGTGTGTGTGTATGTTTCACTGTTGTTATCGTGCTGTGGATCAAACCCAGGGCCCAAGTGCTCTGCCACTCAGCCAGATCCAAATCCCTAAGAAAACCATCTGACAGTAAGCTTCAGGTTCATAGGCTTTAATCTCAGCTACTTGGGAGGCTGAGGTGGGAAGATCACAAGTTTGAGGACAGCCTGGGCAACTTAATGCTTAGTGAGACCCCATCTCAAAAGGAAAAGGAGCCTGATGCTGGAATGTCTAAATTCATGACTTAATAGGCATAAAATATGAGGCCTCTGGACTGAAAAAAAATTTCATTCCTCCACTGCACTGAAAGACTCAACACACACAGCAATGGTGTGTGATAAACATTCCCACAGTCATAGGGGTCTGCTGCATCTTCCTGCCCCCTCCCCACCCCCACTCACTTGTGGCCACAGTGCCCATGTGAGGCTCACCTCTTGCAGAAGAGACAGGTGGGTGGCCAGGAGAAGAGTGAGAATCGGGCCCGGCAGCAGCAGCAAACCTGGAAGGAAAGGCCTGGCTAGAGTGCTGCGTGCTCCAAGTGCAGCTGGCACCCCAGGCCTACCTGTCCAGGTGCCTCACCTTCCCCCGCTTCAGGCTGCTAAACAGCTCCTTGTCCTGGACGAATTTCTCCATCTCAGCCTTCACCAACACACGGCGCACATCCACCACCTCCTCCACTGTCAGGGCCAGACTCTCCGCGGGATGGCTGAACTCCTGGGTAGCAGGGGCAGGGGCAGAGGCGGGCAGGTTGCCCTGCAAGCCCCCTCGTCCCCTAGAGATCCCAGCCCAGACAGACACCTGGCATCATCCGGCGCTCTCTGAGGAGGGTTCCCCACCCATGCAGCCCCCATCTGCCCCAGCCCCACTAGCCACATGCCACGAACTCCCCTTCTGCATTCCCACCTGAACACACACCATGGCTGATCAGAGCTGAACAGAGTCCATCTCCAATCTGCACTCCCTTGGGAAGCCTTCAACTCTGAGCTCTGCCTTGCAGACCTGACCCTGGACTAGACTACGCAGGAGGCCTCACACCAGAGCTCCCAGACCTGCCTGGCCTCCTGTTGAGTTTTACCTCCCAGGACTGGCACAGAGCTTGAAGCTGTATCTTCCTAAGCCTCTTTTTTCTCTTCTGTGTTTCAGCTCCACCAAGGCCATACACATAAATCACTAATACACTGCTGTCTGGTAAGCACGTGTCGAGGCAGGACAAGGCTGTGGGAATCTCTGGTACTGGTGGCCAAACTTCTCAGAAAGCATTTCCAAGATGTCTAAGCTGAGAAGTCACTTAGGAGACTTGCAGATTTTAAAACCTGCCACCAGTTCCTCAGCCAGTAGCTGCTCCCCATCCCCCTCCCCTTGGGAGTGGGCTAGACTTGGTGACAGAATGAGCAGTAATGCGTGTCCACCTGCGACTTTGTTCCACTTGTGCTCTGAGTGACACCAGCTGCCAAGATGAGGGGGTCACTCGAGCAAACGCCACAGAGCCATGTGATGGGGCTGAGCCTTCTGCCATGGCCATGAGGGGCAGCAGCCACCTCCAGTGCCCACCAGCCTCCACTGACCCCACTGCAGCCTCACAGCCCAGAAGGGCTCCTAACTCTCAGGAACCGTGTGAGATAAGTGTTTGTTACTTTAAGATGCCAAATCGTGAGGTGGCTTTAATGCAGGAACAAATAACTAATCCAGAGCTAAAAGAGGCACAGTCACCCACCGTCTGAGATGAACACCACCTCATCTTTACACAGAACTTGTGCTCTTCAAAGTGTCTAACACTGTCTGCCCTGAGCCTCTTACTGAAGCATCAGAGCAACGGTGATGCCAACCACCGCTGACACCCACATACCCATGGGTCCTCCTGTCACCTGCCTGGTGAGAGCCGTATACTCAGACTTCAGTCCCTGTGGAACCTCAAGGAGGTAGCAGGTGTCAGTTCTCAGTCACAGAGCAGACAGAGTTCACAGCTAAGGGGACTGGCACTTTGGTGGCAGTCTCAACCAGAGTCGTCTTGACCAGAGTCAAGTCTCTGCCACACTCCTCCTGCCCATGTTGCCCCAGAGCCACCCTGGGGCTTCAGCACTTGCAAGGTCCTTCTCAGACTTTAGACCTGAGGGAGAAACAAAGGCACTGGGGAGGCCCCCGCCACCACTCACCAGCCACAGGTGCCTGGCATCTGGCACAGAGGCTTCAGGTCTGTCTGCAGAGCTCAGGCTGCTGAGCGTGGGGGTCCCAGGGTCAGGCTGGGGCTGGACACCCACAGGACAGGAGCCTAGAGGAAGAGCACAGGCCTGAGGAGCCCTGCAGGAGTGCTGAGAGGAGAGCGCTGGACAAGGGCCAGTGTGTACTTTAGGGTGGAAAGCATGTCCCCGACGGGGTCTGCACAGTTCACTGCCTGTTGCCTCGAGCCCATGTTGGAGGCCCAAAGGAAAGCCAGCTCCAAGGACACCATAGGCACCTCGCAGGAACACCCTCCTCCTCAGATGCTGCACGGTAGGGGGAGGAGGGGCTTCCATCCCAGGTCTTGAATCTCTGGGAGGCCGCAGATGGGGGCACCTGAGGCATCAGTGAAATTTAGAGTTGGCCTGGTCTGGCCCATGGCACTGGAAGAGAAGTTGCTCAGGGTAGCTCACAGGCAGACAGAGGCCTGGATGCCTGATGGGTGGGTGCCAGCCCTACAGGCAGTCTGGGGGCACTTCCTGCATGGCCACAGACACTATGTGGTCTTAGCTCCCTGCTGGGAAAGAAGCAATGGAATGGCCACTGGTGATGGTTTGGGTTCTGGCGTGGACACCCCACCTGCAAGGGATTCTAGTGCCCACACAGAGGAGAGGCCCAGCCAGGGTCTGGCACCTGGCCTCCCAGTATGGCAACAACAGTGATCCCTGAGTAAGGGGAACGGGATGTAAGTTCCTCAGAGAATGGTTTACAATGAACATAGATGCTTATTTAGTAAAAAGGTTCTCCACTGGGAAGGGGTGGCACCTGCCTATGATGGCGAGATGACCATATACCCTGCTTGCCCACACCCCCTCCCACCCCCAGGTGCTGCTGCAGGCTGGGACCCATAATCCCACAGAGGACACAGTGCCATGGTAGGATCTGAGGGCAGGGCAGCAGGGATGCAAGGCGCACTTGCCCTGGTCCCAGGCGCTGGGCCTCCAGGTGTGCATACTGCCTGCCCGCGGCCGGGGCAGTCCTGGCCCTTCCCGGGGTGGAGCAGCTGGCTGCAGGGCGGAGGCCACCTCACTCCGCAGCTGGGCCAGGTCGTGCTCTGAGAAGGAGCGATCCCGTTTCAGTGTCACCTCCCCACATGGAGACTCCTCTTCCTGCAGACAAGCCAGACACAGCTCACCCTGACCACGCTGCCCCCACCTCCTGCCACCCTGGACTGAGGGCTGGACTTGGGGCACTTTTGGGTCTACAGAGTCCTGGGCTGTCCTCCCATTTTTCTTTTTTTTGTTTTTGGTGGTCCTGGAGATGGAACCCAGGGCCTTTCTACTGAGCTATATCACCAGCCATTCTCTTATTTTTTTAGTTTTGAGACAAGGTCTTTGCTAAATTGCTCAGGCTTTGCTTAAACTTGTAATCCTCTTGCCTCAGCCTGACAAAGTGCTTGGATTATAGGTGTGTACCACCATGTCTGGCTCTGCCCTACCGTGCCGGGACAGTTTATGGCAAGTGCCTCAATACTCGAGCCATCCTGAGGCCTTCCAGGACCAGGGGAGGACAGACCGGGTGCAGGAGGAAGCCGAGAAATAGCTGCCACCAAGAGGAGGCGAAGGCAGTACTCAGCAGCCATGGTGGCCAAGGGACCCCGATGTGACTACCCTGCCCTCCAGCCAAGGACTGCTCATTTGCTGGGCAGTGGGATGAGGGATCACAGCCATGTGAAGCCTTCTTTGGTACACCTGTGAGAAGAGCTGGCTCCAGGCTGCTGGCTGAGTATCCCATGGTCACTTCTGACAGCTGAGATGGGGAAGGGGTTGTTCCACCTGCCCCCTCCCAGCTTGCCTGGCCCCTGGCTTTGCCAGCCCTTCTTGACCCGCCCCTGCTCTGCCTCCTCAGGGTCTTCGTGGCTCTGACCTCAGAGGTACTCATCTCCTCCATCTCAGCCAGTGTGGGTGCCTTGAGCAGGACCCGCGGCCGTGGGCGCTGAGTGCCACTCCCAACATCCGTGACAGACAGATTGATACAGGAAGTGGACTTGACGTCCCCCGAGCAGGCGTTGAGGATGCAGGGCAGAGAGCCAAAGCCTGCGGTGGACAAGAGAGTGAGTGAGAGCTCCACATGCACCATTGGGACAGAAGGGGAAGCTGAGGCCAGTCAGCCACTGAACTCCAGCCAGATGGAGGGAACCACCTCACCTCCCAGAGGCAGAGCAGAAGTGGGACTGGAATTTTTCCTCTGTTCTTCAAGGAAGATCAGGCCTTTGACATCTGAATAAATGCCTGGTTTTCCCCACCTAAAAACACTGCTTTATTTTTTATTCTCCCAAATGCTTAGATTTGTCATTAGGCTGTGCAAAATGCAGAATAGCAAACTCAGGTCAAAGCCAGCATACAAGATCCCTTCCTCCTCATCTGCCTCTCACTTACAAGGGCCTGGTCTACCCTGCAAAAACCACAATGCCCGGGTCTTTCATGGTTGCAGGGGCTTATGGGGCGGACATCACCCCTGGTCTGTGACATGGCCAGGGGAAGTAGGAATCTCCTCCCTCTGTCATGCCCTCCCCTTGCTTACCCCGAGTGCCCAGCTGCTGGGCCCCTACAGGCCGCAGTCTGCGCTCCTGCTTGATCTCCTCCAGAATCCTCTCATGCAGGGTCCTTTGCTTCTGCGGCAGTGGGCGAAGCTGGCGCTCAGAGACCTGCAAGGAAGTGATGAGCCAAGGGGCAAGGGGATGCAGGTGGTAGCAGGGGCCTACCTGGAGTCCAGGGTGCTCACTGCCACCCCCACCTGCTGGGAGGAGGTGCTGCCCTGGGGCTTGGTGGGCACCTGTGCCAACACCGCTCTTCCCAGAGAAGACCCCAGCCACACTGTGCCAAGCCAGGTCAAGGCCAAGGCCAGTCTTCCAGCCTGCAAGCCAGAGAGCTGGGTAGCCTCCTGTGGAAGCAGAGGGCAGGACCAGGATCCAGGTCCCCTGGGGGTGGATGTTTAGAGCCAGTACCTGTTTCAGGGGAGGCCGGGAACGGATAAAGTCCAGGATGAGCTCATGTGCATCCTTCTTCACCCTGGGAGGGATGTCCCCATCCACCTGCAGGTGGACCACAGAGGGGGCAGCTAGGCTGAGGACCAAGGGCTCCAAGGTCCTGGTCTTCAAACCCATCCTCTCTGTCATGGCTCCAGGACAGGTGCATGGCAGGTGCATGCCTGCAGCATTCTCAAGCCAATCACCACGCCTCCTGTACCTCAGGTTCTTCTGGGAAGTGTGGCTGGGGGTGCCCATCTCACAGGACTGTCATAACAATGAGGGGGACTGGCCCACTAAAACGCCAAGAAGCTGGGCATGGTGGCGCACACCTGTCATCCCAGCACTCAGGAGGCTGAGGGAGGAGGATCTTAAGTTTGGGGCCAGCCTGGACTACATAGTGAGTTCAAGGCCAGCTGAACCACATAGCAAGACCCTGTCTCCAGAAGAAAAACAGACATAAAATGCTAAGAACAAAGCTGGTGCAGGTGAGACATGTAAGATGCCGCACTCTTGCCTTGAATGGTCCCCTCTCAGGGCCACTCCAGCCTTCCACAACCTTCTCCCTGCCTTTGTCACTGTGTCCCCTGTGGGACACAGAGCAGCAGGATCAGGACCATACCTGCCTGTCCCTACCCCACAGCCCCTGCCAGCCTCAGTGAGGCAAGGGCTGGGCAGGCTCACCATGACCTTGCGCAGCTTGTAGTTCCTGGCACGGATGTCCTGCATCAGCATCTCAAAGGGTGTGAGCTGGAACTCGGTGGGCAGGGGGTTGAACTCCTGCTCCTGCACCTTCTTGAGCTTCACCCCGTGGCGAAGCTCCCGCATGAGCTGCACCCACAGCCGGGCCTGGCCCAGAGGAAAAGGAATGGCCGTCAGCCCACAGGCACCACAGCTGCCTGGTGCTCACCCTGGGTGTGGCAGGTGGGCCGAGTCTTACCCAGTCTGTGTGTCCCAGGTTGTCGAGCTCAGCCAGTGGCTTCTGTATCTGCGGCTCATCCTCTCCCAGCCTCTGCAGCATCTGGGACCACACAGCTGGTTAGTCCAGGGAGGCAGGAGGGTAACAAGGATGAATTCCCCCGCCACTCCACTGCTGCTCAGCCAGCCACACAGACATGCAGGTGAATCAACCCCAGCACGGGGGCTCAGGAAGGCCCCCAGGGAAAGCACAGTCTGCCTTGGAGCCACACAGGGTGCCTGGCTACTGTTCTCTGGTGGCTAGTCCTGGGCAGGGGACCTACCACAGGCCAAGTCCCGTGGGGTCACTGTGCCAGTGGCCCACGTCCACCAGGAGGCGCTGTGTCCCCATGGCACACGCAGGTGCAGGCACCCTCTGTGCAGAGTGCCGCGTTTCCTGCTGCTCTCAGCTCTGGCAGGCTTGCCCACCCGCTCCATAGCCCTGCTGTGCCTTCATGCAGGGTCCCAGCCAGGAACAAGCGATCCAGCCTCGGCCCACAGCTGGTCTGCGGAGGTCTGGGCCAGCGTGTGCCAGGTCCACAGACCCAAGGCACAGGCAGGATGAGTGGGCATGGGATACCAGCAGGGCCTGGGAGTCATAGTGACAGGGTCAGAGGGTAGGTGTCAGGGACGCTGACTGCTCTATGCTGACATCAGGAAGACACTGGGTGAACTACTTCGGGTGCTGGGGCCCCTATTCCCCTAACCCACCCAAGAGGGCACCTGCCCTTTAGCACACAGCCACCCCCACCAACACAAAGACAGGTGCTCTGGCAGTCACCCAACACCGCTGGCAAACTGCCCTGGTGACCCTGGCAACGCAGAGCTGCGGAAGGTGTGGGATTCTAGTAAGAGTCCCTGTGGGGACAAGCTAGCTCCTGTGGCAACAGGCACGGGCACACTCCCAGCCTGCCTGAGTCCACATCTAACCTGATCAGGCTGCTTCATGTAAAATGCCTGCTGGGTGAGCACTGTGCCCCAAGGGACCCTTCTGTCTGCTTTCATGCCAACTCCCTGAACATTAGCATCTATGGTTGCAGAGCAGCTGAGAATCCCTGTTCAGTAAGAGCCTTGTCGTGTGTGTGAGGATGCCTCCCCACTAAAGTAAGAGCCCCACTGTCTGGGGAATGATGTGTTCTGCTGAAGGAACGGGCCCACTGACCAGATAAGAATGCCCTGTGTGATCTGAGCCTCTGTGAACCTGGACCTGTGCATCCCTGGGCCTTGTGGGCCAGGGCATGGGTGGGTCAAGGCCTGTGTTGTCCTGGGTGGGTCTGTGTGAATCTGGGCCTATGTATCCTCTACCTGTCAGGATCAGGGACAGTATGGGTCAGGGCCTGTGTGGACTTAGACCTCTGTGGTTCTAAGCCTCTGTGGCCCAGAGCCTAGCATTTCTGAGCCTGTGTGGGTCAGGGGCTGTGTGACTCTGGGCCTGTGGGTCTGTACCTGTTTGGTTTGGGCCTGCATAGCCCTTGGCCTGTTGGATCCAGGTTTGTGTGTATCAGGGTCTGTGTGAGCAGGACCTGCATGGGTCCAGGCCTCTATAGCCCTGAGCCTCAGTGATTCTAAGCTTCTATGGGTCTCATCCTGTGAGGATCTGAGCCTGTGTGATTCAGATCCCACATGGGTCTGGTGCTGTCAGGGTCTGAGCATGCATGACACTGAGCCTATTTGACACTAGGTACTTGTATGGTCTGAGGCTTATATCCTGATTTCATGGGGGCCTGGCCCATATGCTTTGGAGCATCTGTGGTCAGGACAGGGGCAGGCACAAGAGTTGCTAGCACAGTATTTTCAGGATGGGGTTAGTTGGTTGGGGTGCTAAGCCAGAAGCCTGGTGTTCCCCTCTTCCAGACTTAAAAGTGGGATTAGGGAGGATAAATAACCTATGGGGTTTGGAGTGCTGGTTGGGAGGCAGAGGCTGGGAACTAGTTATAGACACTGGGCCCCTATTCCCTTCCTCTGAAAACCTGGTAAAAAGGAGGTATGAGGCTAGTGCATGAGGCTTTAGCACAGGGCTGCCCAGAATGACAGAATGAATCTCATGATGGAGGCCTCCCCACAGTGGGCAGGTGGAAAGATGGACACGGTTGCTAGCACCCACACAAACCTCGGCAGTGGCTCTACCCCTCCCTGGGCCCCATGATGCCCTCTGCTCTCCTCACCCCGTGTCACTCACCTCCTTGGCCTCACGGACCCGGGCCAGGAAGGCACGCAGCTCCAGGGTCTCCACGAAGAGGGCACGACACACGGCCTGGTAGTGGGCCTGTGCACCCCGGGGGTCAGTGAGGCGCGCTGCGCACAGCCGCATAGCCTGGGCAAAGGTGTGCACAGCACGGGGGACACCCTCGGCCGCTTCCTCCTCCTCCTCAGGGCCCCCGTAGCCCTCATCTGCTGCCCCACAGCCGCCATCATCGCAGTCGCTGTTGGCCATAAGGTCGATGAGCTGCTCCAGCTGCGGGCTGAGCTCGCGCTCCTCACTCTCGTCCAGCCCCCAGTCCAGGGCGCGGTAGATGGCAAAGCCCAGTGACTGCACCATCTGAGGGACAGGGGTGGTGTCAAGCCTGAGCATCCAGCCAGGGGCATGTTGCTCGGGGGGAGAGGCTGGAAGGGGGCAGCGGCCCAGCTTCTCATAGTGACACAGAAACAGACACATGGTGACACTCAAAACTATCAGCCACTTTGAAAAACAATGTGGAGGATTTTTTTTTTTTTTTTTTTGTATTTTGAGTTAGGGTCTCACTGTGGAGCCCAGGCGGGCCTGAAACTCAAAGTGATCTTCTTGCCTTCTTGTCTTTCTTCCAAGGACTGGGATTACAGGTGTGTACTACCATGCCCCTCTCCTGACAGATTCTTTTATTCATTTATTTATTTATTTATTTTTGGTCCTTTTGAGACAGGGTCTCACTATGCAGTTCAGGCTGGCCTTGAGCTCACTTTGTAGCCCAGGCTGGTCTCGAACTCACAAGGATCCTCTTGCTTCAGCTTCCTGATTGCTGGGATTACAGGCATGTACCACCACGCCCAGCCCTCCTGGCAGATTCTTATAATGAAAAAATGCATCTTCCACCTGACTCAGCATCTATTCTCTCAGTATTTACCAGGGAGAAACACCCAAACCTGGAAACAGTACAGGCGTTCTTCAGCTGGTGGGTGTAACCATGACGGGTGCCTATGGAATGGAGCAGGAAAAAGGGACAAACAAGGGCGTGAGTCACACCACTACCCAGACAGAGGCAGACAAAGCGCCTTCATCCTGCATGGCTCTCCTTACATGAACCTCCAAGCAAGAGAAACCTAGCCAAAGTGACAGGAAGATGCCAGCAGCTCCCAGAGAGGGCTGGGTGGGGCAGGAAGGCAACTCTGGTGGCCGGGCAGCTCTGCCTGGACTCTGCGGTCGGTGGCGTGGTATAGGCTGCAGGAGAGCTGAGTAGAAGAGACAGACACACTGAGCAAACAGCAGCCTCACTGTGTCACAGCCATGAGCTCCAACTGAGGAGGACAAGAGACCACAGCTGCATTCCCACTAGAGTCTGGGTCCTCTGTGGGGTGCTAGGGTGGGGTCAGGGCCTCACACATGCCACACGGCTCTGTCTCTGAGCCTCACTCCACTGCCTTGCAAACATCCCTGGAAGGGGAGGCTAAGATGGCGCCCATTTCCAGGTCCCTGGGGCAGTGGCCAGGACGTGGTAAGGGACAGCAGAACCCCGTGCCTTCCTCCTCTCTCCTCCCCACCATGGCCCTGTTCACGATGTCCTGTTCCACCACAGGTCCAGCAACAGGGCCACCTGGAAACAGACTGAAATCTCTAAAATCATGAACCAACATAAATCTTTCCTCTTTCTGATGATCTAAAGTGTTTGTTATAGTAACAGAAAGCCAACTAACTCATGTAAGTCTTAAATTTGACACTTGTAAAAACTGCTATCTCGCTGCTGGGTATGGTGGTAGACACCTGTAATCCTAGCAGTTGGGAGGCTGAGTCAGGAGGACAGCCATGAATTTGAGGCCACCCTGAACTATACAGTAAGACCCTATCTAAAAAAAAAAAAAAAAAAAAAGATGTCTCAGCTGGGTATGATGGCCTGTGCCTCTAGTCCCAGCGCTATAGGAGGCTGAAGCAAAAGGATCACAAGATTGAGTCCAGCCTGGGTAATGTAGTGACTTAGAGACACTGTCTCAAATAAAAAATTAAAAAGGCAGGGGATATGGTTCACTGTGAGGGCTCTGGGTTCAGTCCCCAATTTTTCTTTTAAAAAAAAGACATCTCACATCTTTTTAAATGCATGTAACTTTTCATAAACCTAACCTGCATGGGTGGTAGAAGGATTTCAGAAGCACTCAGCATACAGGTCAGGACTTGGTGACCCATGGGACTAGTGCTGAGAGCCCATGGTACCATTCTGCTTACTTTATAAGTGCTTAAAGGTCTCCTTAATAAGTATTTTTTAAGTAATTAAAAATTCATGAGGAAAAAAAAATCCATGAGGACCTGAGTGTGGTGGCACACACCCATAATCCCAGCACTCGGGAGACTGAGGCAGGAGGGTTGTTGCGAGTTCAAGGCCAGCCTGGGATACACAGTGGGCTCAAGGCCAGCCTGAACTGCATAGCGAGACCATCTCAAAAAGACCAAAAACAACAACAAAAAAATCTGTGAGGTCCCACAGTAGAGGTCCCTTCACTCAGTATTTCTCAACTTCTTTCTTTCCTTTTTGAGACAGGGTCTCACTGTGTAGTTCAGGCTGGCCTTGAACTCACTATGTAGCCCAGTCTGGCCTCAAACCCGTGAAATCCTCCTGCCTCAGCCTCTCAAGTGCTGGGATTACATGTGTGCACCACCATGCTTGGCAACACTTCCCAATCAGGGCCCTGGCCATGGCACCATGTTCACCCCAGTGCTGCCTTCACTAACTTTCCCGGCCCCTCTCACACAGCTCCCTCAGAAGCACAGGTCTCCTCAGCTGGAAACACGGGCTTTTCTGCTCCACGGCCAGCTGAGCGCAGGGCAAGGCCACGCTCCTGATTAGTGCGGTGCTGTTTATTTCCAAGGGTTCTCATACTTTCGCTTTGGGGGTACTGGAGATTGAACCCAGGGCTTTTCTACTGAGTTACATCCCCAGCACTTTTGAACACATACGTGTGTGTGTGTGTGTGTGTGTGCGTGTGTGTGTGCGTGTGTGTGTGTGTGCGTGTGCGTGTGTGTGTGTGTGTGTGTGTGTGTGTGTTTTGAGACAGGGTCTCAATAAGTTGCTGAGTTGCTCAGGCTGGGCTCAAACTTCCAATCCTCCTGCCTCAGCTTCCCAGGGAGCTGGAATGACAGGTACAGGTGGACCACCAGGCTAGGCTTCATACCTGCCTTTTATGACAAGGGTCGGAAAGATGCATGCACACAGGGTAACAGCTCTCTTTGCCAGCCACCTGCAGAGGCCTCTTCATAACTTATCTGCTTAGTTGGTAACATCCCACAGACACAGCCCCTTCCCTAGGTAGAGAACACAGGCATGGGGACACCCATCCCTGGGCCACAGCTGGCCATGAATGATAGGCCTGGGACCTGTCTGTGTCGCCCCTAACCTTTGTGCCCTGCAACCAGGGCAGCAGCGCTGTGTGGCAGATGGAGCCACAGCCTCTTCTGGGCACTGTCACTTCCTGAGTGCACCTGCTGAGTGGCCTCTCCTCCCATTTCCTGGGTCCCCACCAGGAGCCCAGGAACCTGGCCTGAGCAGGGCACAGCAAGCACAGGTGGTGAGAGCCAGCGCCCAGCAGGGGAACAGGCTCTTAAGCACAGCCCATGTCTTAGGAATCACCCCGCAAGACTCTGGAGCCTGGGCTTGGGAGGGTGCAAGAGCGAGGCTGCCACAGGAGCCAAGGCCAGAGGCCATGCCTGGTGATCTCTGTGTGGCTGACAAGAGGGGCAACGGATCTTCTCACACCCAGAATGAGAGTCAGAGGCCCTGCCAAGGCGGGGTCCCCTGGGGCAGTGCCTCTCCAGAGTGCCACAGTGGCGGGAAGGATGCCAAAAGCCACAGGTCACACACGTCCCTGTCCATTCTTCTTCCAGGAAAGAGCAAGGTCAGGGTTAGGTATGGGGAGGGGATTTCACACCCTCAAGGTCCGCTGCAGCTCCGCGCTGGCCCTAGGTGTGTGGTAGCGCTGCTGGGTGCCCTGGTAGAAACCAAACAGGAAGGTGCCCACTGCCCTGTACAGCCAGGGCCTGAGCGCCATGCCCCGCTTCCCTGCCACTGGCCCGAGCCAGCTATGAGGCAAAGGCTGGCTTGCACTCAGCTATCTGGCAGCTGACAGTTCTGTTGGTGAAAGCTCTCCTCTGCCTGGCCACGGGGAACTCTGAAAGGCACAAAATGCTTCTTTCCCGTAAGGACAGGTCTGGGCAGCTGGCCAGGCTCGGGACTCTGGTGCGGCCTACAGGCTGCAGCTCTACTTACACTGGCCTCGGCAGTCTGCAGGTGTGGCTGGCCTGGGAGCCGGCTGGAGCCCAGAGCCTGGGTGCATCTCCTGGAACCCACACAGCCAGAGTCAAGATTAGGAACTAGGCAGAGCCCCTGCCCGGTCTCCCAGGGGTGGGCTCTCAGGTCCACCTGTAGGCCTCTGAAGAATGGTCCAGACCAGACTCCCCCCCCCAGACAAAGTTCCCTATAAATGTTTTTAAGATGCTTAACAACAGGGACGATTTGGAAAAGTCATGTGGCAGGCAGCAGCTGCACCTCTATTTGGAAACTGGACAATAGGAGCCAGCTGACTTCTCTGCCCTAGAGTCCAGGACTTGGGAAAAAGCTGCCTAGAATAGCATGCAACAGTAGAAAAGGGTGACTGACAGCCACACAGCGGTGCAGTATGGATGGTGATAAAACGCAGCACAGAGCCTGGAACTGGCTTTGCTGTAGTTTCTGTGTCCCCAACAACAATCATGTGTCCACTCCACCCTTGGCATGGGTATCTAATATACAAGCAGGTTTTCTAGTACAACCATGAATTTCAGACAGTGGAGGTCAAACGTCAGGCTCTGGGTGGTGCCTGGAGGGAGAATGGGTAGAGGAGGAGGCGCAGGAACACATGCTACTGAGGTCGAAGGCCTGGGCTGGGTGGGGGCCTGGACGCGGGCCTGGGCCTGGTTTTCCTGTCTGCCCCTAAAAGCGCCCCCTGCCCCAAGCTCTGTGTCCTTCGAAGCCAACCATGGAGGAAGAGTGGGCCCAACAGCACTGTGCCCTCACCTCTGGGTTTAGGACAGGGGTTGGTGACCAGGGAAGCTTGCAGGGCCTTTGCCCTTGTCCTGTGCACATGGATTCTTCCACAAGTCCCTCTGTTAAGCCCTTCTACTGTTTTATCTGTGTCTTCCCTCGGTGAAACAACTGTAACTTTATATGCTTTTGCAGTTCACCTTAAGCAATCCAGGTGTTTTAACATGTACCAAAACATCTTCAAGGCTCTTGAGGGTGGGCGTGGTGGGGCACACCTATACTCCCAGCACTGGGGAGGCTGAGGCAGGAGGGTCACCATGAGTTGGAGGCCAGCCTGGGCTACAGCCTGAATTCAGTGTCATTCTGGACTACCTAGCAAGACCCTGTCTCCAAAAAACAAAGACTCTCTTTAAAGCTAGCTCTGCACACGGAAGCCTGAAGCCGAGGGTCTATCTTGTGTCTGAAGCCAGCCTGGGTACACAGCAAGTTGAAGGCCAGCCTGAATGACACAGTGAGGCCCTGTCTCAAACATAAATAGATAAAATAAATGGTTTTAAAGTACCTGGGCTTCTGAGCTGGCCAGCGGCACCACCATGGTTGTGGGGTCTGCAAGAGAAGACAGTGAGTCAGATGGCTGGCAGCCCTAGGCCCCGAACACAGAGCTGTCTGCTCCCTCCCAGCTCCTTTCCCTCAAGAGAGCACAGAACCCCAATGTCCCCAAAGGGAAGGCAAAGGGGTGGGAGCAGCTCAAGGTGGAGCCCACACAAAGCCCTAAGGTGGATCTCTGGTACCCCCACCCATGCCCAAAGGGAAGGAACATGGTTCACTCAGATGACACCAGCTCTGGGCAGGACAGCTGGGTCTAGGGACTGAGAATGACAAGCGCCACCCCACAGAGGGCTGATGTCCCCTGGGATGCAGGGCTGGACCAGGTGCTGAGGGCACAGGCCCCCACGTCACTGGCAAGGCAGGCTTTGCTGGGAGAAACCACCCTGGCAATAGCTCCTTGGCTGGGCATCTCCCCAGGCTGAGCAAGTCCCTAGGTCAGAATAGAGGGGAGGCCAGACCTTGTACTTTATTTAAGAAAGTGGGCACTGGCCAGTGAGTGCCCACTTTACAGGGCTCCCCAGGTAACACAAACACAGCCTAGGAGGAACCACTTGGCATTCATCACACAGACGAAGAGTCGGAGGCCTGGAGGGTGGCACCATGTCAGGTTACTGAGTGGTGGTGCCAGGGTGAGGTGGGCCAGGAACCCAACTCTGCTCTGCCACCACGCCCCAAACCTCCCAGATGCCAGAGAGTGAGACAGAAAACTGCCCTTGAGCCAGGCATGGTGGCACACACCTGTAATCCCAGCACTCAGGAGGCTGAGGCAGGAGGATCATTGTGAGTTCAAGACCAGCCTGGGCTACAAAATGAGCTCAAGGCCAGCCTGAACTGCAAAGTGAGACCCTGTCTCAAAGAGACAAAAAAAAAAAAAAAAAAAAGAAAGCTGCCCTTGTCACAACCCTGCCTCTGTGTGAGCGCAGGGACCACTGCAGCCTGAAGTTCTCTCTGGAGTGCAGCAAGAAAGAAGAAACAAACCACAACACTGTCTGCTAAGTGAACCTGTGCACTGTACAAATACTTCCAGAATGCCATCAGGAGACAGGAAGATTGCCAGAGATAAAGGGAGACTGCAGCTCATTAGAATAATGGAAAATGATCTGGTCCCCACACCAGTGAGGTCACTAACTGAGCGGTAGGCAGTGCAGCGTGGGGACACAGTGTCCCTAGCCCACCTTGGGTACTCAGTGAGAGCCGGCATCTGACCCATGACTGGGCAGTCAGGCAAGAAAGAGACCTGGAGTGAAGGTGCTTCCTGGAAGAGGCAGTGCCACAGCCAAGGCCAGGCAGGACAGGGTGGGGACAGGGTGGGTTCTCTGCAGGCTGAGCACAGGTCCTGTCCAGTGCTTGGGTACCAGAAAGCTTCCTGCTGGATTTTTCTTTCCAGTACTGGGGACAGAAACCAGGACTCTGAGTTTAGTTGGCAAGCACTGTGCCACTGAGCTACATCCTCAGCCTTTTTCATTTTCTTTTTTTTCTTTTTTCTTTTTTTTCTTTTTTTTTTGTACCAGGAATTGAACACAGAACCTCCCACTTGCCAGGCAGGCACTTATGCCCCTGAGCTGTGTCCCTGGCCCCTTTCATTTTCTTTAAAAATGCTATTTATTGTGGGCCAGGGATATAGCTCAGTGACACAAGTGCCTGCCTGGCAAGCCAAAGGTCCTGTGTTTGACTCCTGGTACCAAAACAAACAAAAGCCCTTAAAAATGTTATTTATTTTGCAGTACCTAGGATTGAAACCAGGGCCTTCACACTGAATTATAACCCCAGTTCTTTTTTTTTGATTTTTTATTTTGAGATAGGATCTTGCTAAGTCGCTCAGGCTGGAACTTGTAACTGTCCTGCCTCAGCCTCCCAGAGTACTGGGACTACAGATGTCCACCAGCATGCCCAACCCTTTTTATTTCTCATTTTGCCTCCAACTTGGGATCCTCCTGCCTTAACGTCCTAAGAAGCCGGGACTGTAGGTATGTACTGCCACCTCCAGGTTCTCTTGTAATATCATTAATGCTTTTGTCACTGGCTTAAACAGTGTGTATGTTAACAACAAAATTGTGCCATCATTAAGTGTTCATAATCTAATTACGTCGTAATTTGTAAGGGTTTGTAATTAGGTCTTTGGGTTTGATGAGCAAGAACTGTGTGCACACTACCCCATTGACAAATGAGTAGGAAGGCTTCAGCCTAGACAGTCACCTCCTCCGGGCAGAAGCCATGACTCCACCAATACAGGTGCAGAGCTGGGGCTCAGGCAGAGGGGAAAGTTACCCGTGAGCTCAAAGCGAGCACACAGCAGTAGAGACCCGCTGAGACTGCAGATCCCACCACAGCTTCACCAATCCACCCAGGAGCTGCCATGTAGGGCTGGGCAAACTACTTTTGCTCATTTGAAACGTTCTCTCCAGGGAAGAGCAGAAGGGCACAGACAGAAGCACACGGACGTTGCAGGGAGCAGGTACTCTTCACCGTCACCCACAAGCTCTGCTAAGTAAGGGCTAGGACTCCACTTGGTGCCACCTCTGCAGCAGCTCAGCCTGGCCTGGGCAAGAGGAAACCACTTCGGCATTCTGCACAAAATACAAATGAAGCTGGGGGGGCTGGGGATTTAGCTCAGCGGCAAAAGCGCCTACCTGGCATGCGCAAGGTCGTGAGTTCGGTTCCCGGTACCGGAGAAAAACCAAAAAAACAAACAAACAAAAAAAAAACAAATGAAGCTGGGCACGGTGGCTCACGCCTGTAATCCCAGCACTCAGGAGGCTGAGGCAGGAGGACTGCTGTGAGTTTGAGGCCAGCCTGGGCTACAGAGTGAGACCCATCTCAAAAAACAAAAAACACAAGTGAAGATCAATCAGAAAGCCAGAGCGTTCTCTCAGAAATGGCATCAGTCACGAAGTACAAGAGGATAATTTCAGAAGACAACTCCACTTGGAGGAGAGCTGCCTGGGGGGCCCTGCACCCCAGCTCCTCTAACCAACTCCCAGGGGAGATGCCCCACAGGTGCATAGAAGGAGGATGGTCATCACCTGCTACTTGGGGTAATCAGGCCCCAGGTGTCTCTCTATGATCTCACTTCCTCCCCTGTAGGATGGAAGCCAGACTAACTTTCCTGTCACCTCAAAGAGGAAGTGAGGTACCACACACAGACACTCCAGGGTGTTACACTCGGGGACATGGAGAGGATTTGGTGTGGCACAAGAGGTGCCAAGGGGAAGCCCTGCGGTTCGTGTGGTAGGGAACACAACTGTCCCTGTCCTGTGAGCCCACAGCCCACTGCGCTCCCTCAGTCCTGGCCCCCCAGCTCTGAGTGACGACCAAAAGGGACACACACTCCCCCAGCCTGTGTCTCAGGACCAGGGCTCTCAGGAGCTCCCATGCAGCCATAGCAGGCTGGAGGGACAAAGCACTCACTCCTGGGGACAAGTGAATTGCCACAACCCCAGGAAGATACCCACGCTGCCTCTCATAATCACCGCCTCTTGCTTCCTCGCTGGTCTGCATATGGGGCCAAGCCTGCAAAGTCATGTGCTGCTGTCTTGCCAAAGACTTGTAGAAACAATCTGACCAGAGGACACTGGGGAGCCACGAAAGCAAACATGGTGTCCTTCATGCTGCGTCAATCCAAGACTCCACCTTGGGAACAAACATCCACCTGCAGCCCTAGAGAGCTGGTACACAGGAAGCGCTTAGGCCGTGGGTGGCTAAAGGAGGCCAGGGGACAGGGACGCAGGATTCTTGGATGGTGTCAAGAGGGCACAGGAGAGCACAAGAGAGAGCCTGCACCCCCATAGGTGGAGAGGGGCTCTGAGAGCCGGGGCACCTGGGAGTCAAACACCCTGCATGGCTTTGCACATCAAATTGGTTCCCTCTTGGACAAAAGACACCCATGCCCCCAAGGTCACTGCATGGTTTCAATGAAAATACACCTAGTGTCTGACACATAGTAAACTCTCTATAAACACTCGCTATGGAAACGATTTTAAAGCTCAGTAGAGCCCTTGCCAAGCATCGGCCTGCAGGAGAGTCACCCTGAGAAACCACAGGAGTCAGAAGTCCCGTATTTGTTTAGCAAACAGAGAGCTCTTTGGGTCAAAGTGACCCAGGTGTGTCCGCCTCTGCCTCCGCCTCCGCCTCCGCAGTTTAGTTCGTGTTTCATTTCCGCATCCTCTCACCAGCCAGCCAGGCAGAAGCTAATTGAGCTGAGGTTAGCGCCTTTCTCGGGAACACTCACCACCCACACGGGACACTGTCCCCTCTCCAGACACCAGCCTGAGACCTGAGAGAGACCCAGATACGGGGCTGAAAACCCCATGACACTCGCTGTGCATCCCTCACAGGCCTGCTTCCTGCCTCTGCTGAGCACAGCCAGACCCAGCCTGGCCGGGCCGGGAATGGCAGTAACCCCCGTGACTTTATGTGCCAGCCCCCTGTGAGCACCCCCAGTCTACCAGACCCAGAAAGGGTGGTGACCTTTCCAACACCACCCAGCTGAGACAGCCCTCGACTAGACAGCCCCCAGCCTTGCTCGGGCTGACACCAGAACACGCCTCTGCCCCTCTCAACCTCTCTGACGGAAGAGTCATTTGGCACTGAAAGTGCTCGCTCAAGCAAGAGCTGGGGGACCAGTCCCTAGAGCTGCAATCCAGGGAACCCTGACCCTACCCGCAAGGGTGACAGCACTGGGGGAAAGACCACCCCAACTTGCCTGAGGATCTGTGGCTCTGGGCAGCTTTGGAATAGATTCCTGGGCTCTCAGCTGGAAGACGGGGGAGGCCAGATGCTTCGGGTGAAGCTGAGAGAGACCATGTCCACGCACTCCTGCCACCCTCTGGCCTCTCTCCTCGTCCCCCAAGCTGTCCCTGCTCTAATCCCCAGAGCTTACGAATGTTATGTTACAGGGTGGGGGATCTACGGCCGAGCAGACGGGTGCTGACCTACAGTTGAGGATGGCTCGAGTTTCTAGACACTTCAACTGGAAGATCATAAATGCACACTACTTAGAAAGCAAGTTTGTGGCAACCTGTTGTAGAAGCCACAGAAAATCCATGCACTTTTGGGGGGTTCTGGGAATCAAACCCAGGGCTTTGTGCATTGTGGGCAAGTGCTCTACACTGAGCTACACCCTGCTCTCCCCTCTCAGGAAAGTCAGGAGGCAAATGCATCAGAATAAATGGATCCTCAGAAAGGGGGAGGGAGGTGAAGACTGCAGTGCTACCACCCGCTTTAGTGCCCTGAACCCCACAACCATACACCTAATTAACAGGCCATTGCTTCCAGGCAGATCTCTTCCCTCATCAGCCTCCCCAGGGCCAGATCTCTGAGGGGTCAGTTAGTGATCACAGCCTCATCTCAGTGGATTTGCTTAAAGGGGCCACATCCCAGGACTGGACTATGGCAGGACACAGTGGCTGTAACCGCCACTCCAATGGCCCCATGCTGAAATGAAAGACAGTCAAGTCTGTCCGAGCGGGGAGAGGAGACATTCTTCATGGATGCCAGGACAGTGGCAGGGAAGGACCAGGGCTGAAAGGTAGCACAAGGCACACAGGGACCCCACCCCCTGACCCATTATAGTAAAAGCCTCCCAAACATATCATGCAGGGCTAGGCAGGCTGGGGCAGTTTCCCTGGCCACACATACACTGGAGTGTCCGGGGATACCGACCCAGACCCAGCGTCCTAGAAAGAAGCACAAAAAGGACTGTCTTCCTGTGGTGAGCCTTGATCTGGGAGACTAAATCAGGAAAGCCATCTACAGATCCACCCAGCTCACAACCATACTACACACACAGCAGCCAGCACCTGCCACACCTCATAGGCCTCACCCTGACCTTTGGCTCCCTTTTTCCACCTGGAACACTTGGGACAGGACCCAGTAACCGTCAAGAAATGTGGGAGGAAGCCAGGTATAGAGGAGTCTGCCAAGCTCCAGACCAACCTGGGCTTCATAGTGACCCTGTCTCAAAAACCAAAAGAAAAACAAAAAAAGGTGGGAGATACAGTTCAGTGTTAAGGCCTGTTTTCCACCTCCAGTATTGCAAAACAAACAAAAATAACAGCAGCTGAAACAGACAGACTGGCTACTGGTGGACTAGGGCCTCAGCAACACAGGCAGCCAGCAGTGGGGGACAGCACAACCCTCAGAAGCCAGGTCCCACTCCTGCTCCCATGTGGGCACTAGGTCTGGGAACAAAGTGCAGGCGTCCAAGTCTAGGGCAGACATCACAGTAACGGCAACACAGAAACAGCAGTGGACCATAGCTGTGCTCTCTATCCCAGGCATGGTGCATTCCTCCCCAGGGTCCCCTAGCTGTTCCTGGCTCCTGGCTTTGGGCCACCATCACTCTGAGATCTCACAACAGCTATTCAGCACAGCTCGAGTCAGGAGGAGAAAGACAACTGCAGCTTCCATGGGTGCTCAGTCCAGTTCCAGGCAGACTTCCTGGAAGTGTTTCTGTGTTGGGGTGCAACAGGAGCAGTGTTGGGAAGGCCTGGAGTCCACATGGCACAAGATGGAATTGGGGCCTGGAGTAAGGGGCACCCATGGAGCCAGACACAGGTTGCCAGGGTCTCATGGCCAGGCTGGGGCAGAGCTCAGTGGCACAGCCCACGTTTAGCATGCACGAGGCCCTGGTCCATCTGCAGGGCCAAAAGACAAAGTTGTCCAGAGAGAAAAATTAAAATATACCTGTGTGTGAGTGAGTGTGAGCAGAGTTAAAGGGGCAAAAGGAGAAGAGCTGTGAAGACCCCACTGCACCTTACAAGGATGGCAGACCCCTACACCGCAGAGGGAAGCAAGCACCAGCACATGCAGTCCCTGGAGGAGAGTGGCTGGGCAACCCCAACACCCCAAGAGCTCTGCAGGGCCTAACAATTGAGTGGGCTGAGTCTGAGGATGTAGTCTTGTGTGGGACAGCACAGTCTGATGGATGGACTTTTAAAAAGGCTTCCCCATTATGAAATTCTAATATGGCCTCTTAAAGACAATTCCACGTTTTAACATGCTCTCCATTTCCCCACTTCAACAAAACAAAAATACAAACAAATAAACAAAAACTGATCCTGCACAGCTGTAATCCCATCACTCAGGAGGCTGAGGCAGAAGGATTGTGGTGAGTTTGAGGCCAGCGTGGGTTACATAGTGACTTCAAGGCCAGCCTGAACTACATAGTGAAACCCTGTCTCAAAAAGACAATAAATAAGTAAACAAATAAACAAACAGACAAAAGCTTACAAGCAGGTTATGAAGCTAGGAAGGCTGCTTCTTTGCACCACTGAGCATTAAACCCAAGCCTTTCACAGTGACCTACAACCTCAGTTCACCAAGTTGCCCAGGCTGGGCTGGAATTTGTGATCCTTCTGCCTCACCCTCCCAGAGCACTGGGATGACAGGCTGCACCACCATGCCCAGCTGGCTGTTGTTTTTCAGTTGCTTTAAATATTTATCACTGCCTAGGCCAACCAGACTTTGTGGGAGAGGACTGGTACAAAGGGCTCAATGCCCAGGGAAGCATATTCAGAAATCCAGTTGGCATCAATGACAGACCGAAGTGCTGACAAGGGTGATGTGTGCCTTTTCCTGACTGCTACTTACAGGAAGCAACAACGTGCATTTCTCACTGATCACTCAAGCCCCAGAGAATGCTAGGCCACCTCTGGGAAGTGGTTGGGCTAAAGTTTTAGCTGATTCAGAAGTTCAAAGACAGAAGAGCAATTTCAGCTCCATATACTTTTTTCTTAATTCTCAAAGAGGCAGCAAGTCCCTACAGTCCCAGCATCAGGAGGCTGAGGTGGGAGGATGACTTGAACCTAGCTGTTCAAGACCAGCCTAGGAAACAGAGCTCATCTAAAAAAGAAGGCCGAGGGTCACAAGCCTTGCTTATCTGAGACACCTCCATGAGCCAAGCCTATGGCCATGTTGAACAGAAAATGAAATTTGGCTCCTTGGTGCCACAGGCTGGTACCGCTCCCTAAAGGTCAACAAAGTACCCGCCTTGCCTCTGACAGCCAGGTAATGCTGCTGGGCTGGGCTACACTGACCAGGAAGAAGAGACAAAAATTACGTTGGGGACTGGAGAGATGGATGACCCACACCCACAAGGGTGCCCAGGCCGGAAGACAGCCTTGCCGATTCTTCATCTCCAGGGCTGGTGTGGCCCAGCAAGGACACAGCCTCAAGTGGAAAGGCTGATTCCTGGTCCCTGCCCAGGGCTGCACCCTGGGACCTACCCCTCCCCTTGCCAGCCTTGGAAAGACAGGGTACCAGAGCGGTTCAGACCATTCCACCTGCCACTTTCTAAGTCATTTTGGTCAAGCCTGTGCCTCAGCTTACCCAAGCATAAAGTGGTAATAACACCATGAGGCCCTACACTTAGCATTTCCCCCACTGCCATACCAGTGCTTTCTGTGCAAAGCACAGCAACTTGCAAGGGTCACAGCAGGGGGTGGAGGTGGGAGGCTTAGGGGAGGAGGAGTTAGAATTGAGTGCCCTGCCCTCTGTCCAGGCGCTGCTCAAGGGAATTTCTAAACCCACGGCCCGCGGGGCTGGAGAGAGGCCAGCTTTGCCCAGAAACACACAACTGCCTTTGTACTCCCAGCCGGGTATCAACTTCTGGGTAAGAGCACTGAGCGCCACGCTCTAGCACGCCAGTTCTCTAGGGAAGAACTGAAAAAAGTAAACGGTGAAACTCAGTACTCTGAACAGACTTCAAAACCTCCGAGGGCTTCGTCTCTGGTCCTCGCTGATGGTTTACACCAGAAAAGGCAAGGTGGTCCTCTCCACATCACGCTCTCCTCTCCTCTCCACTATGCCCAGGAATCCGAGTCAGTTCAATTCAGTCCGGATTCCGGCCGGGCACACCCTGCCCCCACAGCCCGGAGACACTTCTGTGTCCTTCCCCGCTTCGGGTCCTGCGGTGTCACTGGCGGACGCGGACCTGCGTGAACTGTACTCTGAGGGCCGCAGACGCCACGCCAGGAGCCCTCGCGCCGGGTGTCCAGGGCTGAGGCTGAGAGAGGCAGAATGCGGGACGCTCGGTGCTCCAGCCCAGTCCGCGCGCAGGGTCAGGGGGGCGGGCGCCGGCGCCGCGGTCGAGCTGCGCAAGGGACCGGCCGGGCAGGGGTCCCCGCTGAGGCAGGGCCGGGGAGGGAAGGCCCGGTGCGC
>NW_004955541.1:3259944-3332097 GCF_000276665.1 Chinchilla lanigera | reverse complement strand
GCGTGCGGCGTCATCGGGCGGGGGGCGGTGCCTGGCGCGCAGGGCGGGGCTGGAGGGGGCGAGCGAAGGTGGAGGACGCCGGAGACGGGTGCGGGACGGAGGTCGCCGGGCTCAGCGCTAGGACTGGGAGCGTCGGATGGCAGACGGGAGAGAGAGGGGCCGGGACAGAGCAGCTCTCGGCTTGGGGCTCAGACCCGGGGCCGGGGGAGAGTCACGCGCCGGCGAGTCGCACCCGGGACGCTGGGCCGCCCCACCCCTCCCCGTTTCGCCGGTGGCCACCGCGCGGGCGCTGCTCCCAGTGTAGGCCGGCATTTAGCCTGGACACACCGCAGTGATCGTGAGGTCCGGACTGTCTGATGCCGGGTGGATGCCCGAGCGAGGCAGGAGGCCTAGGGCCGCACCCCCTCATCCATGCTTGGGTCAGAGAGGCACGTCACGGCGCAGGGGTTGCTGGAGGGTTGGCGAGCAGGGCGAGCTCGGGCGGTTGCTGTAAGGTAGAGTGTGTGCGACTCTGGCAGGCAAGTAGGAAGCATTTCTAGCAGGGGACTTTCCACCCAGTGGCCACAGGACAGCCCTCTTCCTTCATTCCAGGCTGCCCACGCCTGGCCCAGAGGCAGTGTAGGCCAGGCTGCTCCTAAGCTTGGCAGGGTCCTTGTGAAGCCAGGGCTGTGCCAGAGCAGAATTACATGGCAGCAGAACGCCACTGGGCAAGAAGTGGCAGCAAGGCTGTTGGTCCCAGCCAGTGCGGATGCTCAGGCTGGAGGGCTGGAGATCCAGCCTGATCTGGGTAAAACTTGGGGCTCTGTAGCTCCCTGGTAATGCCCCAGCAGCTGAGTGTGAGAACCACAGGATAAGGTGTCTCACCTAAGTAAAGATTTGGACCTCTTCTGAATTTCTCTTTTTTTTTTTTTTTGGTTTTTCTCCGGAACCGGGAACCGAACTCACGACCTTGCGCTTGCCAGCAGGCGCTTTGCCGCTGAGCTAAATCCCCAACCCACCTCTTCTGAATTTCTAATCTTCCCACAGAAAGGAGTTTGATAAAGTGAGTTGTGCCTTACGTTTCTATAACTACTCACTGGGCAACTTTCCCATCCTTCCTCAGTTCCTGAGCTTACAAGTACAGCTGCACAGGATACTAGCAGAGGGTAAGGCAGAAGTTCCAAGAGGCCACAGCAGGAGCAGTTGGGGAAGGTGGGCATGACCCACCAATGGGAGACACCTGTCGGTCACAAGTGCAGAGCAGAGCTCCTGAGCCTGACACAGATCAAGCCAAACCCTGCACCTGGTACCAATCTTTTTTTTTTTTTTTCGTACCGGGAATTGAACTCAGGACCTTGAGTTTGTCAGGCAGGCATTGTGCCACTAAGCTATATGCCCGGCCTAGTGCCAGTCTTCTGACACAAGAACACGTGGAACCTGGCACTTGATAGCAGTCATCTAGCTTGAGATTAGGCAATCAAATGGGAAGGCAGAAGTTCCAGGGGACCAAGGATCAACTAACTATCGAGGAAGATACAAAAAAAAAGATGTACTCAAAACTGATTAAATTGGCCCAGGGTTTTGAGCTGCTAAAGGCAGCTGGGCCCAGGTGTGGTGGATGAGCCTTGCTACAGTGAAAAATTTCACCAATTACTAACACGTCCAGGTGAAGACAAGGCTAGGCATGGTGGCCCATGCCTATAATCCCAGCACTTGGGATACTGAGACAGGAGGACTGCTGCAAGTTTTGAGGCCAGCCAGGGCTACATAGTTCAAGGCCAGCCTCGATTACGGAGTGAGATCCTAAACAAAGTCAAGACAAGCAAAACAAAACTCAAAACAAAACTAAAAGTCAAGACAAGCATTTTCTCCCAGTCAATAAAATGGCACCAAGGGTAAAACACTTAGCTATTTGTCCATGAAGTATGCAACACAAGACCTCAGAATCAAAGAAAGATTAGTTTTTCCATAACTTGAACTTGAATAAAAGTTTATTTCCAGCTGTTAATAAGAAACAAAACAAAGTAGTAGAAATTGCTATAGGTCAATCATTAACCCAGCTTGGAAGGCTTTGGGTCAAGGCTTTTTCTACTGATATGTGATCATCTGTATTACACTCTTTTCTAGAAGGCTGGGAAATTGCCCTGGGGAGCAGTGACTATGGGTCATTCTGCTTGGGGACAGATCTGAATTATTTAGTGCAGTGATTAATCCACCAGTGCTTGGCATTGGGTAATGACTTTATTAAGTTACCATGTTTTTGCAAAGACACTCCCACATATTTATCTTCTGGTGCAAGCTGTTCACTCTTGCCGTTCATAGAGCATGGCATTGCTGTCTCAGCCTAGGGGAACCCTGCCCCTATGCTCTTAGGGGTGGCCAAAGCTGCCTAAGGGAACAAACCTAGCCGCTCCAGGTAGGCAAGAGCCACCCATGCTCAATGCAGACCAGGAGCTCCACTGGTTATGCTTTTTCCCACATTCTGTTTGTTAATTTAAAAAAATACCAGTGAGAACTCTTGGGGGAACTACAAAATCATCACCTCACAGTGGTGACATTACGGGGCAGCTGTGGGCTGATGAGTGGCTGGCACAGACGAAAAAGCTCTGGATGTTCACTTGTGAGTGTCTCCAGACGTGGAGTTGAGATGGCCCCATTTTTAAGATCCTGGAGGCTAAAAGATGAGTGGGAACTGGAACCCAAGTATTCTGTGGCTACAATCGCAGATGACTCCATGGTGCTGTGATCCAGGAGGACAGGACTCCGGGGCCTCTGGCGGTGTAGCAAGAACATATGCCACACCTGGGGACAGAATCTGCAGTGAGTCAAGCACAGAGACAGTGTCCAAGCCGAGGTCTCTGCTGTCCCTCTCCTAGACAGAACCAGAATGACTTCACCTATGAGGAGTGGAGGGCAGAGCTTCCTGGGCCTTGCCAAGTCCATTCCACATTCAAAAACAGGTCAGCTTCTCCCTAGGGATGCCACACACACCATTTGCAGTGAGTGGCGGGTGAGTTCCAGTTTCCCTGGACCAGAGGCCCCTGAATGGCTCTTTGTTGTGTTTCCTGGGACCAGGCAGGGCCAGCACTCAGGGGTCCAAGAGGAATAGCTGAAATGTGAGAGGCTGTGTTTTGTGCTCTAGGTTTATTTTGGGATAACGATAAAGGCCACGGATCCCAAGGGATGCCAGAGAAAGCCAGGCTGTGCTTGGTCTCAGACAGGGAACTTAGGACAGTTAGGAGGGAGGGGATCTGGGGCAGGTTTCTGGGCTGGTGGCTGAAGACTTGGAGGCCAAGTGCAGCTGACCCTGGACAGAGAGAGAGGATCCGGAGGACAGGATGATACATTCCTGTGGTGAGCCTCAGAGTGGGGCCAAGGTGATGGGAGGAAACCAAGAAGACAGCACAGAGGGAACAGCAGATGTGCTCCTGCAAAATGCGGGATGGAGGGTGGGGATCAAGGGGCAACCCCCTTAGGGTCTTGATCTGGAGTGGGAAATAGTCAGGGGCTCTGTTTGCTGCCCATTGAGGACATTTGGAGTCATTTACAATTTGAACAGATAGCAAATGGAACCTTCTCCTCACGTGTCTCTCGCAGGCTGGTCACTGCAAGAACCTTTCACTGCACCTGAAGGAAGCGTCACATCCTGGCTGACATCTGGTTTTTGTGATGGCATGGCCGCCCACTGCCCATCCTGAATATAGACAAAATTGGTGTTAGTGAATTTGATAGGGTTTAATGTTCAAAGGTAGAAGAAAGATAAAAATTGGAAAGCCTCCCCACACACACACACACACAGACCTTAGTCACCCAGGGCCTCTAGCAGAGACTAGCTATTGTGGTGGGTGTCTGGTTTTCCTTCCAGAATGTCATATCCAATTACAAAGATGCCCATCCCTGTTTACACAGAGTAGCATGTGACACACCTTTCCTGCACTTTGGTTCCTCACCCTCAGCACAGGGAATGAGTCTGTCAGTGTGTGAAGAGCTTCTGTGTTCCCTGTAGTGCTGTAGGTTGCTGTGAGTACCCCAGCCCCATGCAGTCCTCCACCAATGGGGACGCAGGTCATTTCCAATCCCAAATGAACAACTTGGTGTACACTGTTTCCTAAACCGTGTCTGCACCCAAGGACCTTTCACACAGTAAGAGCAAGATAACTGCTCTCTGCATGTGCAGTGTACATCCCAAGAAATGAACTCGGTGGACCAAAGGACATGTGAACTTCAGCAGATGCCAACTTTCCCTCCACAGAATGCTCCCAATTCATTTGAGAATGTCCATTTCCTCAAGTTCTCTCAACACAAGAGCAGGATCAAACTTTTGAATCTTTGACAGATGAAAAATGGTTTAATTTGCATTTGTTATTAGAGTGAACAACATTCTTTTTTGGATTTTTTTGAGACAGACTCTCACTATGTAGGCTGGCCATGAAGTCTCTTTGTAGCCCAGGCTGGTCTCCAACCTGCAGTGATCCTCCTGCCTCAGCCTCCTGAGTGCTAAGATTATAGGCATGTGTCATCACATCCGGTGCAACATTCTTTTTTAACTTATGCAATTCAACAAGTATTTATTGATCCATTTCTATATGCTAGATATAATGCTTTAATTGATAGGGACATAGCAATGAATCAGCCAATCTTTACTCCATTAGGAAAGCAACAACACATTTTGAGCAATAATCCCAACCATTTAGGTAAAATGTAATTTTATCTTACCTTTGGAGTTGTACTTCCTAGGTCATTACAATTTTTGTGTCCCTAGAGTAATGGTCGTTACATTTTAGCATCAAAATCCACTGGAATTCTGGTGAAGGCTCAGATATTTGAGGCCCTGAGTCAGTGTTGCAGTGGTCTGCACTCAGCCCAAGAATTTGCCTGTCTCGCAATGCTAAACTGTCCAGGGCACTGCCAGTGATAGCACTGTGCCTCTAGAAGGACATGCGAAATGAAAAGACATTTCCCACTTTTCTCTGACTGGTATCATAGGCTGTCACATACATGCAGATTAATTTAATTTTAGAAAAGAACCACTAAGCCACAATTCACATGTTCTCAAGACCATTTTGTGTCCATTGGACTATTGGCAACCCCTCTGGTGAGTCCCAGAGTAATTTTTTTTGAGACAGAGTCTCACTATGTAGTTCAGCGTGGTCTTAGACTCACTGTGTAGCCCAGGCTGGCCTCAAACTTGCAGGGGTCATCCTGCCCCAGCCTCCCAAGGACTAGGAGTAGAGGTGTGCACCACCACACCTGGCTGAAGTACAATTTGTAAGCAATAAAATTTACCATTTTAATGTACACGTATGTAACTTTTGACAAACACAGCTGTGTAAGTGACACAGTTCATGAATTCAACTAGCTCGCAAAAACACACTTTGTGTCCTGCCAGTCCCTGGGTTGTGTGTATTCATGCTTCCACATGTGAGGAACCTGCAGTGCTACCATTTTGGTTTACACAGACAATAATCTTTATGATGTTTTTATATTTGTCTTCACTTTATCCATTTCTGGAGATATAAATTTTTTGTGCAGATCCAAATTTCTGTCCGATATCATATTCCTTCAGTTTAAAGAACTTGAGGATTTCTTGCAATGTGGGTCTTCTGGTAATAAATTCTGTCAGCTTTTGTATAACTGAACATGTTTTGATTTTTGCCTTCATTATTTCAAAGATATCTTTACTAGGTATAGAAACCTGGATTGATGGGTTTTCCCAGCACTTTATTGCTTTCTACTTATTTTAAGCTTTTTATTAATACATGATTACATTTATCATAGGGAGTTGGTACATGAACATAACACATCTTAATTCTTTCCTCCGTTCCCCTTCCCCAGCATTTTAAATATGTCTTCCATCATCTCCAGCTCCCATGCCATTGGGTAAGAGGTCTGCTGAAATTCTTATCTTTGTTTCTTTGTATTTAATGTGTCTTTTTTCTGATCACTACCATGATTTTCTTGCTCTTTGAAGTCAGCAGTTTGATGTTCGTTCGTTTTTGAGAGAGGGTCTCATTACGCAGTTTAGGCTGAACTTGAACTCACTATATAGTCCAGACTGGCCTCGAATTCATGGCAATCCTCTTGCCTCAGCTTCCTGAGTGCTTGGGTCACATGAGTGTGCCACCACACCCAGCAAGGCTGTCAGTTTGACTGTTGTGTATGGTTGTCCCTTCTCTGTGGCTTCGTGTGTCCTGTTATTTTGTGCTTTGAGTCTTCAGATCATTTTCTTATTTCTAGAAAATTCTTAGCCATTATCTCTTTAACCATTTGTCCTTTTCCATTCTCTTTCTCCTGTTCTCTTAGGAGCCCTGTTTTGATTTCTCCTATTATTTGGTGTTATTCTACAGCTCCTGGGTCCTCTCTTATTTTTATTTATTTATTTATTTATTTATTTATTTATTGGTACTGGGATTTGAACTCAGGACCTTGCGCTTGCCAGGCAGACGATTTCCTTCCTTATTTTAAAGTTCCTTTCTGTTTTCCAGTTTGGGTAATTCTTGTTTTTTCCTTGCTAGTGTTGAGCTGTTCTCTTTTAAGAGTGGGTTGGGTTTTATCTTATTTTGTGTCTTATATATTTTGACTGAATGCCAAGCATGGTATCTGGCCAGCAGAGTTCAAGGCAGGTGGTATTCTGTTTTGAAGTGGACGTGTACCTTCTGCCAACTCATGGGAGCTGTCCAAGTGGTCAGCACAGGGGGTGGTTTTGGGCTTGCTGCTGCCATGGCTGCCCTCTGAACACCGCCTGCACTTCCCTCTGGCACTGTTTTCGCTATGTGGGGATGGCACTGCATCAGGAATGTCCTTCCCTACATCTGCTCCACCCTGGGGTTCCCCTGTGGACCCCTGAGTGTCTTGTAGCTGCTGGGGGCTGTCACTTGTTAGCCTGGGAGTGGTGGTGGTGTGGATGGGTATTCTCTGTTGTCCTGATGCATCTCTAGTTTAGACCATCCTGTCCTGGGCTCCAGATGGGGCTGTCTCAGTGATCCTGCCTGCATCCTTGTGGTTCTTCACTGGGAGTTTCCTGCTTCTCTGGTGGGAAGAGACGTTGAAGGGTGTGGCACTGGGGCAGATTCTCCCCACACTCCAGGTTAGATGTTTTCTCCTGGATCCTTCCCTCAGCCACAGTGGGTTTCCACCTTATCCATGAGGATAACAGAGTTAGCTGTTCCACCTGCTTTTCCTTCTTTGGCTGCACAGGAGAAAAGGGTCTGTGTGGGCTCTGTGCCTTCCTGGTGCAGTGACCTGTCCCTTATCCAGGCAGGAACACTATAGCCCACCTCCTCAGGTACCTCCTCCTGCCCCAGTCTCCCTTGAGTTCCCAGGGAACTGTGTGGATGAGAACCTGTGAGTGGGTGTCCACTCTCCTCGGGCTTGTGGCCTCCAGGTGTAATGTCTTCTCACCCACACTTGGCCTTCAGCACTTGGTGAGGGAATTTTGCCTGGGTCCTGGTTACCTTGTTACCTGGCATCTCCTTCCTGTGCTGCATGTGAGGGCAGTGTGTGGCTCCTGTCTTCTTAGAGATGTTGTTTCCCATGGACGCCCAGCTATGTGCTTCTCAGGGAGATAACATCGCTTCTTTGCTCATTGTTGGGGTAGCAGTGATGCTTTCCAACCTTCCCAGGCATCAGTGAGATACACAGATGCCTGCAAGTGAAACAAAGATTTTTTTTTTTTTTTTAATTTTTTGGTGCTGAGGTCTGAACCCAGGGCCTCAGGCTTGCTAGATAAGTGATCTACCGCTGAGCTAAATCCCCAGCCCCAAAGACAAATTCTTAACAAACTTCTTTAAATTGTTTCATATGTGGTTTATGATGCACAAGAATACAGGATTTCTGCTTACATTCGTATGTAAAATTTTCTTTTAAATTGGATTTTCATATTTTGAGAAGTGAGTTAATTTGACAGAAAATTGTCTCTGAGCGATGCCACCTCTTAGCAGACACTGGGCAGGTGAATGGATGGCGGATGTTTTGGAGACATTAAAGCTGGGTCTTCGTGTTTAGAAAGGCCCTATGTGCTAGGTGTAACAGTGCACACCTGAAAACCTAGTATTCGTAAGGCTGGGGCAGGAGGACTTCAGTTTAAGGCCAACCTAGGCTATATAGCAAGAGCCTGTTCAAGAAATAGAAACAAAAACACCCAAAACAGCCCCTCAAAAGCTTCAGTGGTCTCTGCTCTAGTCTTGCCTCCCCATCCATAGCTTAGTAACTTGGAGTTCTTTTTTCTCACAGCACTTATCATGTGGATCCAGCATGCTACATTCTACTTATTATGTCTCTGGTCCCACAAGACTGTATACACCACAGGCCAGAACTCTTTCTGTCTTGTGTTTTTCTCCCTGCCACGTCTCCAGACTTTGAATAGGAGGAATCCAACCAAGCATGCTGAATGAGCACTTGTGTGTGTTGGTAAAATATTTACAGTAATTTCACTGTTGTTACTGATTTCATTCTCACAGAAATCCTATGCAGGAGGGAGAATATGTACTATCATCCCCATCTGACAGAAGAGAAAGGTAAGGTACAGACTGACCTTATTTTAAACTTGTAGAATTCCTAGATCAAGGCCAGGATGCAATCCAGTTTTCTGCCTTCTTAGTATAGGTATATTTCAGGAGACTAGAGGCTGGAAAATTAGGGCTCGTGGCCATGTCTGGACTACTCCCTAGTTTTCTCTTTTTGGTACTGGGAATCGAACTCAGGACCTTACTACTCCCTGTTTGTGCTAATAAAATTTTATTGGTACACAGCCACATTTGTGACATATTATTTGTGGCTGCCTTCATGCTACTTTAGTATGCCACATAGCTGCAATGGAGACTATGTTCCATGAGGTTAAAACATTTACTATCTTGCCTTCTGCATAGAAGGTCATCTGTGCTGGAACTTGACCCCTACACAGGGCCCACAGATACACAGAGTTTCCTGACACCCTACAGGGCAGCTAGTATGTTAGGGTTCCTTTCCTAACAAAACTCCTGTGTAGTAGTCCTTTCTCACTGTGCTAATATGTATAATGAGGGTGCAGAAGCAATGGTGGATGCATGAGTTTCCTGAGGCTGCTGAAACAAATGACCACAACCTGTTGGGCTTAAGCAATAGAAATTTATCCTCTAACCAAATTTTGTTTGTTTATTTTGTTTTGTTGAGACAGGTCTTACTGTGTAGCTCAGGCAGGTCTTGACTTGAAATCCTCCTGCCAAGTGTCCCAACAGCCTTGAGCATTAGAAGTATGGGCATGCACCACTGTGCCCAAACCTCTGTTCTGAAGGCTGGAAATCAGCTTGGGTCGAGCTCCCTCCAGAGGCACTGGGGCAAAATTGTGTTCCTTGCTTCCTGCAGCTCCTTGATTGTGGCTACCTTCATGCAGCCGTCTTCACCCCTTGTGGCTTCTCTTTTTCATGTCATCTTTTACTGTTTATTATTTGGACATTTGTCATTGGATTTAGGGTCCACTGGATAATCCAGGGCCATTTCATCTCGAGATCCTTTACTTATATCTGCAGACTCTTTCTGAATAAGGTCATATTTATGGGTTCCAGGGGTCAGGATACAGCCATAACTTCTTTTTTTTTTTTTTTTTTTCCAGTCTTTTTGAGACAGGGTCTCGCTATGCAGTTCAGGCTGGCCTTGAGCTCACTTTGTAGCCCAGGCTGGTCTCGAACTCACAACGATCCTGCTGCCTCAACCTCCTGAGTGCTGGGATTACAGGCGTGCACCACCATGCCTGGCTTGCAGCCATAACTTCTGAGGGTCACCATTTAGCCTCTTCTAAAGGTAAAACTGTTGGCATGGTAGCATGGATCATGGCTTTGCCACCACATGCAACTTTGGATCATTATACACCTTACCACATGCACCAAGGGGGGAAAAGCTGTTCTATTTAATAATTTCCTTGATGAAGCAATAAAAATTACTTATTAATTTTTATTAGTAAGCAATCTAAAAAAATACTAAGTTTAGATCCTTGAATGCACATCTTTTTAGTATTCTCTTCAGTATTCCACATCCTGGAATCCCAGGATCTTTGAGTGGAAACAGGGCAGGGAGTTTGTGATGCAGATGTCTCAGGATATAACCCTGAGCTTTTGCTAGGTAAAGATACTGAGAGCTAAAGTAAAGAACAAATATGAACATATGCGACCCTGCCTGGCTCGTTCTTCTCGACTTTTTTTTTAACTTTTAATTTTATGTTAAGAAACATATGTTACTGCTTTTATAATGGAGAGAGAAATCGTTTTCACGTTTGTAAAATATTTCACTTTTCCTTCTGAAAATGATGAAGATAGGAAGTGGACAAGAATGGTGGTCACATGTTGGTGGCGTGGATTTGTGCCGAGAAACATCATTTAGGGGCCATGGCAGGGTACAGCCTGATCTCCTGTCTCCCTGTGGGGGGACCCTGAGGCGCTTCTGAGTGCTAGGATTACAGGTCTGTGCCACCTGCTAGACTCTTCTCAGGTGAGTCCTTTGGTTACAACCATGACAGTGCCACCTTTGGGCCAGCAAGGTGGAGGAGTGTGGTCCTTCGACAACTTGGTCAGACTCCTGGCTTCCTCTCTCTCTCTCTCTCTCTCTTTTTTTTTTTTTTTTTTTTGGTATTGGGAATCGAACTCAGGACCTTGCACTTGCCAGGCAGCCGCTTGTGCCTCTGAGCTATATTCTCGGCCCTTGGCTTCCTCTCTTGCTGGGGCAGCTCTTCTTCCTTTGGTCACCTCCCGCTCAGGGAGCTTCAGTCAGAGCAAAGTAACAACAGACATGTTAGGTCCAACCCTGTCATGTGCACTTTGCCTTCCTCTTAGGCTGTTGGATTCTCGGAACCCAGCAATTTTATGTAACTGTACTACTGATAGTTCTGTTTCCATCTTTCTTACTACCATTGATGAATGATTTTGCTGAAGGAAGAACAAAGTGGTAGAATCTAATTGAAATACTGTGTGCACAGTGTCTGTGCATATGCTTGGCATGTGTACATGTGGTCTGTGAACAGCAGCATGTGTGTCCACTGTGCATCTGTATGTGTAGTGTGTGTACACATTCATGTGGCATATGTGGGTGTGTGTGCACTGTGCTGTGCTGCTGAGTTCCAGCGGAGGCTGACTCTCTTGGGATGAGTAGCAGCTACTACCAGGGCTCCCCCCAGGCTCTTGCCACCCCTGCCACCCTCACCCCTGTCCATATCTTGCCTTGTGTAAGGAATCTGAGGTAATGTGGCTTCCAAATGTGGCTGTGGTAGTTGAACCCGCCCACCTCATTCCCTGGAGAACAATCCTTCCAGGAAGTGCAAATGCAGTGTGGCAGGTACCAGCCACTGTGCCACGGAGATGGGTGCCCCCGACCAGCCAGTTCCCTTGAGGAAGGGCCTTCCAGGGGAAAGATTAGGGTCACGTCGACCCCAACCCTTGGCGCCTCTCAGTGCCTGCAGCTCTGGATCAGGCCCTGGTCACCCTTGCTCTGGGCTTCCAGACACCCCTGCAAGAAAGACCCCTGTTCTGCTTTCCCGCCCTCCGAGACAGACGCGCACAGCAGCCTCTGGGAGTTTTCAGCAATGCGGGCCAGAGGTTTTTAGCATCTCCTCCATCTGGGTTGGCCAAATTGTCTCTTCAGGACCAGCTCGACGCATTAGCGACGCCATAGTTTCTTCGCACGTGACGCCACGGTCAAATCCAGGGCCAAACGCAGATGGACTTTTCTCCCATTGTCAGGCTCTCAACGAGCTTCTGCCACCACCAAAATGGCCGCCAGGCATTTCCACCCCAGGCCACTACCAATATGGCTAAAACGTGAGGCTCCCGCCCACTTAGGGGTGTGGCCGTCAGCTCATTAGCTGATGTGCGTCTGGCCACAGCCAATGGGAAGGTAGCGCGGGCTCCACGGCGCGCGTATCCGCTCTGGCATAATATTCTGCAATGGCTGGCTTACGGGTTCCGGACTTTTGGACTCCCGGCTGCAGGAGACCCTGGAAGGAGCTGCTGGGTAGGAGGGAGTCCGGCCGGGCCGGGGTGTGGAGCGGCGCTGCTCCTGGAGCCCCGGGGTGCCGACGTCGGCCAGGGTCACTTTGACGGTGTGCCCGCTTCTCCGCCCCGTGGCTCTGGGCTGGGCGTAGGGCTGGGGTCACATCCGGCTGAGGGACTGTGTCGCGGGGCGCGGGTGTCAGTGCAGTCACGTTTTGAAACTGATTTCGCTCTTAGCGGGAAGGGTCAAGCGGCAAAAACATAATCCTGAACGTGAACAGAAGTTAAAGGAATCAGCTGTGCAGCTCCTGAGACGCCACCAGAACTTGGAAGACCTTCTGCTTGAGGTAAGAGGGAACAGATGTACCTTGCGACCGCAGTGCTGCTAAGTGAAATAAAGGTGGCACTCGCCCTTAAATATCGCGCAACTTCTGTGAGAAAAGCCAGTATACTTAAAAAAAAAAAAAAAGCCAGTATACTTAAAAAAAAAAAAAAGCCAGTATACTCAAAAAAAAAAAAAAAAGACACTAGGAAACAGGCAGATAGGTCTTTTGCAAAAGCAAAAGACATCTAGCGAGGGGGAAGGGAGGAGAATTAAGAAGAATTAAGATGTGTTAAGTACATGCGCCTCCTCCCTAAGGTGAATGTAAGCAATATGTACTGCAAACATGTACTAATAAAAATACATACACTTAAAAAAGGATGTTGGCTTGACCTTTGCAGGCAGATTAGGTTTGGGGTTTTGAGCTTGAGAAGCATAGTGTACCTGAGGAAGGCAGCTGGAAGGAGCTGACCAAGGGAGAGGAAAAGCTGGAAGCATTTACCTCTGAAAGCCCTTGAATAGTGAATTTAATAGTAATTCTCAAAAGGCTGTAGTACATTGTACTTTTAAAATACTTGAGAATGCTGATTATGCAGGGATTATATGAACAGAGCCTGAATTTTAAAAGCAGCACTCTTCATGCTTTGGTTTCTAGGTAGAAGATCCACCTTGTAAGAAACTGTGTCTCACTTGGTTGATTGATTGTGACAGTGCTGAGGCCTGCAGTGATCTTTCCAGTTCCTTTATAGGTGAGTTATAGCTTCATTTTCTTAATTCAGTTATAGAGGACTTTTTATAATAGGTGATTGTGATCTGCTTATAAGTAGAAATTTGAATTTCCCCAAATAATGACTTTCTGCTTGTGGGTGTAGTCACCACTTGCACATAATGTTTTGTGACTTGTTTGGGGCTTTGCTGCTGGACTTAAAAACTGTTTGACTCACATTAGGCTCAGAGGTAGGAGGAACCGATAGGAGGAATGTCCCACCTCATTAAGGAGCGGTGCTGACAGGTTGCTGTCTTGGAGCAAGCAGACAGGACACCAGAGCATGTGTCTAGGTGGCACCCCCACCCCAGCTTGAGACTGAGATAGGGGAAACTGTGGGAAACAACAATATAATAATAATGATAAAATAAACCTTTTTTTGTCCTTCACATTTTTAGTATGTAATGATTGTTGTTTTGGAAAGTGATATTAACTAATTTGCTTAAAGTCTATTAAAAGACCCTTAATAGCTCTGCCTTGACAACTGACCACTAAATGCCACTGGTAAATGATACTGCTTTCTTTTCATAACTGCATTTGAATTTCTCAAATTATGCACCATCACTCCAGGAAACCAAGCTTAGTCATACATTCTTGTATGGACTTTGGGTCAAAGCATAAGAACTTATATAAGAATGTCTTTAACCTTGATTATAGAAATATAGACTCAATTCATTAATTTTTTTTTAGTTTGATTTTTAAGGAGATGGCTGCCATACTAATATAAGATTAAGGTCTTGTAAAGAAAAAGAAATTCTCTTACAGATAAATTGGAAACATGTGCTTAGCATTTTTCCCTACCTTTCTACTGTGAATTATATCTGGACCATAGCAACTGATTTCTAATACTGTAATTTGAAGTACCTATAACTATTGTATGTGGCTTACCTTAAGTATTTATATATGTTTTCAGAGCCTGGCAGATAATGGGCATGTACTACAGTTTTGTCTGTCTGTCTGTCTGTCTGTCTGTCTTTCTTTCTTTCCTTTGAGACCGGGTCATGCTATGCAGTTCAGGCTGGCCTTAGGCTCACTTTGTAGCCCAGGCTGATCTTGGCTGTCTTGTCTTTTTTTAATTCACATTTTAAAAAATTATTAGTACATGTTTCCAGAACACAATGATTACATTCACTGTGGGGAGTTAGTACATGTCCGTAACACTTTTTTTTTGAGACAGGATCTCACTGTGCAGTTCAGACTGGCCTTGAGCTCACTTTATAGCCCAGGCTGGTCTTGAACTCGCAACGATCCTCCTGCCTCAGCCTCCCGCGCGCTGAGATTACAGGTATGTGCCACCATGCCTGACCCTAATACGTATTTTTCCTGTTTTTTTTTTTTGAAAGTTAGTTTTGGAGGCAAGTGCATTAGAAAATACCTTGCTTGTGGGCATTGCCTGTTTCGACCCTGTCAAATGTTTCTGCTTTAAGGGCTGCAGGCCAGAGGCTGGTGGCTGTCTGAGGGCCAGTGTTCCTGGTCCCACCTGATGGCCCTGATGACTGAATGTACCTCTGGCCTCTCTGCCCCCAGATGCACAGCGGAGTACTGGGAAGGCCTTGCCAGTTCTGACTCAGCATCAGTGTGGTCAGTGGGGGAAGGCTTGGTTGTGATGCTGACATAGTTAATAAAACAGAGTAAGAGGCTGGAGTGTTGCAGTAGAGCACTTGTCTGGAGTGCCTGGAGCCCCGGGTTCAATCCTCAGCCCTGTCCCCTGGAAAAGAAAAGTTAATTGAAGACCCCATTGGGGTTCTCATTTCCTTGTGTTCCTTTGAGAGAGAATAAAGTTCCTTGAACACATTTGTGTCAGAATGCACCTCCTCATCCTACTTGCTGTGTGTCAGATGAGGCATAGCAAATGGATGTGCACAGCTCTGGTTTCAGACATTGCTGGTGATTGTATTGGAAGCTGTTTGACCAGTTCTTGAAGGATCCTCTTGCCTCCACCTTCTGACTGCTGGGATGACAGGAATGCTGCACTATGCCCAGCTATTCTTTACTTTTATAGGCAGTTTTCTGCAATGCTACTATTTACAAGATGCATTTGAAACCCAAGTCTTGTGTTTCTAGTTTCCCTATGTTCTCAGGGAAGGTTGTGGTTTTGTCTTTAAGGCTCTGCCTTGCGGGATCAAGCCTTAAGGCTGGGGATTCCTGTGGCCATCCTGGCAGCCAAGATAGTGGCCTGCAGCGTGAAGCAGGTGTGTTCGAAGCCCGGCCACCCTGTTCTGCTCAGCTTGGAGCAGAGGGTAAGACCCAGTGTCCCTTAGGTGGGAACAAATGGCATTGCTGTTGAACTCTTTGGGAAAATGGGACATTTCTTTTGATTGGCTTGTTTTTAAAAATATTTTCTTTCTCTTTTCAGAAAAAACTGTCTTCCCTGTTAGATGTTGCTCAGTATTTATTGGCACATAGTATGTTCTCCCGCCTCTCCTTCTGTCAAGAATTATGGAGTGTGCAGGTAATTTTGCAGTTCTAGTCAAGTTTTCCAGGGGTGTTCTTTTGACTTGGGACTCTCTGGGCTTTCTTAGGAATTCAGCCAAAGTCCTCAATAATTAGAGTTGTGGGGGCATCAGATGTTCTGTGGGCCGGAAGGAAGGACTTTGGTTCCCTGTTTGTCAGCATTCACCTGTCATTAGTAGTGCTTGTTAGAATAGACATGTGTCAGGAATGTGGTGCTGTGCCTTTTTGGATGTATTGTTACAAGGCTTTCTAAGGCAGTAAAGTATAGAAATATAATTTAAAATTTGGGAATGATGGCACACATCTGTAATCCCAGCACTTGAGAGGCTGAGGCAGGAGGAGCTCTGTGAATTTGAGGCCAGCCTGAACTATGTAGCAAGACCCTGTCTCAAAAAGGCAAAATAAAAAGCAAAAATATGTCCATCCATAATTTAAAAATTATATTGCTGAGCATGGTGGTGTGTACCTGTAATCCTAGCACTTGGGAGAGTGAGGTAGGAGGATCACTGCATGTTCAGGGTCAGCGTGGACTACATAGTGAGGCTCTGTCTCAAACACAAACAAAATTTGCAACAATAAGCTCTTTTTCTGGAGCATTTTGAATTCAGTAGGTTTATAGATTTTTGAAAAGTTCAGATGTGCTCAACAGTAACTGCTATTAGCAAGTACATGGAAAAAGGAAAGTTAAAGCTGAAGTGGTCGCCCCCAAGTGTCTTTTCAGTGTTATCCTGCCTGTGTTATAGAGCTCACTGATCTGGTAGGAGCTGTCATGGTTTCTGTACTCATTGCCATCCAGTTGGGGAAGCAGGCAGGGAAATGGATGTGAATGGCAGTGGTGGGTGTCTGCGGGTATACAGAACAGCGCAGATATGTGTGTAGAGTGGTCCTTATAGGCTTTCCCCAGACTGCAGCGAGAGGAGGATAGAGCAGGTGAATTTAGCACAAGAGGTGGCGGGAGGCAGGTGAGCAGGCCTGAGTGCATCCTGTGTGTGCTACCTGCCCGGCCACCTCAGAGGTCCTCGTGGGAGAGGCCCAGCAGAGGTCCCAGGCACACATCACAGTCTGAGTTTTATCCTGAAAGCTGTGAAAAGACAGTGAAGCTTTGAAAGGCAAGATGGACTCGCCTGTGTGGTTGGAGCATGTGGCCGCAGCGTGGGGAGCGTGGGAACACCTTCCTGGCTCTGGTGGGCAGGAGTCAGAAGACAGAAGAGCAACCACGCCAGGCAGCAAGGGGCCATGTGCGGAGGGCCTGGGACTTAGTGGGCAAGGGGCAGATGAATTGTGTTGGGCAGGAGTCCCACATGGGACTCATCGTGCTGTTTTTTTTCCTCAGAGCTCTTTGCTGCTGGAAGCTGTGTGGCGTCTGCATGTGCACAGCATTGTCAGCCTGTGGGAGCTGCTGGAGAGGTAGCGGGCAGGGAGTGGGAGGCTCCACACCACTGGGCTTTTGGCTTTGCTCTGTGGTCTGAAGTGCCAGGTGCTTGGGGACAGTGCATGTTCATTAGTATGTGGGGACAGTCCCCAGGGTAGGCAAGGTCAGGGCATAAAACAAGTTGAATATATTTGGAGTGGTTGAATCATTCAAAATATGTTCTCTAACCAGAAGGGAATTTTATTACAGTCAGCACCAGAAGGAAATTTGGAAAATCCACAACATTTGGAAATTAGCAACAACCTCCCTCCTCCTGCTTTTCTCCCCTTCCCTCTTTCTTCCTTTATTCCCTCCTTTCCTTCTGTATTGGGGCACTGTACCACTGAGCTACATCCTAACCCTATTTATTTATTTAGTGGCAGGGTCTTGCTAAGGTACCCAGGATGGTCTAAGTTTGGGATCCTCCTGCCTAAGCTTCCTGAGTGGCTGGGATTACAGATATATGCCCCTGTACCTGGTTTAAACAACATATTTCTAAATAACCAGTGGGTTAAAGAATCACAAAGGAAAGTAGAACACATCTTGAGAGGAATGAAAATGAGAACAGTGTGCTAAAATTTACAGGATACAGCTAATGGAATGTTTAGAGGGCAGTTTACAGCTGTGAAAGCCTCTCTTTGGAAAAAGAATGTTCTCAAATCAACCTAGGTTTGGATCTTAGAGACCAGGAGAAGGAGAGGAAACTAATCCTGAAGAAAGTAGTAAGAATCAAAGCAGAAAGCAGTGAAGTAGAAAACAATGGAAAACATAAATGAAAAACAAAGGTTCCTTAGAAAGAATTGGTGAGGGCCGGGATAATAGCTCAGTGGCACAAGCACCTGCCTGGCAAATGTAAGGTGCTAAGTTTGATTCCTAGTACCAAAAAAAGAAAAAAGAAAAGAATTGACCACTGGGCCACCCATTGTAAGCTATTCCTAATAAGTGAGCTGTGTGGAGATGGTTATTTTTGTGTCAGTAGCAAGCTAGGAGAAGCTGTGTCCATACCCACTTGGACTTCTTGGGCAGAGGCCTAGGCCAGTGATGGTGAACATTTTTTTTATTTTTTTATTTTTGGTTTTTGTCCGGTACCGGGAACCGAACTCACGACCTTGCGCTTGCCAGGCAGGCGCTTTTGCCGCTGAGCTAAATCCCCAGCCCCATGGTGAACATTTTATTTGTTTTTTTTGGTGCTGGGAATCGGACTCAGGACCTTGCGCTTGCCAAGCAGGTGCTGTGCCACTGAGCTATCTCCCTGGCCCTTGGTGAACCCTTTAGAGCTTTCAGTGATACAAACAGCCTGCTGCGGCATGTGTGCTGTAGGTTTCCACCCCTGTTACTGGCTGGTATTCACCGGCCACACTTCCTAGTGAAGTGAGTATTAAAACTGCCCAAACCTCCACAATTCTGTGGAGCGTCATGAGTTTGAGGTCATTCTAGGCTACCTAGCAAGATCCTGTCTCAAAACAGAGAACTAGTAACTGCTTCTTGAGAGAGATGGAAGAGGGGACAGGCTCCATCAGGCCTCTGTGTGTCCCCAGCCATCCTGATGTGCAGGCTGTGACGGCGTGGCTTTTTGGGAACCTGCACCTGCTGTGTGAGCAGTTGGAAACATCCTGTCCGTCTGACGACACCACCAGGGCTATGCTTTCTGGTAGGGTCACCACAGGCAGGGCCTGGAGAATAGGCACCTGCATGGGTGGGGAATGAGACACTGGCAACCTCCATGGGCACGGGACCCAGCATGACACTGGCTCATCTGGGGCAGCTGTGGACTCACACTGACCTGGGAGCTGGGGATTCTAGTCAGGCAGCTGGGTGATGGAAGCCCCCAGCCCCGCTGCACTCAAGCCACAGACCCTTGCATTGCCAGTGATGCCCAGGAAGGGCCTCAGCACATAAAGGCTGGGAGACACCAGCAGCTTGTGGGTTTCTCCTTTGCAAGAGGTATTCTTCATGATGTTTGAGGGAGTGTGGCTCCTGGTGCTGGTCCCAGAAAAGTGAAGTTGAGGCTGGAGGTGGAACAGAGAGCCTCCTTAACTTCATGCTCTTGATTCCAACCTTTACAAAGGCATGAATTGCATGCCATCTCCCTCCGCGGAATGCAGGGCTTAGGTCCTCCTGCGATTGGGGCTGGCTACACATCATCCAGATATAAGCCATAACAGTATCAGGGAACATCCATCAGAAATTGCTTGGAATCTACTCTGTATTAAGAGCCCTGAATATAAACATGATTTATAAGCCTTTCCCTCTAAAGTAGGGTGCAGGAAGGACAGTGGCGTGGTGAATGACTGTGCTGGGACTGGGTGGCAGGGCCGACTGCAGTTTTCCCAGATCAGATGCTCTATAGGTGCTGGTCAGCTTTCCAAGCTGTGCCCACACCCCGCCCTCTGTAGTAGTACCTGTGTGATTCACAGCTGTTTGAAGACCATAGTGCCTTAGATACGTTGGGTTTATGCCTTTTCAGATTTTGTGCAGCTGTTGGTTTTGAGGGCATTTCAGGACAACTCGGATCTGGGAAGAACCATGGAGCCTGAAAAGATGCCTCAGGTTAGAGGAAGAGTGAGGTGGGAAGTTTGGAGAATTGGCTTTGTTTTCACAAAAGGCCATGGCCCAAAGAGGAACCCCCATCCACACTTTTACCCCTTTTGAACTTTCCAGGGCCAGTGGCTGGCACTCTGTCCATATTACAGTCTGAGCTCTCTGTGGGGGAGTCTGTGGGGGTATGAAGTGTCCTGCATGGTGTCCCTCTGAAGTCTGGGAGATGTGAAGAAAAGATACCGGCAGAGATACTTTCTCACCCAAGCTTTCTGGCCCCCACAGGTCTCCAGGGAATGGTCTTTAGCACCTGGCCTGTGCTTGCTGGGTTTTATTCAGACTGCCTGGCCAGGGCACTGTAGCACCCGAGAACATCTCACTGGACACTAGAGTACCTGTATTAGTTACTCTCTCATTGCTAAGACAACCCCTGACACCCACAAAAAAGGAGGAAGGGTTTATTTCAGCTCATGTTTTACTCCATCACTGGTTCCTTCCAAGGCAGGATGGCATGGCGCAGGTACGTGGTGGAGGAGAGCTGCTCAGGACATGACAGCAGGAAACAGAGTCAAATGGGGAGGAGGGAGATGGACCCTTCCAGGCTATGCCCATAGTGACCACTTCCTCCAGCCAGGCCCCACCTCCCATAGCATGTTTGTCTATAATCTCATCCATGGATTAATCCACTGATGAGTATCTTGCCCCCCATGATCCATCACCTCCCAAAGCCAAACCTCTGAGTACCTGCAGCTTTGGGCATCATCTAGATGTAAGCCATAACAGTACCCAAGACGCCCCAGCAGGCCCTTGTGCCCTGTGTGTGCCGATGCCGGGACTGTGGCTCTCGGCCTTGCTGAGAGCACTTGTGTCATGGCTGGAACTTGCAGAGGGGCTCATTGAGTCTCAGTTTGGGATAATTTCTGGCCTTAGAAGAAATCTTAAAAGTAATCCTTTCTGGAAAAAAAAAAAAAAAAAAGTAATCCTTTCTGGAAAGCAGTTCTCATTGTACTTTATATAATAGTTCTTTTGGGTGGCACATGCAGGTCACTGCTTGAAAATTGCCATATGTGCCTTGTCCTGACAGGTTGCCCTGAGTGTGCTGCAAAGAATGCTGAGCTGTAAGTTGATTCTCGACCTGGACTGTAAAGTTTCCGAATGTTGAGCCTTGTGTGAAGCAGGTGGTCCTATGTGTCACTGTTTTGGCCTGCTTCTGGTGCTCCCTCTGGGCCCCTGTGTGGCTGTGGTCTGTGTGCCCACCCTTGGCTGGTAGCCCTTCTGAGCAGTCATGTAATGTGCCCTTGGTTGTCTGCATGTGTGGGTGACTCTTCTACTTTGGAGACCTCAGTGCCTGAGGGCATTGGATGTTACCATGGACAGGTGCCATCTGGACATCTGGGGGCCTTGGGAGGCCTAAGAAAGTGACCCTGTCTGGGGGAGAGGGGAAGAGAGAGTGAGTGAGTGAGTTTGTGTGTGTGTGTGTGTGTGTGTGTGTGTGTGTGTGTCTGCATGCGTGTGACAGCTGTCTGTGCTGACGTGGTTTTCTATTGCACATTCTCTCCTCAGCTGTGCTGGACTCCTTGGCTGCTGGTCTTCAGGAGGAGTCTCCAGCTCACAAGGCGGTGAGGTCCTGGTATGTCTGGGGTGGGTGCTCCTGCTCGTCAGGACCAGGTAGCAGCACTGGTCCTGGGCACCGTACCCTGCCCTTCCTGATGACCTTGAGAAGGTTCTGCTGGCAGCTTGGCCTTTGCTCAGCCTCCTCTGCCCAACCTGCTCTGGCCTAGCAGAGGCCCCAAGGGTTGTTGCAGCTCCCCTTCCTGTGCCTGGGTGACGGCCTGTGTCCTGAGTGGCTGCTGCTTCCCCAGCTTGGTGCTTTCTAGAGCTGTGCTGTCCTTCACCTTCCAGCTCAGCTCACTGCTGCCATCAGCACAGACTCACCCACCTCAGTTCTCTCTCCAGGGCACATGGAGATGCACGGAGACAGACTGCAGTGGACGTGGGGGCTGGGGTATCCAGATGGGCAGGGCCTTAAGGGGAAAGTCTTGAGAAGCCAGGCGCAGTCCCCACTATTTCCAGCCTTCTCCATTGTTCTGTTTTCAGTAATTTGCCTAGTGTTCTATATGCCACAAGCACTGGAGCTGTACTTAATGGATGCACTTACCACTGGGTACTTTTATAGAAAGTAAGTGCATGTTAGTCTTCTCAGGCTACCACAGCAAAGCCAATTGACCATGGGTAAGAGCAGACCTGTCCCACGGTTCTGGATTCTTGGGGTTCCTTCCTGCAGCACTCACCAGGTGTGTGGAGAGGGGACTGCTGGTCTCTGGGCAAGGGCTCTAATGCCACCATGAGGCCCCTACAAAGATGGTCCCATCAGGGGTAAGGGCTTTACCATGTGACCTTTGCAGGGACACGGTCTGGTCTGTACTGTACAACCAGATTGTTGAAGTCGGTGTCCTTGGAGCCAGGTAGTAACTGACTGTTTTGGTTTTTAATGAGTTGCCAGTGCTTTTAAGATCAGACTTGCTCTGGCAGCTGGAAGGACCAGCCTCCTGACTCTGGGCTGTGTGCTCTGAGGTCTTGCCCTGTGGAGTTGGCCAGCAGGGCCGAGTCTGTGCCTCTTGTGGTGTCTTTGTCTGCACAGGGCTGACACTTGCAGTGCTAGGTGACCTGCAGGTAGCTAGTTTAATCAGTGAGACCACTGACAGTCACGTGGGGAGCTAGGGATGCAGGTCCCTGCAATGTGGGTGTGAGCGTCATGTCTGTTCCAAGGAGTCTTGCACACTTGTGGGTTCAGTGAGCTTCGGGCTGATGGTGACTTTGTGTTAACAGCCCTCAAGTACCCCTCAGGCCAGACTCTGTGCCCCCCATTTGCCTCTCATTTCCTCCTGGCCTGTCCCATGCAGGCCACTGAGTGCCTGACCTATCCTCCTTCCAACCCTCCAAGGGGTGGCCCTTTCTCTAGTGTCAGTAGCTGCTTTATGGACTGTATGTGCCACTCATGGCCCTATCTGTGCTCCACATTCAACAGCACCTTGGTGGGGAGGGTCTGTGAGTCCTGTTTCACATGGTAACCTGAGGCATGTGAAGTGGCTGAGTTTGCTGGGACCTGGTCCTGTCACACTGCTGTCCTTGATAACCTGGCCTCCATCCAGCCTGTTCTCCCCAGTCTCTGTCCAGTCTCCCACCTGCTCTGTCCTTCCTATTGTGCATGTCTTCTCGACACAACCTTCCTTGGATTCCACCTGAAGCTCATGGCTTCATGTCCTGACTGGCAGATGGCTATGCCTGCTAGCCAAGATGCCAGGCGTGGTGGAGGGGGCAGTGCTTCCTCCCTGACCTCCTCCTCTTCCTCCTGTGCTGTAGGTTGGATATGTTCAGTGCACACGTGTGTTTTGTGATTGCACCAGATCCTCTGAAAAAGTTCTTCCGTCACACACTGGTCCAGACTCTCACGCACAGCCCTGTGCTGAAAGGTAGGCCAGCCCTGCTGTACCTGCCCAGTGTACCCCCTGGTGCCTGGGTGATGCTCTGATGACCCCATTTGTGGCTCTGTCTTCCCTGGGATCCTGGGCTCTGAGTTGGGTGGTGTGGTTTAAGCCTCTAAGACACCTCCAGATGGTGAAGGACACTTTATCACTAATGTCTTTTTATGTGAAGTCATTTTCTGGCCTGGGGTATGGTTCCATAGTAGAATACTTGCCCAGCACATGTAAGGCCCTGGGCTCCATACTCAGCACCATGAAAAAAGATATGAAAGTAATTTCTTTTTGAGAAAATTTATGATTAAAAAAGAGAAGACAGAAGAATTGTCATCGGTATTGTCACCAAAACAGAGCTATCTTTAACATAAAACATTTTTTACAGCCTGTTCCTAAATGGGCTTTTAAAGGACAGAGTTGTACTGTGAATACCACAGTTTTATTTTATATGTCATTATAAACCTTTTCTTAAACAGTTCTGTAGCTTTTCCTTTCTGGTACTGGGAATTGAACTCAGGACCTTGCCAGATGGGCGCTGTGCCACTGAGCTATATCCCTGGCTGTAGTTTTTGTAAGTGTTCAGTTTCATGTCTTCTGCCTATGGGTGTCTCAGCCCGGACGCCAGGATCTTTCCTGTCTTTCATGGGCACTGACCTGCTGCTGTGACCTTGTGCACTGGGCTTTTGTGGCCTACGTGGCTGCAGGGTGGGCTGCCCAGGACAAAGGGCAGTGGGCTCCTGATGAGGCTGCAGAGGTCTGGGGATGGGGACTCCTGCTCCAGGCTAGCACCCCAGGACAGCACCCTGGCTCAGACTGATTATGGACAGTTTAGGGTTTCAAAGTAGCAAAATGTAACTAATCCTGAGGAAAATTACCTCATGAATGTAGTACAGAATTATCAGGAGGCAACTAGGCCAAACCCCCAGGACATCAGTGCGGTAGAGTGTAGTTTCCACACTTGTAAATTCAATCAACTGTGGAGTAGAAGTACTTGAAAAAATTGCATCTGTCCTGAAGGTGTGTAAACTTTTCCCTATCATTATTTTCAAAAAACAGTGCAATGCCGGGCATGGTGGCACACGCCTATAATCCCAAGCACTCGGGAGGCAGAGGCAGGAGGATCGTTGCGAGTTCGAGACCAGCCTGAGCTACAAAGTGAGCTCAAGGCCAGCCTGAACTGCATAGTGAGACCCTGTCTTAAAAAACAACAACAACAACAAAAACAGTGCAACAACTACTTACTAGGCACTTATCCTGTACTAGGTGTTGCAGTCACCTTGTGCAGGGCTGGTGAACATGGATTCTGTGCAAATCACCATTTCCTGTATATGGGAGACATGGGCATCTGCAGTGGGGATTGGGGGTCCTGAAACAGAACCCATGGATGCCAAGGGATGGCTGGTTGGCAAACAGACGTGGTAGAGAGTTGAAAACTACAGTTTCAAATAATTGTATTCCTCGGGGAAGCTTGAAACATAGCCTTTGAGAAGCTGACTCTCAGCTCAATCCTGTCTTTCCTCTCATAGTGTCAGATGCCATCCAGATGCAGAGAGAGTGGAGCTTTGCGAGAACACACCCACTGCTCACCTCTCTCTATCGCCAGGTGAGTGGGACTGGCCCTATGGTTCCTATCCTTGTCCCACAGCCGTCAAGTGCCATATCCTCAAGATGTGGTTGTTCCCATCCGGGCTCCAGCCCAGGGTTGGAAGAGCGAACTTGTCACCTGGTGGAACACCAGAGGCAAGAGCTCCTTCAGCTGGTGCTGGTGCTGAGGAGAGGAGAGATGCTGTGCGTCAGCTGGCACTGCTCCTAGCTGCGTCCAGGCTTTCCAGTAGGCAGTAGGCTGTGGCCTGAGGGAGGCAGGAACTTGCACTGTCTCTAGTGGCTGAGTTGTGGTGGAAGCACAGCTTTCCTTTTAGCTCTTCATGATGCTGAGCCCTGAGGAGGCTGTTAGCTGTCTGCAGGAAGTTCTGGAGGAGCAGGAGGTCAACTGGCAGCGTGTGCTGTCCTGCGTGTCTGTGCTGGTCATCTGCTTCCCTGAGGCACAGCAGCTGGTGAGAGGTGAGTAGGGCAGCCAGGAATGTTGTGCATACTGGTGGCAGCAGAACCTTGGCACTTGGTGAGTCCATCTGCAAGGCCCTTCCTGACCTGCGGACCCTGTGCCTAATTAGTGCTCAGTGCTGCTCCTGTCCGATGGCCCATGCTTGGCCCAAGGATGGACAACAGGTCTTCTGCCTGGCACATCCTCCTCCTGGATGGGCCTCTCGCCACCAGCCGATCTCATGTCATCTGTGGGCTGTGTCATGGTCTCGCAGATTGGGTGGCCCGACTGATGGCTGGTGCCTTTGAGAGCTTCCACCTAGACAGCATGGTCACTGCATTCCTGATTGTGCGCCAAGCTGCACTGGAGGGCCCTGCCGTGTTTCCATCCTATGCAGAGTGGTTCAAGGTGAGTTGCCTGGGAAGTCAGTTTCCAGACTGCGATGCTTTGGGCAGGAGTCTCTGGTTTCCCCAAGGAGTCAGTGTCAGACGCATTGCAGAGATGGCCTGCACAGACTTCCAGCTCGACGCAGAGGCTCTAAATCCCTCCAATTTCCTCTTGAGGACCCTGTCCATCCCTCTTGGAGGAGTCAGGAACCCATTGGGCAGGAGCTGACGACAGCACCTGCTCCTCTGCAGGACGAGCTGGGTATCCAAGGTGCACACTCTGGTCCTCCGAGCCCTGCCATCTCCCTGCCACTCTGTCTGCAGTGTGCCTCCTTTTGCTCTGATACTTTCACAGTAGTCCTCAAACCTCAGGCTCACCTGGAGGGGGCTCTGAAAATGCAAGCCTGGGGCCACCCAGACCCATAATGGGAAGCCTCAGGGGTCCAGCCAGTCCAGGCTGGGATGGGGTCCTCGAGGCATCAGCCTGGCTCTTTGTGAAGTTTTGGGTTTTCCCCATGCACCACTGTGGAGTTGATGTCCTTGAAGGCACTGGTTTCTGGAAGGCGCTTATCTGATATGTGGTTAGGGTGGGTGGTGGGTTATCCTTTCAGCACTCTGGGCCTGTTGCTCCTGCCTGCATGGCCCAAGCACCCACTGAGTGGATGGGAGCTGACCTCCCTGACCCTAGAACTCACCTGTATCTGGCCCTTGATACTGCTCACTTCCACGCCTGGTGTGTGTGTGCTGTGTCTGCTGCAGGGTCTTTGCCCTGTGGGTTGTGACAGCCAGGTGGTTTGGGTAGGGTTGTTGTCTCCCAGTCTGACTGACTTGCCCCAGGGCTCTAGCTCCTAAAAGGACGTTGATGAAAGAAATGCTGTGTGATGGTGTGGTGCTGGTTTCTTGTGCTTTTCCATTTATTTTTTTAAGTCAACTTTTTCAAGCTATAATTTAAATAAAATGCAACCAATTTACATTTACAATTGGGTGCATTGTGACAAGTATATCCTGTGTGTGTTCAGAATTTGAAGGTCTGTTAGTCTGTCTATACATATTCTGATGTATGAGACCGGGTCTCATGTTCCCCAGGCTGGCTGAACTCTTGGACATAGTCATCTTCCTACCTCAGCTTCCCCTACCACTGCACTCGGTTCTTAATCTATATTTTTAAAAATGTTAATAGGGCTTACATTTGCTAATCTGAGCCCTCTTGTCAGTGATGTGGTTTGTAACATATCACATTATACAGCTACCTAATTTTTTGTAACAAGAACTGCCTTTTCCCAGAGTGACACAGTGATAGCCAGGATCCAGCCCAGGGTGTATGTTGTTGTGAGTATCTCGCAGAAGGCTTCTGGGAATGGCAGGTCCCAGGCGGTGGGCGCCGTGTCAGCTCACCTGTGGTCAGCATGTCACTGAGGTTCAGGTCTCATGGAGCGAGTATCACCCAGAGATAGGGCGGCTTCATGTGGGCCTGGGTCTCCTCCCTCCCTTGTCGGTGAGAGAACCTTGGTGGGATGTGGATGTGGTGAAGATGACCCTGGCTGGGTTTTCTGGGTCTTTAACTGTGGGTGTCAGGCGGTTTTCCTGGTGTCTCTGAGCTTGGCTTTTCCCTAACTGTCCTTAGACGCAGGAAGGCATTGTATTTCCTGATTAATCTGGTGGATTTTTGTGTTTGTGATGCCACAACACATGAAGGAGTTGGCTGACTGTGTTTGCCATCCAGGTTTACATGCTGCAGTGGGGCCTTGTCCTACCCTGGCGTCATAAGGGGCCTACTTTCCCGTGTTGCCATCCCACATTCACACAATCTCTCTATGGGCTCCTTGGTGATATACTCAGGCCAGCGCCAGTTTGGACTCTCCTTCCTCCACAGTTGGTGCCAGCTTTGGCCAGGCCCCGTCGTATTGCCTCTGTCCTGGAAGGTCTGCCCTGGCATACTCTGCCTTGTCTCATTCTAATGTGTGGCTTTAGTGTCCTGAGGGCGACCTCTTTGCCTTTGCCTGCGTTGCAGGGGTTGTGCCAGCTCACACGCATATTTGGGAGTTTTGGTGTGGCCAGGAGTGTCACTGTCAGACAGAATGAGTGTGTTGCTGGGTAATAAGCTTGAGTGGGTTGTACCCTTCGGGGCCGCAGGAGAGTTCCACAGTTACTGTTCCCTATAGCAAACTATTTCGAACTTTCTTTGAATGAACTTTATTTTTATTTTTTGGGTCAGGATCTCCCTATATAGCCCAGGCTGGTCTCAAACTTGCAGCAGTCCTGCCTCAGCCTCCTCAGTGCTGGGATTATAGGTGTGCACGACCACATCTTGCTGTCTTTGAAAGACTTTCAGCTCGTCTCTTCTCTGGAGGCACAGTGGTGGGCTCTTTAACTCACTTTAAGGTTCCCTTTTGTTAGTATCAGGCTTCTGTGTATGGATGACACAGCTTACAGGGTGGGTGTCTGGTGGCAGGGATCATGTTGTCTTTTCCCCAGGCCTCCTTTGGGAGCTCGAGTGGTTACCACAGCTGCAGCAAGAAGGCCTTGGTCTTCCTCTTCAAGTTCCTGTCCGACCTCGTGCCCTGGGAGGCCCCCCGGTACCTGCAGGTGAGGAGCCACATCTGTGCCTCCTGCAGACCTTCCAGGCTTGGGCAGCCTCTCCTTTCCTTTCCTAGGTGGTTGTTGAAGCCCACTGTGGCAGGGATGGAGACAGGGGCACAGATCATAGGAGCTGCCTGCAGCCCATCCAGGAGAGGCAGGATGGGCCACAACACAGAACAGTGCCCCATGGCCAGATTGGGCTCAGGAGACACTGTGAGCTACTGCCAGTTAGAGGATCCCACCCTAGCTTTCAGAAAATTGTTCATTTTGTATACCCAAGGAGGAAGATCTGGAAGGGTATACCCCAAGACTCCCAGTGGTCCTAACACCCAAAAGTGGAAGTAAAGAAACAGGACTTCATATTAGTTTATTATTTGAATTATATGTGGGGTTTGTTTGTTTGAGATATGTAGCTCATGTAGTTCAGATTGGCCTTGAACTCCTGGTGACCCTCCTGCCTTGGTCTCCAAGTGCTAGGATTACAGGTGTGCTATCACGCCTGTCTCTCAGCCTCTGCTCTTGTTAGACCTTTGCCTCACACCCCAGAAAGGACAGTTGGGGGCTGTGCACAAGTGAGGGCCCTGCTGCCATTCAGGGACGGTGGGTCAGGTCCCCCTCCTGCCCTGAGTTCTGGGTCCCCTTTCCTTCTGTGCCATGGTGTTTTTGATTAAGTTAGGGTGAGACACTGCCTCATGGCAGAACTATGAACCCCACCATCAGCATTGTGGTGCCCATCCTGGGGCCAGGGTTTGGGACCTAGGTCTCTCCTTGAGCTACCCGCTAGCTCTCTTCTCAGACCCCTCCCAGAGCCTGGCCTCAGCCCGTACAGGCCTAGTCTTTCCCACTGTTCTGTGGTTGACTCTGTATCCTTTGTCCCTTTACCAGAATGTGGCCAGAGTCTGTGGTATGGGCTGCAGGTGGCCTATGGTGCCCCCACCAGCAGCACCCACTTGCATGGGGTTCTTTCTTGACTTCTGGCCTCTTTGTTTTGGGCTCTGCTTTGCTGGTGTCTGGCTCTGCTCAGCATTATTCCTCTGCCATCGCTGGAGGTGACTCACCATGCTGTGTCTGCCCCAGGTACACATTCTCCACCCGCCATTGGTCCCGAGCAAGTATCGCTGCCTCCTTGGTGACTATGTCTCGCTGGCTAGGACACGGCTGACTGACCTCAAGGCAAGTCACTGACCTTCCTAACCTGTCCAGCAGCAGCCAGCGACTGCCTTCTTTTTCCAGTTTTCATTTTTCTCTTCTGAAGGTTTCCTTGGAGAACATGGGACTGTATGAGGATGCAACCTTGAGTGGAGACATTGTAGAGGTAATGTGGCCCTGGCTGCTCTGCCGTCTCTGTCTGCTGCTCTGTGCTGTGACTTGAGCATTTGTCCTCTGATGTTGTACCTGATTTGCCTTTGGTGCAGCCAGCGGCATCCTCCTGGGGGGTGTTTTGCCGAAAGTGTCTGCAGGTGTATAAGATGGATGGCTGGGGGGCTGCAGCACAGAGGGTCCCCTGGGATGGAGGAGTAGTCTGCCTGGTTTTCCTAGGAATTGCAGAAAAGTGCCAACAACTTGCATGGGAACAAAATGTTAGCTGGCCATGTGATCTGAGTGTCGCTGTAAAAACAACCTTTTATACTTTTTTATGACTTTTAAAGTTGCTAGTTGCGAGAGAATATTTATAGGTGCTGTTAGTGTTTTGTGAAGGAATATCATGTAGTTTTCCGTTTAACATTTATTGCTGTTCAAAAGTTGCCATTTCACCATTTTTTTTAATCTCAGAAATTAAGCCTTCTGTTTCCTAAATGAGTGGCAGAAAGGAAAGCCAGGGTGAGCTGCAGCCAGGCAGAGGGGACTGGTAGGCGGGGGCTTCTCGGGGGTGGGGCTGTCCCCAGGATCCTTACAGGGCCTGGCCTGAGTGTCTGAGGGCAGAAAGCCGCAGCATTTTGCTTGTGTTGGGTTCATGGGAGTCCATGTCCTCTTGCCCTCGGTACCACCTTGTCCTTTAACCTCAAGCTGTGTAGAGACTCAGGGCTGCGAGGCCGGGCAGGCTTTGCCAGCTTTAGGTGCTTCCTGTCTTCTCCCTCACATCTTTGGTGTCTCCCTTCTTCCTGGGTGGGAACCAGCCCCGCAGCCAGGCGGCCCAGGATGTAGAGAAGGCCATCTCGATGTTTGAACACACAAGGAAAGTCCCAGTCCCCGTCCTGGAGGCCAGGTAGGGTTGGGGTACTGAGGGTGTTGGGGTGGTAGGCCCTTCAGAACGTGACCAGGTGTGTTCACAGGGCTGCATGTGTGCTGAGGTCACAGTCTGTTTGTGGGAGATGGAGCTGGGGTGTGGCTGTCAGGTCAGAGGCGAGGCTCTGGGTCTGGAGTGAATTCTGGAATTGTGCTGCCAAAACTGCCTCCAGGTGGAGCTCCAGATCATGTGGGGCAAGGGTGGGAGGACAGGGGCCACAGGCAGCTACAGTTGTTTTAGTTAATGCTTTCTTGGGGATCATCAGGTAGAGCTAGTCCCAGAAACTCAGCAACAAAACTTTATTGAATCCAGTGTAATCTCAAATATTTTGAATCATGGTTGTTGCCAGTGTGGGTGGACTGATTTTAACTAGGGACATTTTGAGATCAGTTCTAAGAAGACCTGGACTGGCCCAAAAGCAGTCCTCATGGCTTTAGAGTATCCCAGGTTCTGTGACCCAACTCAGGATGAGTTGAATGTGGTCCTGATTCCCTGGAATGCATGACTGTTGCAGTGCAGACTACCCTTGGCAAGATGTGCCCCAGGACAGTGTAAAGGACTTAAAAACAAACAACAGAGCCATAGCTGAGTGTGGTGTGGCACTCTAGGATGCTGAGGGAGGAGAAATACAAGTTGAAGTCCCAGAGAGACCTTGTCTCAAAAGTGGTGAGGGGCCGGGGATGGAGCTCACTGTGAAGGCCCAGTGTTGCAGAAACAAGTATCAGAGCATAGAGGTACAGCCACCCCTCTGGGCTGTCAGGACTGTGAGTGGAAGATGCCTTTCTCTTGGCTAATTATGGTGCTGTCTGTCCTTGTGCTGCAGCATATTCAGGAGGCCCTACTATGTGTCCCACTTCCTCCCTGCTCTGCTCACGCCACGTGTGGTGAGTTGCACATCACAGTGTCTCTGGGAAGGAGGGCACCCTTGTGTGTGGCTCACACACTCCTCTTCCTGCCCCAGCTTCCCGAGGTTCCTGATGCACGGGCGCTGTTCGTCGAGTCTCTGAGGAGGTACTCCGGGGATGTGGGAGGCAGCCGTTTCCAGCGGGGCAAAGCATGATGGTTCTTATAGAGAAATGTGCATATTGAACATGTTTTATATGTGAAATATTGGCTCACATATTAATTGGTTATGATTTTTTTGAACAAAACAAGATTTGTGTCACTGAATAACATCACTTGGTATCTTCCTTGAGTGAATATTTGGGATGAGTAGTCTGGCAATGAGAGTGAGTGTTTGGCAATGAGAGTGAGTAAACTTGGGGAAAGGAGAGTGTGGACAAGGAGGTAAGAGCCCCTCCCAAGCCTGCACCGGGAGCGCCCAGAGACACCTGTGCACCCTGTCCGGAGTCAGCCAGCTCACCTGCCCTGGGGCCCAGCAGCGGGGAGTGGCGGTGTTGGAAAGGTTTTCCTGAAGTACGAGGAAACTAAACCCTGCTTTCCAGTGAATTCTAGAGAGAGATGGAGAGGAGAGTGCGCCTGGAAAGGGACTCTTTTCTCATCTTACAGTAAGACCATTCTCTGGGGTTCTTACTTATATTGGTACTGGTAATCCAACTCAGGGCCTCGTTCTTGCCAGGCAGGGGCTGTACCACTGAGCTATATCACCAGCTTTATTTTTATTTTTGATATAAAATATTTCATATTTACAGAAGAATGCAGATAACATTTTAAAATACCTATTTAAAAAGTACCCAGGAACCTCTACCTATATTTTGCTATCTTTGCTTTTCTAAAAAAAAACAAAATTGGGAGCAGGGTATGGTAGCACACGTTTCTAGTCTCAGCACTGGGGAGGCTGAGCCAGGGTGAGTGCTGTGGGTCTGAGGCCAGCCTGGGCTATATAGTGAGACTGTCTCAAAAAATAATAATAAATCAATAAACAGTTGGAACCAGGGCCAGGGTGCATGGCTATAATCTTACCACTTGGGAGGCTGGGGCAGAAGGATCAAGTTTGAACTCAGCTAGGCAACTTAATGAGACCCTGTGTCTCAAAATAAACTTTAAAAAAAAAATTTTTTTTTTTTTTTCAGTAAAAATGATACAGGGTTTCAAAACAAAATGATAGGAATTAACAGTGGTTGTTATATTACATATTGTTATCTTCCACAGAGCTGCTCAGATTACCAGATGTAAGAATGAAGAATTGATCAACAAATTAAAGAGAATAGAAAATGATAAAAGAAAACATTAGAAATGATATAGAGCTTCACTAAATAAGATGGTAGAAATTCAACAATGGTTGTTGTACTGCATAGTGTTGTCTTCAAATTAGTTGTTTAAAAATCTTACTTGTAGAGTCAAAGTCTCTTTAGTCTGGCTTCTTGACCTTATTACCTACTCCTGTCCAGGGAAACCCTTATCCTGACAGTGTATGATCCTTCCTGCCTTCCTGCCTTCCTGCCTTCCTGCCTTCCTGCCTTTCTGTCTTCTCGCCTTCCTGCCTTCTTGTCTTCTTTTCTTGTTTTTTTGCTTTGCTTTGCTTTGCTTTGCTTTGCTTTGCTTTGCTTTGCTTCGCTTCGCTTCACTTTGCTTTGAGATAGGGTCTTGCTATGTTGCTGAGGCTGGCCTTGAACTCACCATAAAGCTCAGGCTGGCCTCAAACTTTCCTGCTTCCTGAGTGCTGGGATTACAGGTGTATGCTGCCATGGCTGGCCACGTTTGTATGATTCTTTCCTTTATTGTTCTAGTGTGTGTGTTAGATGGTGAGCAGAAAGTACACACATCAGATCAGGTTTTGGTCTAGGGCTACCAAAGTGTGTGTGTTTATTGTTCTAGTGTGTGTGTTAGATGGGTGAGCAGAAAGTACACACATCAGATCAGGTTTTGTGCTTTTCGGTTGTGAGTGGTACCGTGCATATCATTCTAGAAGTGTGTTTTCACTCACCTTGTCCTGGGCTTGTTCATTGACTTTAACTGCTCAGAGGAGCTGAGCTTTGTGCCCAAGAACTGCCATGGTCACACACTGCCTGCTGCACAGGTCTCGTGGATTGTGACTGCCTCATGAGTTTATCCACTCCCATGTGGTTGGACTCAGGCTCTCTGCAGTTTTATGCTTTTAACAGTGCTTCAGTGAACATCCTTGTGTCTCTGTGTAAAGATTTTTGGAATTTTCAGTGAATTCCACTGGTTTTATAGGTTAACTTGAAGACAGTGGACTCTTATAATACTGAGTTTTCTGTTCCATTGTATATCTTTTTATCCATAAAGATCATGTGCATCTTTTGTTAGATTTCTAAGTACTTGGCTTCTGCTGTTACTGTGAACAAGACAGTCTGACTTGCTGTTTTTGTTACTGCTGAGGTTTAAGTAACTTGGGATCTGGTAGCCTTGCTGAGCTGGGTCTTAGTACTTGGCTAGTTGGCTGTATTTCCTTCATAGATAATCATATTGCCTACAAGAACAAATGTTTGTCTCTTTCTTTCTGATTTTTAAAAAATGCTGCACATAATATACTTAAATGGCATTCACACTTGGGAAAAGAAAAGATTTAAAACCATACAAGGAAAATTTGAGTTACTCAGTGGTACCTTGGTTCACAAACTTAATATGTTCCATGATTTTGGAAAAGATGGCCATGTTTGTGTTTGTGTGGTACAGATGATGTTTGTCACCGATGCAGAATTTGCAAACAAAAACAAAATTTTAGCAAGCACTTCTGTTTGTAAACTGAAGCCCTACTGTAAACTTCTATTATATAAGCATTACTGGACATTGTACAAAGTTAGAAGATATATTTCAAGCAAAAATATGGAGTAAAAACCTGACATTCTTAATTCATAGAGACTACCACAAAAACACTCTAGTTCCTTCCTAACTTTTATGTCCCTTTTTGTTCTACTACAGTGAACTTGTAGTTTAATGTGGGACTGTAGGAGTTGTAAGCTTCGCCTTGCTCCTCACTGTGGTGGGGGGAGCACTTCTCGAGCTGTACCATGAATTGCGTCTGCTGTAGTCTGTTGTGTGTGTGCCTTGTGTCACATTGAGAGGTCTGTCAGTGGCCTTGCTGCGGATTTGTACAGCAGTGTGTTCCAGGCTCCTCATGCTCTTTTCCCCTAAGCTGTCCCCATGATTGATTGCTCTGATAGTGTCCTCGCTGGAACAGCCTCTACTCGGTGTGGTTCTTTTGCCTAATGAGCTGCTGATTTATTTTCATGACTATCTGCACCTGTGTCTGGACTCTTGTGTGATGCTGCTTTGGCATCGAGGGTTTAGCACCTCTGGATGGGCTGGGCGGCCTCCTCTCTTCTCTGGAATGGTTTATGTAAGGCAGGGATTCTCTGTTGCTGGAGTTGTGGCAGAAGTGACTGCATAACCTGTAGTCCTGGACCTTTAGTCCAGTGACTTGTGGTATCAGAGACTGGGCCACTGACTCATTTTCATGGGTGGTTATTAGTCAGGTTTTTAACCCATCCTGAGACTTTTTGTAGATTTCTAGAAATTCACTCATCGAGGTTTTGAAGGTTCACATGGTGACAAAGGGCTACCAAAGATCCTGTCTCAAAAAAATAAGTGTAGCATAGATGCCCTGAGAAGATGGTGCTAGGAGGCTGCCCTGGGTGCCCTGCAAACCCAGGCCAGGACACAGAGAAGAAGGGGGACAGCACCGTGCTTTAGTATAAGACCCCACAAGATGAATCTGGGCCAGTGTTAAGGCTGTGGGTCAGCATTTTTCTTAGGATTACTCATTATTTATGACTAATAGTGACATAGGACAGAATCACTTAAATCTATACATATATTTAAAATCATGCCTATGGTTCTTTATTGGTTTATGTTTATAGTACATTATGATTACATTCATCATGGAGAATCAGTACATGTACATTTCTTAAGCGCCTTCCTTCCCCTCCCTGCTATGCTGTTTTCTTTCTAGGGCTGTACTCTGTAGTGCTGTACAGTTCATTTAAATTTAGTATCAGTTTTTTATTTTATAACAGCTTTGAAAGTATGGACTTGAGAATTGACTTGGATGTTGTCTTCTGATCCAGGGCAGACAAAATCCCCCCGTCTATGTACGCTGCCTACTGCCAAGCCTGTGCCACTGCTGAGGAGGAAAAGCCGGAAAGTAAGGCTCACAGCCACCTTTTGCTGTGACTCTCAAGGATGAGCATCTGTCACCTGATGCCTGTGTCGGTGACCTCAGACTGGTCGTGTGCTCAGGCCAGTGACCCTAGGCTCTGTCCCTGCACTCTGGGGGCCAAATGAGACCCTGGCCCTTAGGCTTGGTGGCCTGAAAGCAACTGACTTGCACTGTCCAGGGTGTGTTGTGCTCTGGAGGCCACTCTGTCACACTTACCGTGCCTGGAGGCCACTGTTGGGGTCAGGGGCAGGTCCTGGTGGGTTGCGGGCTCTGCTTTCTGGGCTTTTAGCTAGAGTATGAGTAGGGGTCTTTCTGCTCACAGGGGACAGGGACTCAGGCCTGGTCTAGCTCCCATGGTCCCATTCCTAGGGCCCTGGTTCTACCAGCTATGTGGGCCACAGTGGCAGTGCTGTCAGGAGCAGGTCCGTTTGCTGATGATGGCACTTCACTGGCAGATGCTGATGTCTCCTTGTCAGCTGTGTGGGTGCTGCTGTTTTAGGTTCTCTGCCACCCGAGGCCCAGTGGGCTGTGTGACCCTGTTCTGACCAGCTGCAGTCCTCTGCTTCGCTCTGGTTCCAGGTGTCTCCCTCTTACACTTAGACCATGTCCCACAACCGTGGAGACCAGAGATGTGAGTGGGCAAAGAATGGCAGCCCTGACCTGTGGAACCATGTGGTGTTGACATGTGGAGGGGCTGTGGCCACAGGCTGAGGCCTACCCCTGTGGGGCTCTGGAATATCTTCTCTCAGTGTCTAACAGGGCTCAGGGACAGAACTCAGAGCCTGGTTACTAGTTTCATTTTGGGGGAAGCCTCCAGCACAGCAGCATACCGTGTGCCTGTGCCTTTTCCAGCCACCCAGGACTTGTTTTATTCTTCACGTGTATGTGGCATATTTTCCTTTTTATGAGGCTCATGTGGAGGAGGACTGGACCCATGTCCTGCAGAATGTAAGCGTGACTTATTTTTTTTTTTGGTTTTTCTCCGGTACCGGGAACCGAACTCACGACCTTGCGCTTGCCAGGCAGGCGCTTTTGCTGCTGAGCTAAATCCCCAGCCCTGTAAGCGTGACTTAATGAGTAGGGGCCATGGTTGGCTCTGGGACACTGCTGAGATAAATCATCCTTCAGCCTTGATCCTGACTCTGCCCTTCAGCTTTCAGGACTGTACTAGTCTTTTTTTTTTTTCATTTTTCTCTTATTTTTTTGAGACAGGATCTCTCTGTGTAGTTCAGATTGCACCTAACCTCACTATGTAGCCCAGGCTGGCCTTGAACTCATGGCAATCTTCTTGCCTTAGCCTCCTGAGTGCCAGGATCACAGGTGTGTGCTACCATGCCCGGCTTTAAACTTGTTTATAAATGTCTCGTTTTGGTGGGGATGAAACCCAGGGCCTGGTGCATGCTAGGCAAGCACTCACCACTCAGCTGCACCCAGCCTAGAATGTGTTGATTTTTGCTGTGACATGGAGCAGCCAGCTCAGAGAGGACTTCATGTGCCTCTACGTGTGCTCTTCAAGCCTGTATCCGACATCTGTACACAGCTATGGGTAAATGAAGGGTCCTATGGCCAGAGGTTAAGTTCCCCCACCCTCAGGTGCAGAGCCAGGAATGAGGACAGAGCCCAGCTGTGTGGAAGAGGCCCTGGGGCCACTTAGGACTGCACTAGAACAGCTCAGAGCCTTGATGACCGACCCTACACAGTACGCCGGTGAGGACTCTGTATGTGTATGTGTGTGTGTGTGTGTGTGTGTGTGTGTGATAGGGTGTGTGTCCTGGGTGAGTGTGCACAGCTACAGTGGGAGCCCACGGGGATGTCTTCCCTGTGGTCCAGCATGCTTGCCTGCAGCAAGGTGGTTGCTGAGGATGATGGGAGATGGGCCAAGGGCGGCTGCTGCAGCCCTCAACAGGAGCTGAACGTTCTTCTGTTGGACATCCCAGAGGAGGAAACCAAGGGTAGTTACGGGAGGCATAGTTTTCTTTCTTACCCTGACAAGGGGTGTGAGGTTGAGCACACGGGACTGTTGTATAGAGCAGTGCTCACCTGTGAAGTGGGAACACACGGCTGCAGAGCTTTGTGTTCCCAGCAGCTCAGACCTGAATCACTGACTCTCGGCCTCATGAGTTCCTTTCATTATGATGAATGCAGGATCTAAATCAAGCCCCATTTTCCCTGAGCACATTAAGTGCCTGAAGCTGGATAATTTATAAGAAAAGAGCTTTACTAATACCACATTTTTGGAGGCTTGAACTCCAAAATTGGCAGTTCCCGTGGGCTTGGCTTCACCTAGTGTAGTGGAGGAGCAGGATCTGCTTGTGAGATGGAGCCAGAGAGGCTGAGGAGGGTCAGTCTGGCTGTTTAGGACAGCTGACCAGTTGTTCTCTTCTGAGGACTACGCCCCACTGCCATGTCACCTTGCTCCAAACTTCCCTCTTACAGGTCCCACCTCCCAGCACCACCATTTGTGGGACCAAACCACACCCAAGCCATAACACTTAAGTGTGACAGATCTTCATTTCTTCTGGGTGGGTTTCATTCAACTCGAAAAAGCCTGATGTGTGTGGGGGGCGGTGCTCACTTGCTGTGTTCAGGCCATGTGCACGATTACAAGAGTGTGACCTTTCAGAGTTGTGCTCAGGTAGAATGTGGTAGTTATTATTTGGGGTTTTGTTTGTTTGTGTATTTTGTTTTGGCCCTATTCAGAATTGAACCAGGGGCTTTGTACTAAGCTACATCCCCAGCCCTTTTTATTTTGAGACAGGATCTTGTTAAGTTGCTCAGTCTGAGCTTGAACTTGTGATCTTCTGCCTTAGCCTCCTAGACAGCATCACCATGCCCAGCTCCCTGCTCTTGTCGTTTGGGGGGTGAGTCGGGTCCTTACTGTGTTGCCCAGGCTGACCTCCATCCCTGACTCCAGGGCTCAAGTGACCCTCTCATTTCAGCTTTGAGGCTACCAGGATTGTTGTCATGTCCTGCTCCTGCTCAGAATGTGGGGTTTGAGCCTTTAGGAAGAATTCCACTGAGAGGGGCTGGGGATTTAGCTCAGCGGCACAGCGCCTGCCTGGCAAGCGCAAGGTCGTGAGTTCAGTTCCCGGTACCGGAAAAGAAAAAAAAAAGAATTCCACTGAGAGAGCAAAGGCTGATGAGTGTTGGGCCAGCTGTGTTTCCAGCAGCAGTGAGGCAGCTTTCATGCTGCAGTGTGTGACTGTGTATAGTCCCCAGAATGGGGCATCTGAGAGGCTTGTGCTTAATTGACATCACTGTGTGTGGACAGCGAAGGCACTGTCAGCTCTCGGCCAATCCAGAAGGGAGTAGTGGACACGTCCGGCCTGTGCTGCCCACACTATGATTGGTACTATGTAGCCCGTGTGTCAGGGGTCTTTTTACTTGCCACCAGCAGTGTGGATAAACACAGCTTCCACTGCAGGATTGGGCTCGCTGGGTAAGTCGCCCCTGTGTGCAGGGGCTGGAGGCAGGCGGAATGGCCTGGCTTCCCTTGAGCCCTGTGCCCCTGGGCGTGGTTCGTCACACTTCCCACTTGTCTCATGGTTCCTCTCTCTACAGCTCTGTCTGCTCAGATGGCTGTGGTTGCTGAAAAGCTTGATGTTGTCTTGGGTCGCAGGAGGGATGAAGTCTGTTCTGAGGAAATGAAGATTCAGCTCAGCTCCCTTGCCCCAGATGTCCCTCGGCAATACCAGGTGGTAGGTGTGGGCAACGTGCAGCTGTTGAGGGCCTGGGCACCGCTCTGCCTGGGGCTGGCTGGGCCACCTCAGCGTATTTGTATAGGAGCTCTTTTACTTTTGGGGGGTTTTTGGTCAGAATTGAACTCAGGACCTTGATCATGGTAGGCAAACCGTCTACCGCTGAGCTGCATCCCCAACCCATTTTTCAGTTTTATTTTGAGACATGATCTCACTAAGTTCCCCAGGTCTTGCACTTGTAATCTTCATGCCTCAGCCTCCCAAGTAGCTGGGGTTATAGTTGTGCACCACCATGCTGGCCTCCTTTACATTTTTAAGAAATATATGTGATAGAGGGCGCTTGCAGCCTCAAAGCTTAAAGTATTTGTCCTCTGGCCCTTTGTCATCCAAGTTTGCTGGGTCTCATTACTCTGGCAGGGGCTAGAGTTGAGGACAGCCATCCTGGGACCTACTTGTCCCATGACTTCCTGTGACCCCTTTTGGCACAGCTGTACCTTGGTGCTGCCTGCTTGAGGCTGTAGCCTCAGGTGTCTCTGTCCCCTCCAGGTTGTGGATCTGTTGCTGACGGCTTTCTGTCAGGACCTGATAGTAGCCTGCAGCTTTGTTCCCCCAGAGAGGTGAGGACGCAAGAGGGTCACTGGGCGGTCATGGGGGACAGGCCGCATTTTCTGACAGGGACGCTATGTGAGACTTGCCCATCTGTGTGCTGTAGGGACTGCCTGGCCCTTGTAGAGGCCTCCTGTACTGGGGCCTGTTACAGAAGGTCTTGTGGGCTGTGAGTGCCAGCATGGGGCTCTCTGCCCTCCCTATAGGCAGGGCCCCTGGGCCACACTCTTTGTGAGGACCTTATGTGCTCGTACGCTGTTGCCTGCTGTTCTTGCCCGGCTCTGCCAACTGCTGCGTCATCAGGTATGCTATGCCACCCTGGCCTGGCCCGGCCCTCAGGGCTTGGGCAGCTGTCACAGCTCTGCCTCCTCCCTGTCTCCCTTTCAGGGTCCACGCCTGAGTGCCCCACATGTCCTGGGCTTGGCTGCCCTGACTGTCCACCTGGGGGAGACCAGGGCCACACTCCCAGAGGTGAACACAGGCTCTGCTGCAGCCACCCACAGCCTTCCTGTCCCTGAGTTCCTCCATCGCCTCCTGTCCTGCCACGCCGGGGAGTCTGCCCTCTTCTGCCTAAAGTGAGCTGGTTCTCACTCCTCAGTCATGGCCTTGCTCCCTGCCCCCCACCAAATAACACATGCTCACCAGATAAAATTATAGAAGACCGGCTGGGATGCAGAGTAGTAGAGCTTGTACGTAGTATGTATGAGGCTCTGGGTTTGGTCCCCAGTGCCAAAAATAAGCGGAAGCCAGGCGTGGTATCTGCCTTTGCAGAGGGGGCAGTTTGTGGAGACAGCTGGGTTGGACTGAGGCTGCATGAGGATTTCTCTAAAGCAAGGACTGTTCCATCAGCCCATGTGGTTACAGAGTGCACTAAATTCAGTTCTGTGCAGTTCAGTTTCCCTTTATCCCGGCTGGTGGTGGTTTTGTGATAAGGGGGTTGAACTCAGGGTCTTTGCATTGAGCTTACAGACAAGGTCTTTTTTTTTTTTTTTTTTTTTTTTTGAGACAGGGTCTTGCTATGCAGTTCAGGCTGGCCTTGAGTTCACTTTGTAGCTCAGGCTGGTCTTGAACTTGCAATGATCCTCCTGCCTCAGCCTCCCGAGTGCTGGGATTACAGGTGTGTGCCACCACACCCAGCTGAGACAAGATCTTTTTAAGGCACTAAGTTGCCCCAGCAAGGCTTGAACTTGCAGTCCTCCTGCATCAGCCTCCTAGAATGCTGACATTACAGGTGGCACCACCATGCCTGGCTTGTCCTGTTTGGCATGGACCAAGTTGCATATCGTGCCTTGCTCCCTGTTGTGGGTCCTGTGTGGCGGGACACGGGGATGGCTGTGTGAGGACCTTCTTCTCTGTCACAGGTTCTGCACGGCAGCGATCAGCTACTCTTGGTGTAAGTTCTCCCCTCAACCCCAGGGAGCCCTGCGCAGCTGTTTATCTCCAGGCCTTATCAAAAAGGTGGGTCTGCACTCCCACCTTTCTGTGAGTCTCAGGTGCAGCTCTTTCCAGTCCAGGGGTCCTCAGCGTGGCAGCACCCCATCAGGCTGGTGGTGGGCCATCTCGATGCTGGGTGCTGCCATCCTTCCAGGTCTGAGTGACTGGGTAATGTGACAGCTTCAAATCTCTGCTCCTCTTTTAAAGACGCAAATACTGATACTTGGAGGTACAGGTCAATTCAAAGATAAGTGCTCTTAAAAAGTATTTTTCCCTTTAAAGAAACATCCTGATTCCCTTTGTGTAGTGGTGCTTGTAACATTTATCAGAAGGGTAGAAATTTCAAAAGTGACAATAAAGTTACAGTACAAGTTAGGGTTACTGTTTTACAGATTCTTTTAGTACTGAGAATAGAACCCAGGGTGTCAAGCATACTGGGCAAGGGGTCTATCACCAAGCCACCCAGCCCTCCTTTCACTGAATTCTGATGAACACCTCTGTGTCTAGAACAAGTGATTTTCAACTCCAGGCTTCACATTAGAACAAGCTGAGAGGCTTTGAAAGTCCAGGCTCCTGGGCCCTGTGCTGATAAATTCAGCTTCAAGAAGCAGTGCTGGGGATCTAGGCTGCACCCAGTTTGTGTTGTTTGCTTTGAGGGACCTAGGTCCAGGGGCCAGAAAAATAGTGAGGTTAGGAGAGAGTCTCGCAGGCTCCCCACAGACTCATTGGGGGAGCCAGGGCCCTCGAGTAGCCAAGGGTAATCTCCTGCGAAGGATAGGACAGGCAGGAACTGTCACAATAAGACATTGGGCTTGTCCTTTTGGCACCCTTAGTGAAGACCCGTGCTGGAGAGCACCAGAGGACACTGGCCAGCACCAGCCCCAGGCCAGTTGGATGTGCCTACAGACTGTGCACCTCACTGCCAGCCAGGGTTCTAGGTGTGGCGGAGCACCTGGTGGGATCCTGCACTTTGGAGCAGGCCTCCTGAGGGGTGGCTGTAGGCCACTGCTCCCAGCCTCACTGAGGACTCGTCCCCATCTGTCTCAGTTTCAGTTTGCTGTATTCAGATCAGTTTCAGAGGCCCGAGAGCCTCGCCCTACGGAGAACGAGGCTGGCCCTCCCTGGAGACCCTCGTGCCTTCTTTCTGCAGACTGGCAGAGCGCTGCACTTGCTCTGTGGCGACAGAGCAGCTTCCAGGAGCTGCTGGAAGAGCCAGAGTTTCAGGTAGGTCCCTGTCTCCTGTGTGACACCGTCTGTCCTTGGGTCTGTGAGGCTCCGTGTCTGTGGTTGAGACCTTCCTGGGTCACTGTAGCTTCACATGTAACTCACATGTAACAAGGAACTGCAGGGAGACCTTGGTGTGCCCTGCCCAAGTCTCTCAACAGTCACTTCTTGCAGACAAGTTTTAAGGGTGAATAAAATTACTTTTTTTTGTTTTTGTGTTTTGGGGGTTTTTTTGGTCTTTTTGAGACAGGGTTTTCACTATGCAGTTCAGGCTGCCTTGAACTCACAATGTAGCCCTGTCCTTGAACTCCCAGTGATCCTCCTGCCTCAGCCTCCTGAGTGCTGGGATTATAGGTGTGCACCACCATACCTAGCTCCATGGCAATGTGTATTTACAAGTACCTGCCTAAGTGGTGTTGGTTAGTTTCACACCAGGGTTCATAAACAGTACTGAAGTTTCGAGGGCTTATCAGGTCTTTATTTCTCATGCGTAGTGTAAAATGCATTCCATAAAAATGTCTTTTTTTAATCCTGGGAAAAAAGTGTTGAATGGTTAAGCACCCTTCTCCAAGAAACCCTGAAGTCTGAGACATTGTGCAGTATTCCAAATGCTGCAGATGGAGGGAGCTCAACCTGTGGTGCAGACACCCTTGTGGTGGAAGTGTATGGGTTTCACAGCAGGGAAGTGACATAGGTAGACATCTTGACGGAAATAAGGATGATTTCCATCCTATGAGACTTTTGCAGCTGCAGCTTCAGTACAGCATGGGCTCAGATCTTTGTTTTTAAGATACAACAACAGAAGTTTACAAACTGGATGCGCTCATTGGATCACTCCTTGTTTCTAGTTGACTTACAGAGACTGGCTTCAGCTAGAACTAGAAATTGCTCCTGGAGCTGATCCTCTGTCAGACACAGAAAGGTAAGTACTGTGGGCAGCCTGGCACAGCAGTAGCATGGTTTTCTGTATTGTATTAAGGACTATTTCATTGTGCCTTCAATGAAAGTTCGGGTGAACCGTATCCTTTGAGAATGATTTTAGTTAGTTGTTCTTTTATTCAAGAAACATTCATTGAGCTCCTGCCATGTGTCAGGCATTTCCAGAATGTTCTGGAAGCTGGGAGGCAGGTTAAGGAGACAAGCCTGTCTGGACAGCACCTTTGTACAGAGAGCGGACACAGCACACCCAGCCCCCTGCCTACCTGGGCTGGTGTCTGGAGCTGTGCACTGCTGGCCCCCCAGGAGGTAGATAGAGAAGGAGGGCTTAAGGGAGGAGGGAGTTCTGTAATACAACACAGGGCCATGAAAGCAAGGGCCAGGGGGTGGGGTCTCTGGAGGGCAGGCTTGAGGTAGGAACACAGGAGCCAGATGCTAGGGGTCTCAGGGCTGGCAACAGATGTCAAGGCATGATGTGCAGCTTGGGCATGGGGAGGGGTGTCAAGAGTTTCCCTGGGTTTCGGGGAGTGGAGTTGAGGGAGAGAGGGAAGCCGTGGTCAGCACAGAGGTGTGGAGAGTCTGAGGGCAGGTGGCCCCTGGAGCTGCTGCCCCATTCTGTGTGGGCTGACACCCTCCACTCATGCACAGTCCTGTCTCCATGTACTGAGGCTGCAGCATCAGGGTCTGGGGGAATTGAAGAGAAATAACAGGGAAGGAAAACTCTGCGGGGGAGTGACAAAACCTGGCTGCTCCTCCCCCATGCCTAGAAGAGCAGCCACTTTACCCCCAGGTCTCTCTGGGGCCAGCTTGGCTGGTGCGTCCTTCCCGGGGTGCAGATCTGGGCACACTAGCAGGGGAGATACGGGAATCACCTAACCCTGCGGGTTGCTGTTGCCGTGTGGTAGTCCAGATGCATTCTGGGGTTTCCCTACACCTAGCCAGGTCCAGCACCCATGGAGAGGGCCTTACCCCTTGTCACCCAAGTCCCAGGTGCTCCTCGCTGTGTGGTTGTGTGTGGTGTCCCCTGGTTGCCACATAACAAAACAAACCACAGTAACTGAGTCCTTGAGACCTTTCCCATGGTCATGTGCAGCGCTGCCTGGTTCAATGGCTGCCAGTGGTGCAACTATGCCCCTGTTGGTCAGGTGACTTGGCCTACGTCTATGAGGTTGTCCACTCTATGCACCAGGTTCATCAGGGTACAGCCAGTGGCTGCCCAGTGGGATGACACCTTGCCTGGGCCTTGGCTGGTAGCAGAGGTCACCCTCAATGTGGTGCCTTTCCTGAGTCTCAGGTGTAGTCACCAGAGCTGTGTGTGGTGCCCATTGTGAGGCCCCCGGGGCACAGAGAAGCCCTGCACAAAGCGTTTCGCACAGCCGACTTCATTTACTATTGCAGGCAGGACTTCCACCAGTGGGCGATCCATGAGCACTTCCTCCCTGCGCCCTTGGCTTCAGGGGGCTGCGGTGGGGACCTGGAGGTGGCGTGCACAGTTCTCATCGATGTGCTGATGGACTTCTACCAAAGGTCAGCCTGTGGTGCCAGAATCTTTCTATGATGGTTCCGAGCACGTGCTGCATTGCTCTTGGCCCAGTCACATATGCACACCTGTCCACTGTCAGGACCTGTGGCGTGTGCCCAGGGCCAGCACCTGGCCAGCGCATCAGGGTGTACAGCTCTGTCCACATAGCACTATCTCTGCTTTGGATCTGGGGTTCAGGGTGCGAAAATGTGAAGAACAAAAAACACAGCCTGGCAGGTGCCACACATGAAGATACAGCCGAAGGCGAGAGTAGTTCTTGAAGCAGTGGGTGTGATGATGGGAAAGACAGAGCAGCGGCTCGAGGTGGACCCCTCCGGGGCTGCACTGTCAGGCTGCTGCTTGTGATGCAGGCATCAGGGGTGTGGCTAATGTGATGTATCATATCATGAAAACCAAACCCTTTTGTCACACCCTCCAGATGCCAATGAGATAGCACAGCACACACGCCTGTTTGTCCCACTGCCCACTTGTCCCTCACAGGCGTCTGTGCAGAAACCATCCAGGCGTGGATCCTGTCTGAGCTCACAGTGTGTCAGCACCTTCTGGTTAGGTTTCCATGCAGCCAGCCGTGTTAGAAATTCTTTCTGTCAGTGTGCAGTGTGGGTGGACCCATATGAGCCAGACAGGGTTTCCCTTGGCCTCCCAAGAGCAGCTCAGGAGGGACAGCCAGTGTGTGCACACAGCCCAGCAGTGAGTACACTGCGCTGGCCTCCAGCCTCAAGTCTGCTCCCTGCCTGTGGCATTGCCCATTCTGGACACATCATCTGAGTAGTACTATATAATTGGTGGTCCTTTGTCTGAGTTCTTTAACTAAGTAAAATGTTTTTGAGGTCATCTGAACTGTAGCGTGGATCAGTACTCAGTACTTCCTTCTTCTATGACTGAATACACCTTTGAAGGCTGGGACACTTTTTGTGTGTCCATATGTCCATGGTTGGATGTGTGTGTTGTTTCCAGTTCTTGGCTGTTTTGAATAGTGTTGCTATGAACGTTTGTGCATAGGTTTCATGTGGGCCTATGCTTTATTTTTGGGGGAGTATGCATAGGAGTGGAGTTGCTGGGTCATATGTAACTTGTTTTGAGGTACTAGCAGACTGTTTTCCAGAACTGCTCTGCCACTCTCCACTCTTCCCTGCAGTGGAGGACAGTGCTAGGGTACAGCTCCATGGTAAAGCACTAACCTAGTGAGTTAGAGGCCCTGGGTTCAGTTCCCAATACTGGAAGAAGAACAAGAAAAAGACAAGGTTGATTTGGCTCTTCTGGGTTCTGTGTAGCTCCATCTGAACTTCAGGATCAGCCTGTCAATTTCGGTGAAGCCAGCTGGGACCCTGGTAGAGACTGCATCTCATCCGAGATCACTTGGGAGTTGTCATTTCAGTCATATCAAGACTTTCTTTCCATGATCATGGGATGCCTTTGCATTTATTTAGGACTTTTTAAATTTCTTTCAACAGTATTTTATGGTTTTTAGTATGTAAGTCATAGTTCCTTGGTTAAATGTATTCCTTTGTATTTTATTTTTTCATTATTGTTGCAAATGGGATTACTGTCTGAATTTTGGCATTGTTCATTTTGAAATACTACCGTTTTTTGCCTTTGATTTGTGAAATATTTATTAGCTTTTTATTTTTTATTTTTTTTTTAATTTTTTTTTTTTTTTTTTGCCGTTGTTGGGGTTTAACCCTTGGGCTTTTTTTTTGGGTTTTTTTTTCGGCCCCTTTTTTTTTTTTTATTTTAAATTTTGTAGCTCTTGCTAATTTATGATCCTGCCTCTGAAACTTGTGATCTTCCTGCCTCAACCTCTTAATCCTGGGATTACTGGCATGTGCCACCACACCCTGCTCAAAAGTGGTTGTTTTGTGTGGCTTCTTTAGCATTTCCTGTATGTAAGCTCCTGTCATCTGTGAGTAGAAATGGTGTAATTTTTTCCTTCCCAGCTTGGATGCCTGTTATTTTCTGATTGAAGTACCCCAGCTAGGACTGCAGTGCAATGTTGAACAGAGGTGGTGAGAGGAGAGGTCTTGGCCTTGTCCCTGTGGAGGAAAAACTTTCCATCTTTGATTGTTGAATATGATGCTGGCTCTGGGTTTTTCATGTGAGTGCCCTGCATTCCTCATTTATTGAGTGTTTTCATCACAATAGGGTATGAAATTTTCCTGTACACTTCTTTCGCGCTTATCAGTGTTTTCATTTGGTTTTTGTATTACAGTAGTCTTGGGATGCTAAACCAAAAAGCTTTCCTGGGTTGGGTCTGTAGCACTGTGGGTTCTGCCACCCCTGCTGGCTGCTGCTGGGGCAGGAGGGCAATGGGCCACACTTAGCAGCCTCCTCTGTTTCCTTTCAGCCCGAGGAGCTGTGACCCCACAGAGAGCCCCAACTGGCCCCACGGTGGCCACAAAGGCAACGTGGATCTCTTCTGCAGGCTGCAGGTGAGTTAGAGGGTACCAGGCCTCAAGGTGTCCACTGCATCAAATTGTTCACTGCTGAAGTTCATGACACATTTTTTCTGTAATGGTGCCCAGCCCCGCACAGCAGCGTAGAGATACATCTCCCACCCTGAGGCTGAGGCTCTAAGTAGCAGTGTAGAGCATGTGATTTGCACCACAGCAAACATCACAAAATCCCAGGCACAAAATCATGGTGCCCACCCCTCTGCAGGTGTCGTGACAGGATGCCTGCTGTGTAGCAGAACTTCTGTGAGTCCCCAGTCACCTGCTTTTAACTTCCAGGGCTGCAGAGGACAACAGGCTCCATGCCATCCTGGGGCTGAGAGCGTGCAGTCTAGAGTCTTTGCACAGGCACAAGCGTGGAAAAGGGGCATGGTGGCCTACACCTCATCGTGTGCATCTCCAGTTACCATTTCTGAGGGGATAACGGGCTCCCTTGGGAGTCAGGGGCACATAGAGTGTAGCCTCCCTCCAGCCTCTGTGTCCTCTTTGTGCACTGACTGTGCCCTTCAGGCATGTGTGATTTTATTTCACATGATCCTATGTGTGGGTTCCACACTGCTGTTCTTCAAAGATCTTGTAAAGTTGGGGAATGAAAGAGAGCCATGGAGAGTTAGTCCTGGAGAAATCTACTCACAGATGGAAACATGCTGTAGAGAAAGATACCAGGGCTCCCTGCTTGCATTGACCTTTGTCCTCATGCCATTAACCCTGTACATCAAAGGAAAATGAGCTAGGGAAACAATGATCTGCACAAGATCTCAAGGTTTACAGAGGATACGAAGTGTGTTCTGGCAGCTGGACAGGGCAGGTGAGTGTGCACACCTTTGGTTTGCATTTATTGGGTGCCTGCTGTGTACATGCCACCTGTGCCAGGTACCTGCCTGTCTCTGTCCCTTGTGTCACTCCTCAGCAGTGCTGTCTGCTTTATTTCCTGGTTTGTTTTTTTTTTGTTTTTTTTCTGGTACCAGGAATCGAACTCACGATCTTGAACTTGCCAGGCAGGTGCTGTGCCACTGAGCTAAATCCCCAGCCCCTGTCTGATTTATTTCCTGCTTTGTGCTAGCCCACAGTATACCTGTGGCTCCAGGCATGGGCTTGGTGCTGTCTTCTCCATCTCACCTGCCAATTCACTGCCACCAGATGCTCCTATGGTGCAGAACTGCTGAGCTGGCTAGGTGTGGTGCATACCTGTAATCCCAGCACTCAGGAGGTTGAGGCAGGAGGATTAATGTGAGTTTAAGGCCAGCCTGAACTGCAGAGTGAGACCCTGTCTTTTTTTTTTTTTTTTTTTTTGGTTTTTCTCCGGTACCGGGAACTGAACTCACGACCTTGCGCTTGCCAGGCAGGCGCTTTTGCCGCTGAGCTAAATCCCCAGCCCCCTAGTCTGTTTCTTTTGACTGGTGAATTGAGACCATTAACATTGATGGTTATAACTGATGTGTATTGACTTATCCTTGTCGTGTTATTTTCCTGTTTTTGGCTCCCTTTTTTACTCCCCTATTTGTGTCCCTTGCCTGGTAGATTCATTCTGTTGTGGTTCATGGAGTTATCATGTCATCTCTTTCCAGAATGTCCTTTAGAAAATTTTGGAGGGCTGGTTTGGTGTTCATGAATTTCCTCAGGTGTTCTTTGTTATAGAAGTATCTTATTTCCTTATCAATTTTGAAAGGTAATTTTGCAGGGTACATCAATCTGGATTGGAGGTTGTTGGGAGGGTTTGAAATACTTCATTCCAAGCTTTCCTTGAGGGTTTGTGTGAGAAGTCAGCAATGATTCTGATGGGCTTTCCTTTATAAGTGATTTTTTTTTCTCTAACAGCTTTTAATATTCTACTTGTGTTGAATTTTTAGAATCTTGACTAGGATACACCTGGCTGTAGTTTTTTTTTTTTTTTTTAAATCATGGCTAATTGGAGTTCTATATGCTTCACTTATCTGTAAGTGAAATTCTTTTTCCCTGCCAGGAAAGTTTTCTGTCATGATGTGAACATGTTTTTATTTTATTTTATTTTATTTATTTTTTGTCTTTTTGAGACAGGGTCTCGCTATGCAGTTCAGGCTGTTCTTGAGCTCACTTTGTAGCCCAAGCTGGTCTCAAACTCACAACAATCCTGCTACCTTAGCTTCCTGAGTGCTGGGATTATAGGCATGTGCCACCATGGCTGCCTAACTCCTGCTTTTTCATTGACTCCAGTCAATCTGAGTTATTTTTATTTGCCTCACCTAGCAGTCTCTGGATTGATTTCTCTTGGTCCCTTGCTATTTTTAAGAAATCTTTCTTTTCACAATCGCTAACTGCAAGCCTGTCTTCTATGTCTGAGGTTCTGTCCTCACATCAGTTTATTCCGTTGAAGATGCATTCAGTGGAATTTTTAGTCTCCTGGATATCTGGTTGAATCTATTTTTTGGATTCCATGTCTTTCCTATGTTGGGCATTCATGGTTTCCATCATTTTCCTATTTTTTTATCCATTTTTTTCCTGTTTTTTAAATCTGTATCTGCTCTAGAGTCAATAAGCATGTTTTTCATTGTAGTCACCATCTCTGTAGTTATGAGAATTTATCTCTGATTGATTTTTTTTTTCTAGAGCCTCATTCAATTGCTTTGTTGTTACTGCTCCAGATGGGTGGCTTTCAGATTGTCCTTATTGCCCTCTGGATTTGCATTTGGCTAACTGGATGTCTGGGATTGCATCTTAGTGTCGTTTCTTTTCTTTTTCTTTCTTTCTTTCTTTCTTTCTTTCTTTCTTTCTTTCTTTCTTTCTTTCTTTCTTTCTTTCTTGTCTTAGTGTCTTTTTCTTCTTTCTTTCCTTTCTTCCTTCCTTCCTTCCCTCTTTCTGTCTTCCTTTCTCCCTCTCCCTCTCCTTCTCTCTCTCTTTCTCTCTCTCTCTCTCTCTCATTCATTCCTGGGTTGATGTCTGTAAATTGCCTATGGTGAGTTGCTTTATTGCTATTTGTTTAGAACCCTTAGGAAATGACTACTTCTCAGAGGTGTCTTTCAGGTGTAGCTGGTTTTTGGGTTTTGAGTCTGTTGCAGGATCCTACAGATCCAACAATATCCCCAATATATTGTTGGGGATGAGAAGTTACTGGCTGGTTGGCTCAGCCCCTGGTTCTTTGGCACTGGCCTAAAGTATTTTCTATGACCCTTACACAATCTCAGTCCTAAAATACCAGGAAGAACAGCTGGTTAGAACAGTTATGTCACTTTGGCTAAAGTAGTACAATCAGCAATAACAATAGCATCAAACAGTCTAGAAAATGACAAGGTGAGGTAACCATTAATTTGCCACTTTTCACTCTATGAACTAGATTTGTGGTTATATAACAATATCTAAAATAAACCAGAAAATTGTATTCAGTAAGTAAGCCCTCAATGTGCCAGTTTTACCCTCGGGGGAGAAAATTTAAAAGGGATTAGGGGGAAAAATAAGAGAAATAGAAGAAGAGGAAGAGATTAAAAGCAAGGCTGGAAGACAAAGGAGGATTGTGCAAACTTCAGGAAGTTGGTACAGAAGATGAAAAGACAGAAGGAAGAAATAAAAAGAATAGAACAAAACAACAACCACCAAAAAAATTGAAACTATGTTCACACTCTTATAAAAACAAGATAAAACAATGCAGGAAAAAAACAAGAAAAGAGAGGGCGGGCGGAGTCCACTTCTGGGCTTGTCTCTGGTATCACTGGTAGACAACATGTGGAGACAAAGTCCAGATCTGTGTTGATTTGTCTCAGCAATCCAGCAGCTTTATTGCGGGGTACTGGATAATCTCAGTGAGCCTGCACCTTCATATCCCCTGAAGTTTAGGTAGGTTTCTGGCTGTGAGGCTGGGACCAGACCCATTCAGCCTGCAGTAGTCAGCGCATCTTCTGTGGGCTTGAACTCAGCTGGGAGCCTCTAGGTGGATCCAGCAGTTGTTCTGAATTCTGAGCTTGGTTGGCTCCTCTCCAAGATGGCTTCCAGCCAGTCACTCTCTCCTGAGGAACATCCAATCCCACAGCGCTTACCACCAGCCAGCGCAGTCCTCTATGTACATTGTTCCCTTCCACTGCTGTGTCTCTGTGGAGGCCTCTGGGTTCACAGCAGTCACTGTGTCCACAGATTTGAACTATTCCTCCCACACAGTGAGTCCCAACACAGGGAGAAGGCATGCCGGCTACCTCCTCCTTCTATGTTGAAGTTTCTCTCTTCACTGTCCTCGTGGGCTTCAATTTTTGCTGCAGATCTTTCCTGGGTCTAGGGCACCCACTTTTTTCTTCTCTTCCCCATTTTGCTATATTCTAGTGTGTGGACAGCAAATCTGAGAGGCTGTTTCTCTGCTGCTTACTACTCTACCATTTTCTCAGATGTACCTGCTTTGGCATTTAAAAGTCCCATTTTCTTAAAGAATGTCAGTGTCATGAGAAACAGTTTGTGGTAATGTTCCAGTGTAAAAGGGATGACACTGAACACACACCCAGCTCTGGCCACACAGAAGGTGGCTGTGCTATGCTGATGCCCCCAGGCCCAGGCCTGAGGCTGTGCCCACAGAGTGGTAGGGTCCAAAGCATGTGTGTGATCCATTTATGGATGTCCCTGCACATGCATGAGTACACACACACACACACACACACACACGTATACACAGAGGAGACAAGTGACAGATGGCATGAAGGCTAGTGGAATCTGAGTTAACAGTATTCCTTGGACTGTTCTATTACTTTTACAATTTAAAATGATTTCCAAGCAGAATAGTTGTCATACACAGTTCCCAGGGTGACTTTGCTCACAAGCCCATCTCTTAGGGTCTCTGACTGTGGCCAGTGTTAAGCCCTGAGGACTTTCTGCCTCATTCTTGGGGACAGAAAACATACTTGGAAACCAGAAAAAGGCTTGTGACTATCTGGCTTTGTTCTCTTCCAGGAGATGGCTGCTGACCTCGAACTCAGCTATCCTGTCTCTCAGGAACACTTTGTCTTCAGGGTGTTCCGCAGACGGCTCAAGGACCTGGCAAGTGGGAGACTTGTGGCCACCAGCCTCTGGAGACAGCAGGAGGTCTTCATGTGCAAACGGTGGGCCTTAGTTACTTTTCTTGTTGCTGAGACAAAATACCTGACGCCCAAAATTAAAGGAGGAAAGTTTTATTTAGTTCACAGTTTGTAGAGGTTTCAGTCCATAACTGGCTGGCTCTAAGGCAGGGTGGCTTGGCAGAGGGGCATCACAAAGGAGAAACAGTTCATGGCAGCAGAAGACAGCAATGGCAACAAGGGAGAGGGAGAAGCCTCTTTCTGTCCCTTATATTGTATCCAGTCTACCAGGATTAGGGGGGTGCCAGTCCAATCAATGGACTGATCTAGCAATCACCCACCCTTAATCCCAGCACTGAACCATGGATCACAAACTCTAGATCTACCTCCAAAACAGTCCTATTACAAGTGCATGAGTCTTTGAGGGGACATCTAGACACACTGTAACATGATGGGTCACAGGCCTGGTGAAGCACTACCCAGTGACTCACCCCAGAGTTCATCTTTGCTTGATTTTTTTCCCTGTGCTCCACCCAACCCTGGGTGCTATTTTGAGGTCCCCACGGGACCATGCCTGGAGGCAGGAGAGGCACTCTGGGTGCAGGCTCTCCGACTTGTCCTCAGAAAGCCCTCTGTTGAAGGATGTATTTAAGGAGCGCAAGTCAGGAAAACTGCTCAAAGGTGTGCACCACTGCTGTTTTTTAGAGCAGAAGGTGATTGGATCTGCAGGTGCAGGGATGGCTTCCTTGGGCTGTGGGGCCTCCTCCTGCCTGGTGGCTCATTACCAGGCACTTTGGGGCGCTCACTTTGAGTTCCTGTGGCAGCTTCCACATGACTATGAAAAGGCCTGGGCCAAGGTAGTGGGCCATGCGGATTAGAACTCTGGTTCTGATAGGATTTGGGGTTTTGGGGAGCTGAGGAAGGCATGCAGGGTATGCTGTGCCCTCACTGCTGCTATGGCCCTTCCTTTCTAGGGTGCTTCTCCACCTGCCTCCTTCTGTTCTCCTCGGCAACATGCAGGCTGAGGAGCCTGCCGCACCCAGCTGTGAGGAGTTCTTCCACCTGGTCAACTCAGAGCTGGTGGGTGCTACCTGGGTAGCCACAGGGCTGGGGAGGGCATCCTAGGTCTAAGTGTGGGCTCCTGGGGAAAGGAAGCCCTGCAGGATGATGCCCAGAGAGCTGAAGGCTGAGATTATGTGCAGAGAGTCCTGTGCCCTCAGCCCAGCCAGGATGCTGGCAAGCACAGCACCAGGTTGACATGGCTTTCCCCAGCACCCGCGCCTCTACAAAACCTTCCTCAGGTTTTCATGCTTTGGACTTGGGGCATTTTGTTCACCACCTACTGCTTTCTTTCCAGTTCTGATGTATTGCACCTGCCACCCACCTAGCAGCCCACCTGGTAGCCCTGCTTCCTTTCATTGCAGACACTGCCAGTGTAACCTGCACCATGACCTTAACTAGCAAAAAAAAAAAAAAAAAAAAAGGTGGCACCGCTCCCATCTTTTCTGTCAGGGATAAGTGTGTTACAGTTCCCTCCACTCTCAGAGAAGCAGTTTCTGCACATAGAGAACTTTTTCCTGTTTTAAAAAAATCTACAAGTGTAGCAGGGCACGGTGAGAGTACACCTACAATCCCAGCACTCTGGGAGGCTGATGCAGAAGGATCTCAGGTTTTAGCCCAGTTTGAATGATGTAGCAAGACTCAAAATATAAAAAGGAGGTGAGGTTGTAGCTCAACGTGAAGGACCTGTGTTCATCTGTCAGTACCACCACCACCAAAAAAAGAAAACAAAACCAAATATGACTAGAGCCGGAGCTCAGGCTGCACTCCAGCTATGCAAACAGCACTTGAGAAGTTGACAGGAAAACAGAGGAAATGAGATCGGTGAAAGCCTTGAAAATTCACCCAAGTCTTTACATTCTCAATGAAGGCTCTCCCTCTTAATGCTTAGAATGGGCAGTCTAAGCGCTCAGGTGAGAAGTGCAGTGCTTGGTTTGCAGAGGTGGCCCAGACGACAGAGCTGTCCTCCCCAGCTGCCTGCAGCCCGGTCTATGGCGGCCAGAGGGGTGGACTGGTCAGGGGCTGGAGGCCAGGTGCTTCGGGAGTCCTCAAGCATGCTGCTGCTGGCCTCACACTCACCCTGCCAGGCCCTCCCTCACAGCTGTGCTGATCTGATTCACAGAGAAACTTCTGCAACCATGGTGGCACCCTGAGCCTGACCCACGACATCACCATCCACTTCTTTAGGGTAACCATATCCCGGGCATCCCGTGGGCCTACCCAGAGCCCTGTGGGGTAATACCCAGCTGGTGCAGGTAACTGGCATGGAAACCACTGAGTAGCTGGCATGTTCCCGGCCACAGGGGCTCCTGAATGCCTGCTCGCACAGCCTGGATGCCTCCCTGACTGCCAATCTCACCCTGGCCCAGTGCCAGGCCAGATGCCCTCTGATCGTGACCTCAGCATTGGTAGGCCTGGCTGTCCTGGGGGCGCTGCATGATTGGGGCTGGTGGCCCTTCTGTTTCCCTGGTCTGTCATTCAACAGCATGTGTAGAAGTGGGGCAGCTATGACGTGTGCTCTAGTGATGCCATGTCCTCTGCTCACATTGTCACCTCCCTCAGTCCTCTGTCTTCATTGCAGATAACACAGAGCCCATAGGCCTCGTTATCACACCCTGTCATGTACTGAGGGGCACGTGGCTGTGGCCTCACTGCCCCTGGGAGCATCCATGTGTCTGTCCTCCTTCCCTGGATGGGAAGTGGGTGCCAGCTTCCAGTTACCTACTGGGTGGCTCCTTGATGAGCCAAGGCTGTGTTTAAGACACTAGCTCTCTGTGCTATGTGCATGGGGCCTGAGTGGGCTCACCATAGGTAATGGGGTGCACATGGAGACCAGGCAGGTTCATCACAGGGTGCTGCATCAGGCAGGGCCCTTCCTTCCTATCCTGGGGAATAGAATGCCCCATGGGATCATTTTGAGGTTCAAATGAGGTTAACAAGACACTGATACTATAAAGTGATGAACATAAGCCATGCAGAGCCCTTGGAAGAGCCCTGGCCTGCTGGCAATGGGCTCTGGTGTGTCTGCCATGAATGGCCTCTCACCCAGGCCTTCCTGGTCTTGAGAGCTAGAGCTGGGTCCTGCCCTAACCCATTTCCCAGTGACTTTTCTCTTCTACAAGTCGTGGTGGTCAAGCCTGGAATCAGTGCTGTGTGGTCATTGGCAAAAGTTCAGCCAGGTCGGGCTCCCGCATGAACTGCAGAGGCTGCAGGAGGCTCAGCAGTTTGCCCACAGGTAGGAGATGAAAGTAGGGCACTCAGGAGCTCAGGCTGCTCCTGAGGCTAGGCTACTTGCATGGGTGTCCAGGGATCCAGCCTCAGATCTGTGTAAAGGGGGGACCGAGCTGACAGGCTCTGTCTGGGTGGCAGCACAGGAATGCTGGTGCAGACCAATTTCAGCTGCTCTTACTCCAGCACAGCTGGTCCTGTTCTCCTGTCTAACCCAAGGGCTTAGAATGGGCAGCATCAGCGTCAGGATGCCAGTCCTCTCCTCAGCCCTCCCCATGGTGGCAACTGTCTGGGAGTGCTGTTTGTCTACCTCCACCCGGAATGCCTTCCTTGGTGACTGGTTTCAATCCGTGATGCCTCTGGGACTCCTCAAGAGTCAGGGGTGCTTAAATCCTTCTCAGCAAACAGAAGGGGAACATGGGCAGGCCTTGCCTGACAATCCTAACCCTACAGAGACAGATTAGATTGCTTAAAGTTTCTTAAATCTTTGAGATCTATTTAATTAGTATTTCCCCCAGCTCTTACTCCACTGGAAAAAGGGGCAGCACACATGGTAGAGCTGCACCCACTCTGTCCTGTTTCCTAGACCTGACCCAGTCGACCTCCCCCTAGTGAGGTAGCCAGGACAGGCCCTGCCTCTGTGCAGGACATCACCCTGCCTGCGAAGTCCTCCTGCAGAGCCAGGGCTCTTGAGGCCACTCTGTGCCCTCTGCTGAGGGGACAGCCTCTTATGGCCAGCACAGAAGTGTGTGGGGCCAGTAGCAGTCAGAGGACGAGTCAGTTGCTCAGATGTGGCTTTACGGCCCTCCAAAGACATGTTCTGTGTGTCTCAGCTTCCTCTCCCTGGACATGACTTCTCCTGCCCCGACTCCAGCCTGGGTCTCTGCTGCTGCGCTGCACTTTGCAGTCCAACGAGTCAGGAGGGATGACGTGAGGAGACTGCTGAATAAGCTGGACTTCGAGAGAGAGGAGGCAAGGCGTGCCGTGTGTGTGCATTCTTTCCCTAGCAAGTCAGCTTTCAGTCAGTGCGTTTCTCTTGTTTTCTTGATGGGCTTTGCTTTTCCAAGAGCAAACATGAGGTTTGGTGTTCCCATCACTTTGTTACAGTTTGAGCCGGGCTCCAGTGTCCTGGTGTGCTTCTCTGTGCTCTTCTCCAGAAGAACCCAGTGTTGAGCCACCAGCTGCTGGTGCAGGAACAGAGCCCCCGTCCGGTACACCGAGGCGACTCGGCACCAGAGCTCAAGCTCTGAAGCAGCTCGTATGGACATCTGCTGCTACCTGTGTGGGCATGAGAAAGGGGCTACTCCCACCCCAGGCAGAGACCCTAGCCTGCACCTAGGCCCTCAGGAGCCCCCCTGCACAGCACTCAAGTCTATACAAGGCACCTAGGGCAATGTGTGCAGAAGGCAAGGACTTGAGAGGGAAGGGCAGAGAACAGAACATGGAACCAAAGCAAGCTGGGGAGACCCCGAGTGCCGAATGCAGGGCCTGTGTCAGCCCAGCTAACACCAACTCAGAGCCAAGAGTCTGTCATTAGAATCCACCCTCGGAGGGACACCTCCATCTGCATTCATGGCCAGGCTGCTGCGTATGCCGTTGTTAGCAGCAGTTCCTGTGGCTTTGGCCAGGCCCTCGTGTGAGGCATCTGGGCTCACGGTTCCGACTGGGAGGGTTACAGGGCCACTCAAGCCCACTTACTCCTTCACTGCTGGTGGTAATGTGTCCTTGTGCTCTCTTCACGTGTGGCAGGCTTTTCTTCAGGAAGACTCCCTCACCAAACAGCCTGGGGTGGTGGCTTCCAAGGATGGGTTGGGCTTCCTGGGGCTGGGAGTGGGACTTCCATGTAGTAATTGCCGTTTCCTCTACAGCTCTTGGCTCCCTTCTTCTTCTTCTCCTTGCTCAGTCTGCTGTCATCACACCTGATCCCAAGTGTAAGTCAGACGCTTCAGCTGAGGTGAACCTTGCTTCCCGCTGGGCAGGTCAGGATGCCGGGCTTGTACCAGGCTCACTCACCTGGAGTCAGCCATCACGGGACCTGTTCACCTCTTTGACCTCTCCATCCAGAGCCCAGTATGACACCTGTAGGTTGTCTCATTTTTACTTTGAACAAGTGGGCATTGTGATGCATACCCATAACCCTAGCAGTCTGTGAGGTTGAGGCAGGAGGGTCACAAGTTTAAGTCTAAGCAGGGCAACTTAGCAAGACCCTGTCTCAAAATATGTAAAAGGGATGGGGAGCTGAGGACACAGTTCAGCGTCTGGTTCAGTCCCGTCACACACACACATTGTCGTGTGGGTCACAGGCCACAGCTGACTCTCTAAAGGCTATGGAGGTCTGCGCGGAGGTCCTTGCATGTCTGCAGAGGAGGAAGCTACCCTGGCTGAGGCTTTTCCAGCTAACTGAAGCAGGTGAGAAGCCATGTGAAGTCTGACATAGAGGGGTGTGTGGACAGTGACTGTCACTCTCCTGGAGTGACTTTTATGAAGCAGTGAAGCACAAGCCCCAGAGGAGTGCTTGCTAGCGCATGTGATTCCATGAGCACAGAAAGGGGGAAAACCCTCTTTAGGCTTCGTTTTATAAGCCTGATTTTTGTGCTCATCTTAAGTTTATAAACGGCAGCTTAGCTGGGAACATTCAGTGCCTGCTTGTTCAACACAGCAGAACTCCCTGGAGCACTTGAGGCCCAGGGCGGCATCTTGCCCTGCAGCAGGTCTACAGGCACATTGTGCAGGTGTCCACTGTGTCCAACCCTGGCCTCTGCCCTCCTGTAGGACATCACCCCCATCTTCCTAGTAGCTAAGGGGTGGCCTCAACACAGGGCACACCCCCATGCTATTGCCACACAGACCTCTGAGCCCTTGCTGTTGCAGATGCTGGGCTGGGTCATCTCCTCCGCTTGGCCCCGGATCAACATACCAGACTGCTGCCCTTTGCCTTCTACAGGTGATGGCCTGCCACCTGCTCCGTGAGGGGTGCAACCAAGCCATGGGCTGGGTCTGGGCATGCCCTAGGAGGGGTGGGCATCTGCACTGCCCCAACTGGTTCTTGTCAACCTTGTCCCACCAGCAAATGGGCATCTTCTGTCTCACCTGCTCCTGGCCTTGTCACTGGTCCCTGTTCTAGGCTCCTCCCCCACTTTGATAAGGCTGCTACTGTCAGGGAAGAAGGCTTCCTGCATGTTGCTGTCGACATGTACCTCCAGCTGGTCCAGCTCTTCATGGAAGGGGAGAATACCACAGTGTCAGCACTGACTGGCAGAAGCCCACAGCTGCAAGGCCAGCCTTGGCCACAGGTAAACACCCAGCCTGGGGCAGCTCCTGCCTAACAAGGCAGGTGCTGGCCCTGACCTGTGACTGCCCGTCTTCTCCCCAGGGTAGCCCTGTAGAATTGATAACAGAAGCACGCCTCTTTCTGCTCCAGTTAATACGTCGGTGCCCACAAAAGTGTTTCTCAGGCATAGTGGAGGTAACCCGAGACACCCTTCCCTGTGCAGTGACATGCACCAGGCATCCCCTACTGTCCCAGTGCCTCTGGGGCTGAGCAGCAGTCTTCCTTTTCACAGCTGCTGGCTGGCCGTGCAGACTGCGACCCCGAGCTGACCAGTGCCCTCCTGCATAGGCACCAGGCTGTGACTGATGTGGACCTGTACCAAGAACCACATCTCTTCTGACTGGATCCCTCTCAGTACACCAGCCTGCCTCCTTCGTAAATAATTTATTACAAGCATCACAGGAGTTCCTATTGCACTAGAAAGTGGTTCACAACCCTCCTTAATTGCTTTAATTGGGAAAAGGAGTCAATTATTCATCATCTGTCTGGCCCCAAGTTGCCCAGTGTTGTAGGAAAAGAAACAGCTGGTCCCAAAGCAGAGGACAGGAAAGTGACACAGAGCACAGCCACACCCTACCTGCACCAGCGTGCACCCTGGGCTCCAAAGAGCAAACAACAGGGAAACATCATCAGAGCCCAAGTCCCACCTGAGTTCATGCTACTTGGCCTGCCTGCTGTCCCACTTGCCCACCTCCTCAGGTGGGCTCTGGCTTCACTGCCTGGCCTTCTGTGGTCCCAGGAGGGCTTGGGGGCCCAGGAGGTGGCTCTGCCTCCAAGGGCAGGGCCTTGTCTTGGGTCTGTGTCAGAGGGTGGACCATGGACATATGCACGTTGAGATTGTGTGCCTTCTCAAACCGCCGGCCGCACTGATCACAGGCAAAGTCCAGCTCAGTCTCTGCCTTGTGCTTCGTCATGTGGTACTTGAGGGATGCCCGCTGCCTGCACTGGAAGCCACAGACTTCACACCTGTGGGGCAGAGGCAGTGAGGAAGGCTACCCATGTCTCTACCCCTAGAGAAGCCCTGCCCATACTTACTGCAGTGGCTTGGCTCCCGAGTGGCGCATCTGATGGACAAGAAGGTGCTTCCGCTGCTTGAAGGTCTGCCCACACTCATCACAGATATAGTTGCGCACCTCTGGGGACAGAAAGAGTGAGCTCAACACCCACACTCACTCTGGAGGGACAAGGTCTCACTGAGCATCAGGAAGCAGACTATGACCTGGCCACAAGTGATTACAGTAAGACTGGGTACAAAGCATTTCATTAATAAAGACTTCTAAACTGCCTAATATTGTCACATGGCTGGATCTTTTCTATCAGTGATGTAAATCTGAAGGTAGAACAGACAGAAACCAATTAAGAGAAACCAAATTGCAAGGTATAGAGGTCACTGACCCTTAGAGCAACTTTCTGACCACTCTGGGCTGGGAAGCTCTGTGGTGGGAATAACTCTCCATCATGTTGGGAAGCAGCTCCTTGCCCTCCTCACCTCTTTAGAAAGCTGATTGTGACCATGACTGGCCTGGTAAGCATGGCTTAAAGATCTGACCTAGAGAAATTCTTACATCAGTACATGTGCAGGATGCTGAGAGCAAAAACCTGAAATAACTGGAGGGTAGGGTGACAAAATGTCCCATAGCTGGTTTTGTTCTGAAACCCCCGCAGGTATGTAATCCAGCAGTAGAAATGAATCGGTCCTAACAGGGAAGACTCCAGAGCAGTAAGTCATATATGAAGCTCAGCTCTTTAGCGATCAGCATGGTGACTGAGCTGCTGGAAGAAGTGGGTGCAATTAAGCGTGTCCTTGGCCTTGGGGCACAAGGTGGGACTGTGCTGGACACACAGGCCCAGGCAAAGGCATACAGAGGAAAAGCTGGAAGAGCAAACCCTCCAGGGTGGATGGCAGGGTGACCAAGAGGCCCTGACACCTGTGTACTGTGTTTATTGTTCACTGCTACAATGCACACCGGTTTTTACAGTATGAAAAGGGTTTTTGTTTTTTTGAGACAGGGTCTTAAAATGTAGTTCAGGTTGGCCTTGACCTCACAGCAATCCTGCCTCAGCTTCCTGGGATTATAGGTGTGAGCTACTAAGCCCAGCTTTTTGTTTTTTTTTGTCTTTGAGACAGCATCTCGCTATGCAGTTCAGGCTGGCCTTGAGCTCACTTTGTACTGACCAGGTTGGTCTCAAACTTGCAACATTCCTCCTGCCTCAGCCTCCCAAGTGCTGGGATTACAGGCTTGCACCGCCACACCTGGCTCCAGCTATTTTTTAAAAATCATAACAAACTCAGAAAGGCACCAGAAAGTCTATCAATCTGCAACTTCACATCTTGCAGAAAAAAGTACTCCAGGGAGAGTGTCTGCCAAGCACACGGCAGCGGGGTTTCATCTGTGCAAGTACACGTCTCCCCCATGACCTAGGAGCACCAGAGCTTGGAGCTTATCTGCCCAGACACAGCCTCAGGCCACCTGACAGCTCCTGGGGCAGGTTGTATGAGTGGGTCAAGTTCCCATGGCTGGGCATGCCAAGGTCCAATGCCACCCACCGGGCTGGGCCTCAGGGTCTCCCTGGGGAGCAGGCACCTGTGTGGATAAGTTTCACGTGGCGTTGCAGGTAGCGGTCGATCATGAACACCTTGTTGCAGCCAGGGTGGGGACAGGGCCTCTCCCGGACCTCCTCATGATGTTCCTTGATGTGCTTCTGCAAGGGAACAGGCAGGAGACACTGGCTGCTGTGTCTGGACCAGGTCCCACCTCCTGGGGCCCTGCTAAGCACCCTCACAGAAGGGCAAGCCCCACTCCTCACTGGGCCCTGGCTCCTCTGCTGTCCTGGTGGCCTATCCTAGGACCTCAGGCACAACAGGCAAGTGCTTTATCACTGACTGCACCTCAGCCTCCACTGGCTCCTTAAAGCTTCATTTAGAAAATGCTGGGCCTATAGGGAACATCTCTCGAGCAGAAGGCTGGCTCCCCATCCCTGGGACTGTGGCTGACTCTCCATAAGCCTAGGTACACAGGAGTCGTTGGCCAGTGCCAGTACCAGCCTCCTACCTACACACTGACGTCCTGCACAGTACCCATGGCTCACCTTCATGCCATCGGCCCCACGGTACACGGCCGTGCAGCCCTGGTAAGGACACTTGTAGATGGTGGGCAGCTCCTCCCTGCAAGAGAGAGCACACGTGGAGGTGCCACCCTGCCACGCACGCCACCCCACACAGCAGCCCCTCACCTCTCACACCGGAGCTTCTTCTTCCACCCAGGCTTGGGCCCGGGTTTCTTCCGCATTTTTGGTTCTTCGGCATTTTTGGCTTCTTTGCTTTCACTCTTCTTCCCAGAAATCCTGAAACAGGAAAGCACTCTCATACAGATGCAGTGCTGTTTCTGATCTCTATGCAGTTGATTCTCATCTTTGTTCACCCTACTTCAAGCACCAGAGGATTTCTCAGCTCTGTGAGAAATGCCTGGCCCTTAACTGTCACTGCAGCAGCCACTGTGAGAAGGAGGGCAGCCTGGCGCTTGGGAGGCACAGCACTGCAGTGTGGGATGCAGGGCACTCCCCAGTGGCTGCCCAGGACCAAAGCTGTGTCCCTGCTCTGAGGACCAAACACTGGAGACATCATGGGGAAGCTTTAGAGCCACTCTTCTCAAACCACCTCCCACCACAAGCAAGCTCAGCATTGCCTCCCTGCAGCCAGGGCAGAGTTGTCACCATGGATATAAACTCAGGATTAGCTTCGCTAGCTACTGGACTAGCAAGGCTGAACTACAGCTGCAGGTGTCCTACCAGTAAAGAACAAGCGAGTGAGCAACAGAGGGCTGGGGGCTAGCTCAGTGGTCCACACAAAAGGACCCAGCAAAGTTACAGGATACAGACATCAACACAAACCAGGCGTTGTAGTACACGCCTGTAATGCTGGCACTTGGGAGGGTCAGGAGGATCACTGAGTTCAAGGACAGCCTGAACTACGTAAGGAGACCCTGTCAGGAAAAAAATCATGTAAAACCTGTTTATTTCTATACATTAATGACTAACGGTCCAAAAAAGAAATTGGTTTTGTAACTTCTGGTGACAGCATTGAATTTTTAATTGTTGTGTGCTGGGGATTGAACACAAGGCCTATGGTAGGTAAGTCATTTACCACTGGGCCATATTCCCAGTCCTGTTATTTTTGACTGTAGTTTTCTGCATATATAATTATATAATCTGTTTTTCTAGTTTCTTCTTTTCTTTCTGAACTATCATCAAAAACCTCCAGTATTACGTTAAAAAATGGTGAAAGTGGCATCCTTGTCCTGCTCTTGACCTTAATGCTTTCAGTCCTCCAGCACTGAGTGTGGCATCTGCTCTGGGTTACCATGAGCCTGCCTTGTCGACGAAGTTCCTTTCTGGTACTGAGAGATTCCTTAAGTGTCAGTGTCCAAAAGGAGAGAAAAGTGTATGCGTCTCCATGTACCTGGAGTGCCTGCCAAGCACGCGAAGACCCTAGGTTCAGAATCCAGTCTTGCAGCAAAAATAAACACTTAAAACAGCTTTTTTAAGTGAGGTGTTTTAGCACGTGCCTGTAATTCTGGCTACTCAGGAGGCTGAGGCATAGGGATAGTGAATTTGAGGCCAGCCTGGGTAAGGTACGGTGACCGTATTTCAAAGAAGGGGATGGCCTGAGGCCCTGTGTGACAGCGCCTGCCTGTAATTCCAGCACTCTGGAGGCTAAGGCAGAAAGACTGCAAGTTTGAGGAAAGCCTGGGCTAAATAGCAATCTCAAAGCCAAAATGAACTACATAGTAAGACCTGGTCTCAAAGGGGTTGGGGTCTCGGGGTACAGTTCAGTGGTTTGTGTGTGGTGGCACATGTCTATAATCCTAGCACTTGGGAGGCTAAGGCAGGAAGACTGTAAGTTTAAGGTCAGCCTGAGATACACACACTGAGACAAAAAGCCCAAGCTGGAGAACTTAAACTGTTTCTCAAACTTACTCCAAAGGTATGCTACTTAAAACGGTGCTGCTGGTGTTATTATGGCAAAGTCACACAGACCAAGCATATGGTACTGAAACCAAAAGCACTCATACAGTCTACTGAATCTCAGCAAGCGCTCATGACTACAGCTGGGGAGCACAGAACCTCTTCGGATGGTGCTGGGGAGACTGGACATTCACATGCAGAAGAACCGCATTGGGCTACTGCCTCATAGATACACACAAATGAGTGGAACATGATCTAAATCTAAAAGCTAAAAACTAGTAAAACTGTTGAGAAAATAAAAGACAAATCTTCATGACATTGAATTTGGCAATAATTTCTTAATATGGCATTAAACTCACAGATAACAAAAGAAAAAAAAATAAGCAAACTAAACTTTATCAGAAGTTAGTACATTCCCCATTATGCTAAATAAAAAAAAAAAAAAAAGAAGTTAGTACATTAACACTACCAAAATAGTGAAAAGAATCCACAGGAGAAAATACTGTAAACCACATATCTGATAAGGGTTTGCTATGCTAAACACAGAAAAACCACTCCAGCTGGGCAGTGATGCCTATAGTCCAACTAGCTGCTAAGGAGTCTGAGGCAGGAGGATTGAGAGCTGCCCAATAGTTTCAGGCACTTCATGAAACATATCTCAAAATAACACAGTAGAGGGCTGGGGATTTAGCTCAGCGGCACAGTGCCTGCCTGGCAAGCACAAGATCATGAGTTTGATTCCTGGTACCAGAAAAACAAAACAAAACAAAACAAAAAACACACAGTAGGGCATGGTGTCCCACACCTATAATCCCAAGCTCCCTGAGAGGGTGAGGCAGGAGGATCCAACTTGGGCAATTTAATGACTCAGCACAACCTTGTCTCAAAATAAATTTTAAAAGGCTGGATGTGATGTATCTCAGCACAAAGGCCCTGGGTTCAATGCTGTGGTAATCCACACGCACATGAAACAATGCTCCTACCACTCAACAGCAAAAAGCCTGGGGCTGGCGATTTAGCTCAGTGACACAGCGCCTGCCTGGAAAACGCAAGGTTGTGAGTTCGATTCCTGGTACCGAAAGAAAAACAAAAAACAAACAAAAAATAAATAAAATGGACAAAAGAAGTCAGGTGTGGAGCAAGCCTGTAATCCCAGCACTTGGAAGGCTGAGGGAAGAGGACCACAAGGTGAATCCCAGCCTGAACAACTCACTCAGCTGAGATCTTGTCTCAAAATTTAAAAACTGAATTAAAAGGTTGGAGGTATAGATGTAGCTCCTTGTGAAGGCCCTGGATTTGATCTTCCATATTAGGATAAAAGACTTGCTCTCAGGCACAGTGGCACTTACTTGTAACCCTAGCAACTCAGGAGCCTGAGACACGAGGAGTGCACATTCCAGGCACGTCTAGGAAACGTAGAGCTCGCTTCAAAATAAAAGGGGCCAGATGGGATATAGCTCAAGACGTTGAGCGCCCTTCAATTCTATCTCCACTACCAAAAACAATAAAAAGAACCTTGCTAACTCTTCAAAGTAGATATACCGGGGCCGGGGATATAGCTCAGTGGCACAAACACCTGCCAGGCCAAGTGCAAGGTCCTGAGTTCAATTCCCAGTACAAAAAAAAAAAAAGCAACAGGGCCTCCATATTGCCCAGGCTGGCCTCCAACTGTGATCCTCCTGCCTCAGCTTATGGAGTAGAAAGGATTCCAAGCCCAGCTCACAATTTCATGTTGAAGCACACATCCTGATAGTAAAAAGAGGATTCCTGCGTGTACGCCACTGTTCCTTCATGTTCACAAGAGCCACAGATGCAATCCCAAACCACAAAGGAATGGATCAACCAAACATGATACACACATCCATGCAACAGAGCAGTGTTCAGCTAGAGAAAGGAGTGAAATTCTGATACATGCTGCAGTCCTGATGAACTCTAGGGCACTGTACCAAGGAGCCAACTGCAAAAGGGCAAATGCTGTGGCACCTAAGAGGACCCTTGATCAGTAGCTGCCAAGGCCTGAGGAGTAGGGGGAAACTGTTGACTAACAGGTAATCAGTCACTGGGGTAATGAAATGTCTGGAAACAGAATGGAAACACTGTGAACATCTGTACACTTACAATAGTTAAAGTAATTTCAAACAAACATTTTAAGGAACTGTTGCACGCCTCAAAGTGTGCTAACAACCACCCTTGGGTAATATGCAGGCTGCTTCTCTTCTCCCTGTCTAGTAACTGTCCACTGTCCCCTCCTGACCTGTCTTCGTCTGTCAGGGGCTGGCCAACTCTTCCACACCAGACCATGTACTTCTTGAGCAAGAGGCTCCAGGAAACCTATAGTCTCTGTGCTGGGTGATTAACAGTGACACTCACCACCCTCTAGCTGTCGTGTTCCCTCCAGGCACAGGCCTGGGTGTCCACCTCTGGCTGGCAGCACAGTGCTCAGACCAGCACATCATGAGGGCTCCCTGTCTGCAAGAACTCTGTCTGGAGTTGGAGAAAGGGGAATGAAGAGGACACAGGCCAGGGTGCTGCTTAGAGCCTTGTCCTTGCACGTTTCCATCTGGGATTCCCTACAGCACTGAGGGACCAAGTGGCCTCCAGCTCAGTGCACATCATGGTCACCAGAGGCCTATGTCCAGGGTCCTACCTCCTGCAGGGTGCAGTTTCCACTAAAATAACCCTCTCATAGAAATTTCTTAAAAGGGTCCTAGTCCAAAGCACATGTCTATAATCTCAGCTACTTGGGTGGCTGAGGCAGCAGGATTACAAGTTCCAGCCCAGCCTAAGATACTCATTAAGACCCTGTATCAAAATAAAATTTTAAGACAATGCAGACATAGCTCAGCACTTGCCAGGTTCAACACTAAAAAAAGCAAACTCATGTCTGTCTATGCTCCTGAGGTCCCAGAGGGGCCAGTGAATAATGCATCAGAGTATGCCATCCTCCTCAGCAGCAGGGGCTCAACAGAGCACCCCCTCAGCCTGTCCCTGGGAAGGGGACCCACTTGGCCCTCTAATCCAAGCTCTGAATGCCAGTACTGCCACTTCAGTCACTTTAGACTGCTGGCAGCAAGCATTACAGACACAGACTCTTTCTAGGCCACACCCTGAGACAGAGTGGCCTGCAGGGGTCACCTCCTCATGGCAGCCCCACCCAGCCTGCACCCAGCCCTGCATCCTGGAGCAAGCCTCAGCTGGCACTACCTGACGTTCCTGCTTGGCCACCAGCAGTGTTCCTATCCACTCCGAAGCGTCTAGAGCATCTCTGGCTTGGTCCTGAGTTCCTCTCTCCCTGTGTCTCCTCCTCTCTCCCTCTCCATGTAGAATGTGTACATGAGTAAAGGAACCCAAGCTCACCTCTCAATCTTTGTTGTCAGGTTTTTGTGGTTGAGAGCGCGTACTCAGACCCACTTGCTCTCTGAATTTCCCTGGACTGTGAAATGCTCAGGGGCACCTGATGCCCTATTCAGTTATCACCCAGCTGTCGCATATTGTGGGCCCTCCTGGCACAGGGTTGAAAGGGGAGGGACACAAAAACTAGCTCTTTGCCAGGACCTTGTATCTGACTGAAAGAATGGAAATCTTTGAAAAAGAAAGGTCAAAGCAAAGTTTCACAGTAACAAGGACTGTCCCTAAAACTTGGCGTGAGTCAGAGCTGAGAGTGGTCCCTGGGGGGAATGGTTACAGTGGGGAGCCCAGGGAACACTGGGAAAAGCACTGGCAGAGGACCACAGAACTTCCCTAGAATGAGGCCAGGTCTTGTCAGCAGGGCTGTCTACCATGTCATGGTGACTAAGAACAAGCTCTGAGCCACCAGGACTTTGTGGTAAAACCAAGGGGATTTCTTCCATGGACTCTCTCACCTGGCCACATGGCTCTGCCATCCACCGTCCTGGCTCACTCAGAAGCTCACTCACTCACTGGGCTTTCGAGGTCACACCAAGGGAGCAATAGGAAGCGAGCTAGACTGGCAGACCTGGAGGCAGAAGTCTACCGCTCGTGCTCAGCTCCGAGTACCCACTCTTAGGCTTCCCCCTTATGTCTCACCAGACCCCATGTGCCTGTGGCGGGCACAGCAGCACCCTTACTTCTTTTCTGGGTAAGGCTCAAAGGATTCGTCTGAAGACTGTGCGTTTTGCTTCTTGTCATTTTCATCTTCACTCAGGAAGTCTCTAGGAAAGATGAGAGAACTTTCAGCAGAGGTTGTTGGCCTGGACTGGGCAACAGACCCAACCAGAACTCCTGTCTGGAGACACCACACAGCTCCCACAGCCATCTCATTTCTCCTGCAATTGTGTTATAGAACTCTAATTCCTTAAAATTCTCATCCCATTTCCTAACAAAAGTGCAAGCCAAAGTCGCTAAAACTGAACAAGCTGATAACCCCTGACCCCAAGGCACGCTCGCCTAGAGCCAGGATCCAAACAGGAGAGAGCTTTCTATGAGCCAGGCAGGTATGGAGACTCAGAGGAAGTGGGCTTCCAGGCAGGTAGATTTCGCTGCCACTGCCTCAACAGGAACAGGAACAGGACCAAAGCACCTATGAGGCTAGGAGGGTCCCCGCCAACCACTTCAATGCTCACCAAGTGAAGAAAAAAAACCTGTGACCTTTCACTCTACAGTAGAAACTGCTATTTGGTCTCTGCTGGGAAGCAAGTAGAGTTAGGCTCGCAAGCCCACAGTGGCCCCAACAGGCCACCACCTGCCTTGACAGAGGAAGGCCTGAGGCTGCTGGCAGTCACCTCTGGGTCCCCTGCACTAGTAAGGGTGCAGCTGGATTCTGCCAAGGCCACAGGGCAGGTGGACGGTGGCAAATGCCATCCATGGTAGCTCTTGTTCCAGAGCCAACAAACATTGATGCCCTTCCCCTTGCAGTGAGGTTTGCTTCAAATCCCACCATCACCACCACCAACAGCCAGAACCTTGTGTTCTTGCCCTAAAGATATCTGCAATTGACCCAAAAACAAGGCCTTCAAGGAGACAAGCAGGTGGCAACAGAGGACCCAAGCCGGGGGCTCTTGCTGGGGTGGGCTAGGCTGCGCTGGGCTATACTCCCTTGCAGCAGCAACAGGAAGGCGCTTCAGGACCCAGGAAGCCCCAGTCAGGACAAAGAGCTGCCTCTCCTCCCAACCTTAGAGGCCAGCAGCCCTGAGAGTGGCTGAGTCTGGTTTTTGAAGAAGAAATATTAGGCTATTTAAACCCACTCTTCTCTCACCCCTCAGAAAGGTCACTGAACTCGTCTTTTACCCGATCATCCGAAGTTGAAGACGGAACCTGCTTCTCACCCAATTGCCCTGAGAAACAAAGAACAGACTCCTGTTACCAAAAAGAGCACACAAGTGCCTCACCACCACAGCAGGCCTAATCTGGTAACACAGCTTGCCTTACGGGGTTCCTGGGGTCAGTCCTTGGCCTCAAACTCCACATCATCCTGGCCCAACCCCCACACAAGCTCCTGCACAGAATGCAACTGCCATGCCAGCGTTGTGTTGAGAGACAAGTAGCACCACACAGCAGGAACCCTGGGACAATCATCATCAGCAAACCTGAGCCCTCCAGACCCAAGTATTCATTCTGAGGAGCTAATGTGAATGTTTGTGAATGTTTTGAAACATTTTTAAGGAGACTGTTATCAAAACATCTCATGCACACAGTTGACAAAGCTAAGTAAGTAATCTGCAGGACTCTATCCCTCGAGGTCCTCCCGAAGCTGGGGAATCTCATCTATGCACCTCTGTTTAGCTGAACCCCTGGACAGCTACATATGCGCAGGCCCCACTGTGAGCCTGCACATAGCAGCCAGATGATCATCTGCAAGGACAGGGCCAGATGCACACAGAAGGCCAGAGAACGCCATGCCTGGATCTCAAACATGATGTCCATGAGCAGCTGTACCCACCCCACAATATGCAGGTGGGATCCACCCTTGTCTCCCCTCCTCAGCCAGACAAGCTTCCACTCTGGTCTACACCAGTGTCACCACCTAGCCAATATCCAGAGCACGACCTGCAGCTGGTCCAAAGCAGCACCCTCACTCTCATCCCCCATGTCCAACAGATAAGGGCCCCATTCTTCTCTCCTCAGTCCCCTCCTGCCAGAGCACGGCCTTAGAGGTGTATGTCTTTGCACAAACTGAAGTAAAGACTTCAGTGCTTGTGTTGGGGGAGAGGAGAGGATCAGCTGGCAGCCCCACCCTGCCCTCAGGTGCTTTGAACATCTTCAAGCTGAGGAAGCACTGCGCCCCTATGATCGTCACACCACAGCTGATCCCCAGTATGGTGGAGAGGAGTGTTTCTCTGTTTAAGACCCTGCCTCACTCACAAATATGGTCTAGCACAGACCAAAGGTGCCTCCTACCTGGGGCCTCACTTGGGGGGTGGCTTGGCTGAGGTGGTGGGCCTGGCCTGGGCCCCACAGAGCTGCCATCTGAAGATGGGGCTTCACCCACACTGGGCAGAATCTTGGTCTCAGCCCCAGCCATGGTTCCTCTGCCCTGGGAGAGCTGGGGGACAGCCCCAACAGGGTCAGATTCCCGGTTATGGATAAGCCGTGGTGCCGTCTCTTTCTCCCACGGCCATTTAACTGCCAACGCATTGTCCAGCAGGAGGGCTCTGCAGCTGGAATCAGTATCCATTGTGTAGTCGTGGCCCTGATCGCAGCCCCACACTGCCTGGATGATGCCGCAGTACTCGGATGACAGTGTTCTCTGAAGGTTGGGCAGGGCCCCACAGCTGGCCGCATGTCCGTGCACCCACCCCACTAAGCCATGCAGGCACCGGGGAGTCGAGGTGATCAGATCCACTGAGGAGAGTCAACAAGGAAGTCAGGCTCTGGGCTGGCCAGCTCATAGCCCACCCCCAAAACTCCCACACCAGGGCCAGACTCACCCAGACACACTCCCTCCTCCGCTGCTGTGGGGGGCTGAGCACCGAACCTACAAAGGATCAGAGTGGCTATGAAGAGGAGCCAAAGGCCCATATAGCTCCTTGTCTATGGGCCTCTAGAGATCTCAAGCCTCCCAAACTGTCTCCACTGGGACCCTCTACCAAGAGCCTTGTCTCTTTCCCTGTGAAGGCTGCCTCTAGGCCTTAGGACCTAAAGCAAAGGTTGCCACCCCCACCACCTCCATGCTCATCTACCAGCAGTACAGTGGTCGCTGATGCTGGCTTCTGCAGAGTGGGTACAGCCTGTCCACCCAACCCTGAGGTTCCTACCACAGGACACCCTGGCCCTAGAGCAACACCCAGCACATAGGATGTTGAGTGTCTCCTGAATGATCCAAGCAAGGCCTACTTTGCACAAGACTTCCGCTGGCCTGTTGGTGACACGTTGACCCTCTGCAAGAAGGACCTGAGGAGGCTGTGGCACTGGTAGAACTGGGCATGGCAGCTCTTGCAGACAAACTGGGACAAGGATGGGTCCTGGTGCACAGCCACACCCAGCAGGTGCTGGAAGTCCCTGATGAAGACACGCTCTCCTGGGGAAGGTTTCTCTGAGCTGTCCCCAGATGCCCTGTCAGAGATGCTTCGAAGACTCCGTGAAGAAAACTTCCCGTGGCAGAGGCGACAGTGCCCCATGGCAAGAGCCCGGCCTGTTCCTGGGCAAAGCAGATGTCAACAGTTGGCAAGTGAGCCTGATTACCGAGCACAGGACACTCTGACAAGTTCTGGGGAGGTTTGTGCCTGCACCCTGAGGCCATGTTACCCAGTCCGCCTCCTCACCTGGAGAAGTGCCGCCCTCCCAGGGCCTCCCTGGTCCCCTCAAACTCAGGCCTTGGGGACTGGGTTCACCACAACATTCAGCCTCTGGAGGGCCGCTGGGTCAAAAAACCTTCCCAAGAACTCTAAATGCCTCCACAATGGTGAACTCCATTTCTGCTCACACTATCCTTGTGAGTCCAGAAATGAAAGAGCTGCATCCAGTTGTGCTGTCCACCCTCGGTTTCCTGTCTGCCGACGGTGTATATCACCTCCTCTCCTGCCCCCAGAAAACTAAACATGAACACGCGTGAGGAGGAGTTCGTAAACAGCAAAAGCGTTACACAGGGCGCCGAAGTGCACTGCGCTTGGTGCCCCGTGCGCTGCTTATACACACAGCCCGCGCAGTTCTCCGCACACCTCTGGGGCTGGTTTGAACCCACAAGGAACAGGTCCAGAGAGACCGGGCAGCGATCTCAGGAAACACTCACAAAGGGGGCCGACCCCGGACCTGCTTAGCTTCCACTCGGGCTCTGAGCCCCCAGCGACCTCGGGACGCGCGAAGCCCAGCGTCTGGCCAACGCCGTGGCCAGAGGGGCTCGGCATGGCTCAGAGCGGCCCAGTCGCGCGTGCCGGGGCGCCGGCCGGACCCACCTGCTTCGTCCGCACAGTCCTCGATGGGATCCCCGCAGGCCCTCGCCGAGCTCCAGCCGAGCCGCGCCGCCGCCGCCAAGGTCTCCGCGCCGTCGCCACGG
>NW_004955541.1:3195790-3259504 GCF_000276665.1 Chinchilla lanigera | reverse complement strand
CTCGGCTCCGCTCGGCTCCGCTCGGCTCCGCTCGGCTCCGCTCGGCTCCGCTCGGCTCCGCTCGGCTCCGCTCGGCTCCGCTCGGCTCCGCTCGGGCCCTCTCAATTGTGTCCACTCAGTTATGCTCGGCCCCGCTCGGCCCCCGGTGACTGCGCGCCCAGAGGACCAGACCCCGCTCAGGTCGATGCGAAGGGAGGGCGAGGCGGGGAGCGCGCCCGCTCCGGCCTGAAGGTGACAGTGCCCGCTGCTGCCGCCCGTGAGGGCCGGACTCGGGGCGCTGAGAACTCTCCACAAGCCGGCGAGAGGCGGCCTGGTCCTCTCCGCCCTCGCCGCGGCAAGGCTAGGGTAGTGGCCGGCAGACGCCAACCTCAAGTGTGGAGAGGCACTCGAGCAACTGCTTGGGAGGTTCCCGTCGCGAGTCTCGCAGCCCAGATGCGAAGAGGGCCAACCCCCAGCCACCGACCAGACCCAGCCCCGCCTCCCACACCACTGTAGCGGCCACCTCCCTAACCCAGATCTACGTCGGGGCGAGTCTTCCGGAAGTACGCCCGCCGGAAGTGCATCCACGTCCCAGTATTCTCCGTGGCTCGTGTGGTCCCCACGCCCGCGCATACTGCGTTCCGCTCCGCCCCGCCCCTCCGTTGCCACCTCCCCCGCCCGGCGCCATGGCAGCTGCGGCCGGGGACTGCTCGGTGAAGCCGCTGCAGAGCGCTATGAAGCTGGCCAACGGAGCCATACAGCTGGACACTGGCAACCGGCCGCGGGTGAGCGGGGTAGAGCAGGTGGGCTGGGGGAGGGTTGGGGGAGCCCGGCTCCTGGCCTCGCTTCCCCGTCTGGTCACTGAGTCAGAGCGTCGGTCGGAGGCAGCCCCGGGACGCGCGACGGGCAGGCCGGTGAGAGAGCGCTTGGAGCTCCCGGGCAGACTGCGGCCGGATCGGGTCGCATCCTGAAAGGCCGACTGTCGCGCCCGGGGGTCTCTTGCTAGAAAACCCAGGCGAGAGAGGACAACAGCCGCCGGACGAGCACCAGCTCAGGGCAGGTGGAAAAGCTTATGGAGCCACCCGGGCTGCCCACGGGGGAGGAGTCCGCGTATGCTTTGAAGCGCATCCAATCTTCCCAGTTGCTTCTCTGGGGCAGCAGGTTATCCCACAAGTCAGAAATCCTGCCCGAAATGCAGACTGTGCTTTTCACAGAAGTGCAGACTTTACAGCTGGGTTAAAACAAAGCAAACACACTTGCTGTGGTTCCCGATGTCCTAGCTCTGCTGGAGCCTAGACAGAGCTGTCACGTCTTAGGAATACAGAGTTCAGGGTTTCAGGCCCCTGTGTACACGGCGAATCCTAATTTGGGGGTTCGGCAGAGGGATTACCTTTAACCTAAACCGGAAAACCAGTCTGAGATTTGCAACCTCACTCCCGCCCTGTCCTCTCAGGAAGTACTTTTCTTATGTCATGGAATGAATAGTCTGTGAGTTACACAGGAAGGAAACTTATTGCACAGAGTGAAAAACGAGAGTTGAGGCTGCTTCGCAGCGGCCCACTAAATGAATCTGAAAAAGGCAGTGAGAGGAGAAACATGCCAGTGTGGTTTCTGCTGTCACTGTCCAGTGTGGAAGTTCTAGGAAGAAGTGCTGTAACATCTTTTCCTTCAAGTCTGGACACTGTGGCTACAGTCTCTGCTCCTCTACCCACCCTGCTCATCAGGGTGGATATCCCTGAGAAATGAGCAGGCACTGCCACTCCTGTGTTTTCCGCCATGGCACCGGGCAGGTGTGATGCAGCCATTCCCCTCTGCTGGCCTGAGCTCTACCATTTCTCTTCCCTGGACGCAGGAGGCATACATGGAATACCTGAGGAGCATCCACTACATCTCCCAGGTGCTACTGGAGGAATCGACTAAAGGTGCGACAGCCTTGCCATTGCTGTCTCTCAATGGGTTCTAAGCCTGGAGGTCTTCTGTGTTCTTCCAGCCTGGTCATTAGCAGAAGGTGGTCCGTGAGCCTGAGATGCCACAGTTTGACATTAAGGAACAGCACTATAGATAAGGGGGTGGGTCCTAGAGTGGAGCAATATACTGGCCCAGGGCAGGAAGGAGTGAGCTGCACAAAGATAGGGTCGTTCCCAGCACAGGGATGTGGGCATGACTGTGTACCTTGGGTGGGTGAAAGAAAGTTCATGGAGGCTCTGAGCTCTGTGGGAGAGGCTGGTACAGGCACAGAGGCTCAGGATGCTCTGTAGGGAGGACAGTGGGGCCTGCACCAGTGCCAGGAGGGAGAAGTGAAGGGTTTGGGATGAACCAGCTTTGCTGGGGGCTAATGGGAGCCACAGGGCCAGAGGATGTTCAAGCAGATGGGCAGGAGTCACTGTTTGAAGACAGGAGTGGACAGTCATCATGGACACATTAAGTCTGTGGAGGGTGAGCTTCTCCACATCCTCGTTTTCATCTCAGCAAGGACCTGACTCATGGTGAAGCTGAGAGTAACCAATCTTCTTATCCCTGCCCCAGATGCCTGGGAAACAATGTCCCCTGACACCTCAAAGATGCTAAAGCTGGCTGAGCAGTGTCTGGAGCGGGCCCAGTCAACAGCTGCCAAGCTTGGTGGGTGCCCAAAGGAGGGGACTGTCCTGGGTACCCCCAGTCTTTGCTTGGTGGGACAGGCCCTGCCTGGCTGAGCCTGGCTGTGCATATGGCTTGCAGGGAAGACTCTCCAGAAGCCAGCAGTGCCCATGGCTGCTCCAGCGCCGCCTACTGGCCGACACCGCCGGGTGTGCTCAGATGAAGGAGGGAAGCTCTCTCCATTCCTGCCACCTGAGATCTTCCAGAAGCTTCAAGCAGTAGAGTCCCAAAACTCTAAGAAGTAAGATGGCAAGATGGGAGGTATGCAGAGCCTCTGGTTGGGTTTGGAAGCCAAGCAGAGTTAGCTCACTGTGGAGATTTTAGTTAAATGGGTCACAGCGGTGGAGGGTGTAGCTCAGTGGTAGAGTTTGACTAGCATGCTCAAGGTGCTGGGTTCAGTTTCCAGTACCCACAGAATGGAAATACCTGTTTGCCTGGCCAATCAGATGCAAATCTTTTTAGGAAGAAAGAAACTTGATCTTTCATAAAATTGGTGATGGAACCCTAACCCTAACCCTAACCCTAACCCTAGCTGAGCACAAAAGGAAATAGGAAACCATGAGAGAATGATAGCAGAAACTGAACTGCAAAGCTTTCTGGTGGAACTGTCAGGAATATATTAACCAAGTGTTCTCTGTATATGGAGAGACAACAGGCAAGCTTGAAATCACCTGCAGGGAGCAAGAAACTGTAAAATTAGGCTAGCAGAGAACCAAGTAGAGGACCAGGGATGTGGTTCAGTGGCACAGTGCCTACCCATTAAGCATGAAGTCGTGAGTTTGATTCCCAGTACCAAAAAAGATGAAAGAAATGAGAGTGTAACACTGAAATGATTTTTTTTTTTTAAGTACCGGGAGTGGAACTCAGGACCTTGCGCTTGCCAAGCAGGTGCTATGCCACTGAGCTATATCCCTGGCCCTGAAATGATTTTTATTTTTATTTTTATTTTTTTATTTTAAAGAGTAAAAGAAGGATAACATAATAATAGGGGGGGCTTACCAAATTAACAGACAAAGTGGTAGGAAATTATCAATGGTTATTGTTTTACATATTGCTATTTACAAGATAGTTTCTCAGGAAAACAAATAATAGTGAGTTACAGACAAAAGAGGTAGGAGATTGTCAATAGTTGTTGTACTATACTTTGGTATCTTCAAAGTGGCTTCTAAAGAAAATAAATAGAGCTATACATGAGTGACCTATTGTATAATCATTAACTTTTCTTAATGGTTGTTGTAGGAAACACATAATAATAAACATGGATCCATTTACGAAATAGGATAGGAACAATACAAACATTACAGAGTTATGGATAGATTAGTAGGAAAATATCAATGACTGCTGTAATACATGGTGGTATCTTCAAAGTGGTTTCTCAGGAAGACAGAGATACGCAAGAAGGATCTAACAAGTAGTTACAGCCTAAGGGTTGTCAAAAATAGCATATTACCTCTTCACCAGTGACTCCTGTCGCTGAGGTGTGACAGCTAGAAGGCAGGCCAGGATTGAAAAGAAGGACCGAGAGACTTGCACCTGTGTCTAGCAACAGGCTGTTTTCTTGTTCCTCCATAGTCATGATTACCCAGGGCTCCTCCATGGAGATGATGGTCTGGCCAGAGGGAGAAGGCAGAGTATGCCCCGGGCCCTCTCATTCCTGTTGGACTAACTGGTAGGATGGGTCTGAGCTCTGGGGCCTCCGCTTCAGAGGGCAGACTGATCTCCAGTGGTCACCTTTGCATTCAGGGCATGGCCCATGGGGCCCCTTAGGGCAGTTCCTCTTGAGGTGGCCTGGCTTTTAACAGTGGTAGCGGATGAATGCAGTCGTCGAGTTCTTCTTGGATGAAATGATTTTTAAAAAACTAGTTGGAAACAAAAATTATATATTATGTGTAGAAATGCATACATAAATACAAAAATGAGTGGCCAAGTTTATAACAGCAGAGTAGATCCAGCTGAAGAGAAAATGAGTAAGTTGGCAATACAGTCAAAATTTACCTAGCAGGTATCACAGAAGCAGAAAACTCAACAAAGAGAAAGTCTAACATACATTTTTTAAAATTCTACAAAAAGAAAAGAAAGAAAGTAGGAGAGACGCATTATTTGAAGACAGCAGACAATTTTCTAGAAGTAATGAGACATACTGACAGGCAAAAAGCCAATGGCCCCCCTGGGGTGATTTGGGGCCTGTTCCTCCTGCCCACTGCCAGGGGCATCCAGGCACCTTGTCTGCGTCTGCCATGGACTGAAGTCTTGGTGCTCCACCTTTACTCTCCAGTGCCCTGGAGGGGGTTGTTGCTCCAGGACCCCACACCCTAGGGAGTAGGCAGAGTTCTTTGTTTTGCAGGTGCAAACCAGTCTTCTTGTTGGGCTTGTCCCATGCCTTTGACAAGGTTTGTGTTGTTGATTTTTTTTTTTTAAGTCCAGAGGTCAAGCTTCTCGTGAGAAATCAGAAGTCTTGGTATTACTGAGGCCAGTGTTTATGGCAGACTAGGAGGGGCAGGTACCTGCAGCCCACCGCAGACCCCTCCACATTTCCTTCCTGCTCTGTCACAACAACCTCTTCTCCCCTGGTCTCAGAGTGAGGTTAGGAGGGTGCAAAGGAGGCCACTGGGCTCACTGGAGCACTCCTGGGCTTCCTGGTCTGGGTGGTAGCTTGTCACCACTTCCAGGGAGCTGACACCGCTGGAGGAGGCTTCCCTACAGAACCAGAAACTGAAGGCTACCTACGAGGCTCGGATGGCCCGTCTGGACCCCAGCCAGGCCATGCAGAAGACATCACTGGTGAGCTGAGCCTGAGGAAGGCCTAGGTTGTCCAGGAAGGGCCAAGGCAGTGGGAGGAACTGCCTCACTCCCGCCTTGCCTCCTAGACCCTGTCTCTGCAGCGGCAGATGATGGAGAACTTGGTGATCGCCAGAGCCCGAGAGGAGACGGCATCCTTTCTGACCATCGCTGCTGTTCTGTGGAGAGGTTGAGGGGAGAGTGGGGAGAAGGCTGTGGGAAATACGTCATCAGGGAGAGAGCTCCCTGGGCCCTCTGTGGGCTCTCATCCTCCACCCAGTGCAGCAACTGCTTGCCATCCTCAGGTCCTCTGAAATGTGTCTCTCTTTGTGCCTCTCCTGGGAACAGCCTCTCCCTTATCTCCTGTCCCTCTGGCCTTGCCAACTCACTGGACAGCTCCTTGGGAGTCAGTAGCAGCTGCACCTGCCTCTAGAGCCCCTGAGATATGGAGGGTGCTAAGTGTGAGCAGATGTGGGTCCAGGAAGTTGTAGGGGGAGGCCGGGTCAGGCATGCTGGCCCCTTAACTCTGCCACCCCAGCTGCAGCGGAAGATGGAGGAACGCCGGCTGCGGCTCCAGGAGGCTGCCAACAGGTGCAGCTCCTTCTTACCTTGGGACAAATAGGGAGGCCTGGTGGGGCTCCTGTGCCTGCGTGTCCAGCCCCAGGGCCCCAGCCTGTCCTTCCTTGCCAGGAGGTTCTGTAGTCAGGTTGCCTTGACTCCCGAGGAGCGGGAACAGCGGGCCCTTTACGCAGCCATCCTCGAGTATGAGCAAGACCATGTGAGTGTTGCTGGGCAGAGCCGGTGGGCAGGAGAGCCGGGGTTCTGTGGGTCTCCTGACATTGGGTCCTCTACACCCTGGGGAGGGTCAGGGGCATCCCATTGTGGGGACCCACTGTGCTTTCCTCCAAGGCCCCTTGTCCTGCAGGACTGGCCAAAGCACTGGAGGGCCAAACTCAAGAGGAACCCAGGGGACCTGTCCCTGGTGACCAGCCTGGTGTCTCATCTGCTCAGGTATCCCAGTCTTCCTGCTACTTGCTTGCTGACAGGGAAAGATGACTAGAAAAAGAGATTAGTTAGGAGGGCTGGGGAGGCAGCAAAAGGCTACAGGGTGAGGGGCTCCCACAGTGGGACCTGAGCTGTCTCTCAGCTGCCCTTTGCACAGGGGGATTTTCACTGACTTCCTTCAGCCTCCTAGATGGGGCCAGTCAGACTCTGTTTGTAACATTCACCAAGAAGAAACAGTGTGCAGGTCTCTTTTGTGGAATGTCTGACAGGGAGGCAGCTCTGTAGACAGGCAGAGATGTGAGGCTCAGACAGAGGTATGAGGCTCACATAGGTCAGGTTCCTCAGCACCCAGGCCAGAGGCCAGCAAGTATACTGCAGCTCTGTGCAGCTCAGATGGTGACCACTGTGGCTGGTGGGACAGAGTGGGCAAGGGTGTGTGCTCTCCTTGTGGCCAGGCTGTGCCCTGCTCAGCAGCCACTTCTCTCCTTGCAGCCTTCCTGACCACCCAATCTCGCAGCTGCTGAAGAAACTGCAGTGTGCAGTGTACAGCGCACTGTACCCTGTTGTGAGCCAGGGCAGCTTTGGCACTCCATCCACCCCAGGGTGCTGCTCCTTGACCCCAGATGCCGACAGGCTCCTGGATCCTGGGAGCCGGCGCCTCCGCTCCTCCCAGAGCCTGTATTGCATGCTGTCCCCCCAAGAACCTAGTGTGGCCCCACAGTCCCAGGATAGACCCCCTGCCACCCCACCACTCCTGCCCAGGCCCCTGGACAAAGGGGCAGACAGTAGCCCAGCCAGGCCCCCGTCACCCCTGGGGGATACCTTGTCCCGCCTGCCCGATAAGGACAGCTCCTTCGAGGACCTGGAGCAGTTCCTGGCTAAATCAGAGAGGTGTGCCTGGGGCTCTGGGGCACAGGCTGAGCTGCAGGTCCAGGTGACACAGAGGGAGCCCTTGCTGGAGTGTCTGAAGAGCACGGTGAAGGACATTCATAATGCCATCGGTGAGCTGTGGGTGCTGCCTTGCCCATGGCCAGGCACTCTGCAGGCAGCCCAGTCCCTCAGAGAGTAGCACTCCTTCTGTCCCCAGCCACGCCCTCCCTGGCCGCATGGGGCCAGGGAAGCATGGCCTGCTCATGCCTTGCTTGTGTGCCCCAGCGCATTTCACTCTGGTGGTTGACCAGGGTCTGTGGTGAGCAGGTGGTCATGGCTGTGCCACTGGGTGAGGCTTGTGATTTCTCAGCAGACTGCACTGCTCACCCTGCTGCTGTGGCTCAGCCCCCAGCCTTCCCACTTCAGTTCTAGGCCTTGGGCAGGCTTTGGGCCCAGCAGGCAGGAGCCACTGTCTCAAATTTTCACCATGCTGACCATGCTCCCTGCCCCACCCAACCCCACTTCCTGTAATTCTAGAGTCCTTTGGGTTGCAGACCTGGTCAGGTCCTTTCAGGATCTCTTCTTCTCTTCCTCAAACTCCTTGGAGGATCAGGGAGCTAGGCTCTGGCCCCAGGCCGCACAGACGGGATGAGCAGGGGCTCTCTTTGGGCTTAGCCAGGAGGGCCCTGAGGAAGTCCCCACTCTGCTCCCGGCAGACAGGCTGCTCTCACTGACCCTCCTGGCCTTTGAGAGCCTGAACACAGCTGCTTGCAAAGACCGCTGCCTGGCCTGTCTTGAGGAGCCCTTCTTCTCCCCACTGTGGCCTCTGCTACTGGCCCTGTACAGGTACAGTCCTGGCCTGGCCACCAATCCCATGCCTGGCATTATCCACTGCTGTCTCTGAGGCCTGTGCAGGTACTGACCATGGCCTGCCCTCTGTTCACTGAGGCTGTCCCAGGGGTTCTAGTTTGGGGGTGGCCCCTGCCCACTCCCCACAACTGCGGTCCTCACTGCCAGCTCACCCAGGCTGAACCCCAGGTCCAAGCCACAGCCAGGCCTCAGTCTCCAGTTTGGGGTCCTGGGGTAGCTGAGCCTGACCTCTCTGCCCTAGGAGTGTGCACCATGCCCGGGAGGCCGCCCTGAGCAGGAGTATGGAGCTCTACCGGAATGCACCTCCCACAGCCCTAGGTGTCCCCACCAAGCTCCTGCCCCCGGGCCCTGAGGGCAAGGGGGCTGCCAGCTACCCCTACTGCAGCGCGGCCCAGGAGCTGGGGCTGCTGGTTCTGGAGAGCTGCCCACAGAAGAAGCTGGGGTGCATAGGTATGGGAGTTTAGGGAGCAAGCAGGGGTCTGGTCAGATACAACAGATGCCTTCCCCTCTGGGCCACAGCCCCACTCTGAGGGGTGCACCCCCAATATGTGTTGACTCTCCCAAGAAGGGTGGGCAGTCCTGGGAGAGAAAATGCCCCACACAGCCCTATTCCTGTGCCACAGTGCGGACCTTGCGAGTCATCTGCATCTGTGCCGAAGACTACTGCCGTGCCCAGGAGCTCATGCCTGAAGCCGGACCCCAAACCCCTGTAGCCGCCATGTGAGTCCCAGGACAGCCACAGGGACATTGGGCCTGAGGCTGTCAAGCTCACAGAAGTTAGGGTAGGAGAGGACAGCCCAGGCCTGGCATGTCCAGAGCTGATCCCACCGTGGGGGACATGGGCTCAAAGGGCAGACTCCCACCCGTGACCAAATCCCAGCTCTCTGCATCAGCCAAGGCTTCTTGAGGATTGGTCAAAATGAGCCTGTGCCTCCCAGAAGCCTGCGGTTGGACTCCCATTTGCACACTTAGGGGGAGCCCAGGGCATGGTGCTCCTCCACTGACTGCCCAACTGGGTGTTTCTGGCATGTCCTGGGTTGTCCCCACCTGAGCCATGGAGCCCAGCAATGCTTCATCCTACCTTGAACCCCACCCCAGGCTCAGCTGTGGTCAGCATCCTTCTGACCTGGAGCCAGTGTCCCCCACAGTGCCCATGAGCCCTGCTTCCTGCTGCCCTTCCCAGGGACCAGGGCTGGCCGTGAAGACACCTGTAATTGCAGGTGGAGAGGTCTGACCTCTGCCCCACCCCAGCCCCAGGTAGAGGTCAGAGCTGTGCAGTGTTTGTCTGCACACTGGGATCAGTGGCCACCCTGCACAGGGCCTAGCAGCAGATGCCAAGGAGGCAGAGCTGGATCCCCCAGGCCCGTTTACTATCCTGAGTTACAGGACTAAGAGTCTGCAGGTCCCACCTCAGTCTACCTTGGAGCCAGCGGGTGTCCTACCCTGTGCGGTCTGTCAGCCTTGAGCCTGATTCTGCTTTAGACTCCTTGCTCCCCTGGGCCTTGCAGAAGCTCCCAGGCTGAGTGCCATATGGCCTTGCAATGCCATCAGTGCATGTGGGCCCTCCTAAGGCAGGCCTGGAGGTCTGGTTTTGAGCTGACCGACCCCAGTTTCAGGGACAGCCACCTGTGGCCTGGAGAGGACCCTGGGAAGAAGGGGCACCCAGAAGCCTGAGAGGTCCCTGGACCAGAGGAGCAGGAGAGCACCACACTTCCAGACTGGGCCCTGCCGCACACTTGGGCGCTTCTGCTGGTGTCCTGCACCACTGGTGGGTGGGACAGTGCCAAGAGAGCAGCCAGCCAGGCTACACTGGCCCCAGGGGCCACGGGTTTGGGGAGTTGGTGGCTGCTGTGGCCCCAGAGCCCATTAGCCATGGTGCCCCTGCTTGGCAGTGGCGCGGATGATTTGCTGCCCATCTTGTCCTTTGTGGTGCTGAGGAGCGGCCTTCCCCAGCTGGTATCAGAGTGCGCGGCCCTGGAGGAATTCACCCATGAGGGGTAGGAACTCCCAGGTGGGGGGGGCAGGGATCCCCACAGGAAGATCGGGGCATCAGGTACCTCACCCCTGATCTAAGCCTGTGGTTGGCAGACAACGGGCTACATGTGGGACATTGACCCCAGTGTGTTCCCAGTACCCTAGATGAACCGAGGGGCTATCTCCAAGGGCAGTCATGTCCTAGGGCTGTTTCCCAGCCTTGCCATCCAAGGGTGAGGACAGGTGGTAGGGAGAGGCCTCCCTACAACCCTAGCTGTGGTCCTCTCAGTCCAAGTCCTAGCCTGTGGGTGACACCTGTACCTCTGCCTACCTCTCTCAGGTACCTGATTGGAGAGGAGGGCTACTGCCTGACATCACTGCAGAGTGCCCTGAACTACGTGGAGCTGCTGCCTCGGGGGCCCCTGGGCAAATAGTAGAGCCTGCACCCCAGGGCCACCTCAGTACTCACTGAAGATGACCCCTTTGGTCTCCATGCTGCTCTGCACTCAGGTGCCAGGCACTGGGGGCAGCCAGCTGTGGTGGAGCCCCAGCTCTGGTCCCTTTCTTGGTCTGTAGCTGCCCCTGATGCTCAGGGCAGCCTCTTTCTGCAGCAGGACAGGCACATCAGCTCCCTGCACCCTGCTGTCCTGTGCCTGCCTCTGAGAGGCCCTTGGAAGGAAGCCTGGAGCTGCCCCTCCTCAGGGGTACTGCACAGAAGGACCAGAGTCCAAAGCAAGAACCACTCTCCCCTGCCTGAACCTGGGCACAGTAGGGAGGACCCTGCTGTTTATTTATTGGGCAGTGGCTGCCCTGTTCAAGTCGGGGCTTGGAGCTGCGCCCCCTCCCTGGCAGGAGCCCCCTCCCTGACTCATTATGGCAGTGTTTAATGGATGTTCTGGGACCTAGCCAACTCCCTCCCTGTCCTGCCTTTCCCAGATCAGTGTGAGTCCAAGGGTTCCTGGCCATGTGGCTACCAGCTGGGCTCAAAATAAAGAGATCACCGCAGTTTGCCTTGGTGTGGCTCCTCTGTCTCCACTGATGGGCCCAGGCTCAGGCTCAGGCAGCAGTTTTCCAGACCTCTGCCCTGGAGCAGGGTCGCAGGGCTGCTCTGGCCAGGATGGCATGGGCTTACTCAGCTCCACCCACAGCACCACCCAGGGGGCCTCTTGTGATCATTGCGTCACAAAGGGACACAGATTGTTCAGATGGTGGTGTGGAGTGCCCCACAACAGCTGTGTGTTCTACCCACTGACATGCACTCAAGTGGCCCGTGGCATCTGAGCTCCCCTGGTGGCCCCACTTCCGCCTGTGCACTTGAAGGCCTTGTGGCTGTGCATTCCCCATGAGAGGACATGGGGCCTTTAGATGGCCATGTGTCCCCTGTGGGAGGACAGAGACCAGTGACCTGAAGTGGCAGCACTTCACATGTGGAGAGGCACATAGTGCCCAGATGGCAGCCTGCAGAATAGGGAGGCAGGAAAGGAAGCGCCACTACAGGGAAACAGGTGGCTGGGTACTAAGGACACAGTAGCTGGCGGTGGGGTGGTGGCTGGAATCTGACAACCCTGCTCAGGCCTCAGCACTGACTAAAGCACACAATAGGGGGTGATGAGCGGTACACTGCATGAGCCTGCACACAGCCACCCCTACACAGCGAGGCTGCTGTGTCTTCCACGTGACTGCAGTAGCCCTCAGCTTTCCTCAAGCATAGCAGCCCATAGAACAGAAATGAACAATACACAGTTCCCACTGGGAATCCTGCAAGTCAATAAGAGGCAGGTGTCCCGATTACGAAAAATAATAGTGGCTTCCGATGGGCTGTGTGTCTACAGGAGGAAACAAAGCGCTCGGGCCTCGAACCCAGGGTCTCATGCAGGCCAGCCAAGCGCTTTACCTCTGAACTAGGTCTCCAGCCCGAGGTTGCTTTTTAAATATTTTTCTCGGGGGCTGGGGATTTAGCTCAGTGGCACAGCGCCTGCTTGGCAAGCGCGAGGTCGTGAGTTCGATTCCCGGTACCGGGAAAAAAACATTCAAACAAAAAAATTAAATATTTTTCTGGTAGTGAGAATTAACCCAGGAAGCGCTGAGCTACATCCTTAGCCTTTATTTTTTTATTTAGAGACAAGGTCTCACCCAGCAGGCGTCGAACTCGCGATCCTCATTCCTCAACCTCCTGAGCAGCGGAATCACAGGTGTGCGGCAGCACGCAGGAGGAGGTTGCTGTAGGAGGCGCCTGTATGTAATCCCAGCTGTGTGAACGGCTGAGGCAATTAATTGAGCAAGATCCTATCTCAAAATTTTAAAATGAACAGAGGTCAGGGTACTCCTCAAAAAAAATAAGGGACGAAAGCGCTGGGGCCCCGCCCTCAGCCCCGCTTGCCTCCAGCCTATCCCCACCTGGCCAGGTGAAGGTCCCGACCCTAGAGACCCTGCTTCCTCTCGCACCAGGCGCCGGAGTGCTCCAAGGGTCGGTGCGAGCAGTCCGCGTCGCGGGGTGAGGTCATTGACCCAGCGCCCCCTGGATCCCTCCAGCATTGACCGGTATCGCCCCGCGGAGCAGACGTACTACGCGGTAACAAGAACCAGTAGAGGAGCTCTGGCAGGTGTCCGGCAGGGCAGAACCGCAGCCTGCGTCCCGGACCACCCCAGCCGACGGGGGCGGTCCTGAACCAGGCTCCGCCCGCACCCGGGGGATGTGGCCGGGCGCCAAAGCCCCGCCCACGCCGGACGGAGAGAGCTTGAGCCAAAGCCCCGCCCCACTCTCGCTAGGCCACGCCCACGCCGCCGGGTTGGTCCCGAGCCGAGCCCCGCCCCGACGCTGGGGCCGTGGTCTGGGGGCCGAGCCGCTTGCTGCGGAAGCGCGTGGCGGCGGAGGCTTACGGTGAGCGGCGCCGGCACCTTGGGGATAGCGGGGTACCGAGAGGTAGCGCCGCAGGCTGCGCACGCTCCAGTGGGCGCGGGCGCGGGCGCGAGCTCCGGCCGTGAGCGGTGTCTAGGGGCCCCAGGATGGGCAGCAGCTCGCTGTCGGAGGACTACCGCCTGTGCCTGGAGCGAGAGCTGCGGCGCGGCCGCGCAGGCGTGTGCGGGGACCCCTCGCTGCGCGCCGTGCTCTGGCAGATCCTGGTAGAGGACTTCGACCTGCACGGCGCGCTGCAGGACGACGCGCTGGCGCTGCTCACCGACGGGCTCTGGGGCCGCGCCGACCTCGCGCCCGCGCTGCGCGGCCTGGCGCGCGCCTTCGAGCTGCTGGAGCTGGCGGCTGTGCACCTGTACCTGCTGCCCTGGAGGAAGGAGTTCACCACCATCAAGGTGCGAGCCGCCCGGGGGGGTCGCGGTGGGCGCCGCCTGATGGGGACCCTGCCCTCCTCAGTGCTCTCGAAGCCATAGTGGCCGTGGAAACCCTAGGGGGGGCGCAGGGGGATTGAGGACCCATGGTCATGCTGACCTCTCAAGGGTGTGGCCCGCGCCCTTGGGTATAGGAGGGCCCTGTGGCTGGGAGAACCACCGGTGGGGCCCGCGCGGGGCAGGGGGATTGCCCGGGGGAGGCGGGGCCGCCGCGTGCCCTCAGCTCGTTCAGTGGAGTGGGATGGCGATGACGTCAGTGTGCACGTGGGCGAGGTACGCCTCCGCCGGTTGTCATGGCAGCGGCCGTCTCTCCCGTGGTGCTCCGAAGCCGGCTGCCCCGTGGGGCACCTGCTGGTCCAGGTTCCAGGGCTTTCATTCACCCTTTAGACCAGCGTGTAGGGCCCACGGGGACAAAAGTGGAACAGGCGGGCCGGCCCCAGGCACCCACAGACTGGGCAGGGTCAGGGCTTCTGTCTTCAACTGAGCATGTTGCGTAATATCGCTGAGCCATTTCCTCTAACAAAGGGGCACAGTGGTCCAGTTCATAAGGCTTCCGGGAGAGGAAGTGCAGCAGCGGGTGCCTAATGTCTGTGGGGTGTCACACTCCCAAGGTCCAAGAGGAATGCTGCGGGGACCCGCGAGTCAAAACGCTACGTCGGTCCTGATGGTGCTCTCTGGGCTGCCCAGGCCTCGTAGTTTAGAAAGCACTTTCCCACCTGTTATTCCCGCACTCTCACCAGCTTCCCATTAGTCACTGGAGCTTTTTATTTTTTTAAATTTTATTTATTTATTTATTTATTTATTTATTTATTTATTTATTTATTTATTTATTTATTTATTTATTTATTTATTTTTTACCCGGTACCGGGAATCCAACTCACGACCTTGCGCTTACCAGGCAGGCACTGTGCCGCTAAGCTAAATCCCCAGCCCTTCACTGGAGCTTTTTAAAATGGTTCGTCCACACAGTGGAAAACCACGCGGTGAGGGAAGATGCGCCACAAAGTCGGTCCTGCCAGGGAAAGCGCTACAAGACTTGTTGTTGGGAAAGACCAAAGTACAGGAGGATCACTGTGAGTTCGAGGCCAGCCGAGGCTACCTAGCAACACCCTGTCTCAAAAAACAAAACAAAACAAAAAGCAGCAGCAGCTAACTGTTCTGTAATCCCAGCAGTCTGGGAGACTGAGGCAGGAGGATCAAAAGTCCAGCCTACCCTGAGCAATTTAGTGACTTATTGAGACCTCTCAAATAAAGGAAAGCGTTGAGGATGTAATTCAGGGCAAAGGCCCATTCACATACATGCATATACAAACAGAGCCAAAATGAAAGAGTAGCAAATGCAGGGAAACCACTGGAGGACATGTGTGGCCGTGGGCGGGGGCCCTGAGAACAGAACTGCTCAGCACATAAGCCAGGGGTGATGGCGCATGCCTGTAATCCCAGCACTCAGGAGGCTGAGGCAGGAGGGTCCTTGTGAGTTTGAGGCCAGCCTAGGCTACAAAGTGAGCTCAAGGCCAGCCTGAACTGCATAGGGAGACCCTGTCTCAAAAAAGACACACACACAAAAAACTGCTCAGCGTAGCATTATTTGTTCTGCGCCGTGCACTGGCTCAGTGTGTCTGACAGTAAGCCCCCGATTTATGAATGAGGTCCTTTCCTGCAACACTTTCGTAAGTCAGATTCGTTCATAATCCAACAAAGTGAGTCTATAAAAGACACCCGCAAAAGTTCTCAACCCAAATGTTGTCAGGGACTTACTGTACTTTCAATTAAATCTTAAAAGCCCTGCCATCCAGCCTGCCCCAAACAGACCGGCCTAAGGGCGGGCACTAGCATCACAAGCTGGCTGTGGTGGCGGCACAGGTTGCCAGGAGGGCAGTTGCTTACAAGGCCCCCTCTACAGACCTTCTCCGGGGGCTACGTGCATGTGCTGAAGGGCGTGCTCTCCGAGGAGCTCCTCATCCAGAGCTTCCAGAAGATGGGCTATGTGCGCAGAGACAGCTACCGCCTGACCGTCGCCGCCCCACCCCCCGCCTGCCAGCTGGTCCAGGTGGCCCTGGGCTGCTTCGCGCTGCGGCTGGAGTGTGAGATCTTGGGGGAGGTGCTGACCCAGCTGGGTACCAGTGTGCTGCGAGCTGAGGATCTGCTGCAGGCACGTCGGGCCAGCGGGGACGTGGCCTCCTGTGTGGCCTGGCTGCAGCAGCGCCTGGCCCAGGACGAGGAGCCACCACCCCTGCCCCCACGGGGCCACCCTGCCACATATGGGGCACCTCTGGACCTGTACCGGGACCTGCAGGAGGATGAGGGCTCAGAGGAGGTCAGCCTATACAGAGAGCCCTCGCCTGGCCCTGACTCACCCCCCGGGGAGCTGGCGTACCCGCCACCGCTCTGGGAACAGAGCGCCAAACTCTGGGGCAGCAGGGGCCACACCTGGGAGCCCCCGGCTGAGGAGCTTCCCCGGGCCAGCAGCCCACCCTACGGGGCTCTGGAGGAGGAGCTGGAGCCTGAGCCCTCTGCCTTCTCCTTCCTCTCACTGCGCCATGAGCTGAGCCACCCTGGGGACCTGGCCACTCCCGAAGCCTCTGGGAGCCCAGGGCGGGCCAGTCCCAGGCATGGGCGGGTGGAAGGAACACCAGCCTCAGCCTATGGCCCCGCCTCTGAACCCCTGGGATACCAGGCACACAGCTGCCTGGCGCCCGGTGCCCTACCCACCCTGTGTTGTGACACGTGTCAGCAGCTACATGCTGCCCACTGCGTTGCACTGCCCACCTGCCGCCCAGGGCATTCACTGCGGGCACTGCTCAGCGACACCCAGAGGCGCCTGTGGCTACAGCGTGCCCGGGTAGATACCCTGCTATACGACAGTGCTGGGGCCCGACCCTAGGTTCTACTGGCCAGCGGTTGCAGGCGACAGTTTCCATGGTGCTTTTCTGGAGGTGGCAGGGGCCGTGGCTGTCCCCTCCTGTCCTGGACAGTCTGGCCTTGCATTGTGGGAAGGGACCCTACCCCTTTTAGCAGAGCCTGCGCTGGGCCACAGGGACTCCTGTGCACCCCTGTCCTCAGTGCCCAGCCCCACACACGCCAAGAGGGGTGTCAGTCTATCTGTCATGGTGCCCAAACCCATCCCCAGGAAGGGCCTTGCCCCTTAGAGGCCCACTGACACCCCACAGTTCCTGGCAGCTTCCTGCAGTTTGGGGTTCAGGACAAGTTCCCTCCTCCCTACACAGGCCCACCTGGGAGGCTCTGCTAGGTGCAAGGCTGACCCAAGGACCAGGTCTCTCCCCTGGGCATCACAGCCAGGAGAGCTAGGAGGCTGTCACCCTCCTGCCTGGTGGAGGTAATGACTCTCAGCCCTCAGCACCGCAGCTGCCCTGAAGCAGGGGAGGGGCAACAGCAGCCCCCTGTGCCTATGGTAGGTCCAGGGGTGGGCTCTGCTGGCCCAGGAGGGAGTCACTCTGCCTCTTTCCACCCACATGATGGGATGGGCCAGGTCTACCCTGTCCACTTGGGGGCAGGTACAGCAGCCACTGCCTGTGTCCCACCCTTACTGCCTCCACTCTCTGAGCCTCTCGCAACATCCCTGCCCCATCCCTGCCCAGCACCCTGGGGACCCTTCTCTTGTCGCACGAGTCAGAACTCCACAGTAAATTAAACAATAGTGAAACCATGTCTGCTCGGAAGGCTTTTATCTCTTCACCCCCAGGATGGGCGCCCACTTCCCCATCGAGTCTCAGCGGCATCCCCTGCCACCGTCCTCACCCCACACTGGGCCCCTCCTTCCCACCTGGACTCTGGCCAGCCCTTCCCGGGGTCATCAGAGCCTATTTGTACCTTAGGTGGCCCCAGAAGATCATGCTGATCCCAGGCCAGGGCCCAACCCAGTGCCAGCATTCTCCCTGGGTTCTGTGCAGCAGTGTTAACAGGAATGGTGGCCCCGTACCACCAGAAGGTGGCATCACAAGGCCCCGTCCTTCCCCATCACCCGCAGTCCACACCCTGCCAGCTGCTGAGCAGGGCGACCTCTGATCTGGAGTCATCCGGAGCCAGCATGTGGCCATCATCAGGGCTTGCACCGTTTGCTCTGACCTTCCGCTGTGCTCGGGGCAGCCCGCTTATTGCGGTGGTGGGGGAAAGTGGGCATGAGCTCCGGCTCACAAGCTGCAGAAGAGGGCACCGCAGTGCTAGGCTGGAGGTGCACTCCAGGTCTGAACCCCAGGGTGCCAAGGCCTGGCCTGGCTGCCCTGGAACCCTGGTGCAATACCAGCTCCCCGCCTCCCCCAAAGGGTCTGCACAGAGAGCCCACCCCACATAAGCACAGAGGGCTGCCACCCAGCCCAAGCCAAGCTGAGCCTGAGGGGGTAGGGAACTCACGAAGGGGCTTCTCCTTAAAGTAGGAGCTCTCCAGGCAGTCCCCCGCTGTCGCCCTGGAGAAAGGCAGCCCATTAACGGGACCATTAGCCTCAGGGAGGCCTGTTTGCTGTGTGCCCAGCCCAGCCCAGCAGCCTCTGGGCCAAACATCTACCAACAGAAGGGGAGGTAGTAAATAGGGGTTTGCGGCCCAGAAACCCGTAGAAGCCAGGGTGGGCCTGTGAGTCCTCACTGGGCACCTGAGCCTGAACGTCTGGCAGGGCCCTCCTGACAGCAGTGCAGCCTATGCACTGGGCAGTATCTTTAAAGGAGTTTGGTGTGGCTCATGGTGGAGTAACTGCTGTGAAAAGATCCTGGGGTCTCTCCCTGGCACCACAAGAATGAACACTGGGTTTGGGTCAAAGCCGTCTCCATTCTGCTCAGGCCAGCACCCTCTCTCATGTTGTGCCCAGAGCAGCTTGAGCCATAGATCACCACTTCCAGCTTAATCACCCTGTGCTCTAAGCCCCAAACCCAGGCAACACTGGATATGGTGCTGCAGGTGGCGCCCACACCTTTTCTTGGGATCATACATGAAGAGGAAATTCAGCAGACGCAGCCCGGCCTCAGAGAGCCATGGAAACTTGTGCTTCAGGTTGTTGTACGGCTGCTTCCTCAAGCTGTACTGGCTGGCCAGCGGCAGCTTGGAAAAGCCCTGCAAGGAGCAGGGAGGGAGAGCTGGAGCTCCAGAAGGGACAGGGATGGGGCTGGGCAGGCCAGGGGTGGGTAGGGGCACAAACCGGCCAGATGTTCTCACTGGGCGTCCCCAGCAGTTGCACAATCAGGTCAACCTGGTGGATCTCAGATGTGCCAGGGAGAAGGGGCTTGTGGGCCAACAGCTCAGCCAGGATGCAGCCCACGGCCCTGCAGGGGAGGGGCCGCCAACTGCTCTGAGCACCATGCTGACACTGGTCAGAGGGTGCTGTGAGGGGACAGGCACACAACCGAGATGAGGGCAGACCTGCCTCCCCGAGACCTGAGTACTAGAGGCTGGGGAGCAGCAGTGCAACATCTCACGTCCTCTGGAGCTGGGATCAGGCCCAAGTCCCCCACCCTTCCCCAGGCCCTCACAGCAAGCAGCCCTCTCACCACATGTCAATGCTGGTGGTCTGGGTTGTGGTTCCCAGCAGCAGCTCAGGGGCACGGTACCTGCACAGAGACATCACCTCAGCTCTGCTGCGAGCTCTGCTCCAGGCCGAGTCCAACTTCCGTCAGGCACAGCCATCCCAAAGGCCAAGGCAGTCTCAGCAACAGGGTCACCACTCCCAGCCCTAAGCCCAAGTGCAGGCGACATGGGCAAAGTGCTGCAGGCAGAGTGCTATGTGGGCAGTAGGGTCCTAAGTCACAAACTGCCACATCCTCGGCACATGCCTTGGACAGCCTGTTCTCCTGTGGGGGCTGAGTGACACTCAGCAGAGGCCACATGGGTCTTGGTGTCCTGTCCTAACCACCACCCTGCTCTGCCTGCCACCACCCTTCCCTCTGAAGGCCCTGGCTGTGCCAGGACAAGGTGGAGCCTCCTGTGTGAGGCCGCAGCCTGTCACCCTTTCCCTGGGACAGAGATCGGTTCCTACAGATTCAAGACATCCACCCCAGGGCCTCCATGTTCCCGAGGGACTCACCAGAGGGTGACCACCTTGGGGGTCATTGGCTTTACTGGGACACCATAGGCCCGGGCCAGGCCAAAGTCCGCTGCAGCAGAAGCAGAGAGGGGAAGGCTGATGGCGGGGGCCAGAGCTGGACTCAGGTGACAGACAAGCCAGCCTGGCCTTCAGGGCTTTTATGAGTGCCAACACCCCACCTCCTCCACACAGGCAGGGCCAGTGCCAACAAGCACCTACCTGTTTTCACACAGCCCTTGTCAGTCATGAGTAGATTGGAGACCTTCAGGTCCCTGTGACAGAAAAAGAAGTCTGGTGCTCCCAGGAAGCAGTCCCATAGGGCCCTAGATGAGACTGTCACCACAGTGCTCACAAATGGTCCTGAGTGTGTCAGCGCCAGCGGTGGCGAAGGACACACAGCAAACAACGCAGACCTACAAGTGCTGGACCTGGGTGACTACACCACTCAGCTCTCTAAGCAAGAGCAGGAGGGGTACATGGGGGCTTCTCAGACTCCCTTGGTCTTGGACCCCCTCCCCGCAGACAGAGAAATGCTGGGTATCCTCTGTTATCCTCCAGCACTTGGAGGGCCTACAGGTCCAGATCCTCATGCCCAGGACATGCCCACCCCCAGGACACGCCCTCCACTACAGCCCTGCCCACCTGTGGATGATGAAGTTCCTGTGCAGGTACTGGAGGCCCCGGAGCACCTGCAGCACGATGCACTTGACCTGTGTGAGCATGGAGGCATTGGTCACGCCCGCCCAAGGTGGGCCCCAGCTGTACCACATCGGTACGGGCCACCAGACCCAGTAGTCCCCAAGGTAGCCTCATGAGCCTGATGTGGCCAGGAAGTGCTGCTGTCCTCTCTGCTTCCCGGTGACCTGTCTGCTGCACAGACGGTGAGAACCCAGCTTTCCAGTGCCCCACAGGTAATTCCACATTCTCAAGCTTCCTGGGCCAGAGTGGGTCCACAGGCCGTGCTGCGCAAGTCAAGACCACCTACCTGGGCCTCAGAGAAGGGTGTGGGCATATTTTCCAGGAGGCTGGCCAGGTCCTGCTCACAGTAACCCATCACCAGGAAGATGCTGTGCAGAGAAGGTCAGGACAAAGCCATGCTGCCTCCCGTGTCTCCTGGCACATAGGGCCAGACCCACTGGACACCCAGGGACTAAGTCAGGACGCACACCTCTCCAGATGGTTCCCCACCACCACCTCCTTTAGCTCCACAATGTTGGGGTGGCGCAGGCGCAGGAGCAGCGTTATCTCCCTCAGGCTGCTGATGGGGATGCCTATGACAGAGCCGGCCAGGTGAGCACCGTCCACCACCCATGCCCCAACTCCACACACACTCTATGAGAGGCCACCACCAACCCCAGCACTCCTCCTAACCCTTCATCAGCACTGTTCGTGACAGCGCACCCTGCAGGGTGCAGGCAGACCTGGAGCTTGGCACCAGGGAGACAGCTGAGCTGGGATGGAAGGCGGTAGTCATGACAATGGCAGGACAGCAGGAACAGAGAGAACCCAGAAGTGGGAAGCAGGGCTGGGGAACTGAGGCTTGGATGGGGTGACAGGTGCCCGTTCACCATGACACAGGCACCCTGGGGATGTTTAGTACTGAGAAAAGCTCAGGTAATGTGCACACTGCTACACCTGTGCTAAAGTCCAGCCAGAACGGTCCACACCCCTACTGCCACTCACCATCCTTCTCCTTGTCCATCCGCACCTTCTTCAGGGCGACAATCTCGTCTGTCTGGGTGTCCCGGGCCCGATCTAGAGTGGGAACACATCTAGAATAGTCTACCCCAGACTCTGTCCAACGCCCTTGAGCTCCCCTGGGCCTCCTTTTCTTGACGACCTAAGGCCTAGCGACATTTAGTCCTTGCTCTGCACACATGAAGCCCCAGCTCGAGACACGAGCTACCCAGAGTTTCCTCTCATGCAAGCTGGGCAGAGGGCGCCCAGCTTTGATCTGTGTGCTGAATCCTGGCCTCAGCCCCTCGTGTGCATTCTCCTCCTTAGCATGTGCACCGCTGCTGTGGGTTTGCTTACTGTATCTAGAAAAAACAACCCTTATTTGTGCAAAGATGGCTCCACAAAGCCTTTTGGCACTTTGTGCAGCTTCCAAGCACTTGGCTGAATGACTCACACTCCTGGAGCTACTATGAGGTCCAGCTGCTTGAGGAAGCTCCCCTTTATCACTGACAGTTCTGCCCTTCTGCGCTTACCCACTGGTGTGCTGACAATCTCCTATATCAGGACAGGCTGTGAAGCACACAGAGTTACACCAGCAATGAAAGCTCCCCAGCCAGCCTTTGCTCTGGTCTGCACTACAAGGACTGAGCCCCATGCAGCCCAACGCGGTGCCATGGTGACAGTGCACCCAGTACTAGCGGAAGCCCACCTGAGGCCCAAGGCCCCAATGTCGGCCACTCACACACGATGCCATAGGTGCCCTCGCCGATGCGGTTCAGCTTCTCAAACTCTTTCACGCTCCGGCACCGTCCCAGCTGAAAGAGAGATGCTACTGTGTGGGTTCATGGACGCTGACGGGACAGGCAAGATGGGTATGTGGCCCAAAACATGCCAAGAGGCCAGCTTCTGGTCACCAGAGAAGCAGCCTTTCCAGTAAGAGGAGAAGGGCGCCAGGCCCACACTGAAGGAAACTCAGAAGGGGCCCACCCACGCCCTCTCATCCCATGCTCACGTGTGCTGTGGAGGCTGACACCGTCGGAGACGGTCTCCAACCTCCATAGTTCCTTCCTTGTTTGTGTTGGATAGCACTACCGGGGCACTACAGAGATTGAACCCCACTTGAGCAAGCTGGGCAAGAGTCTGGCACTGAGTTACATCTTCAGTCCTATTTTTGACAGGGTTTATGTAGTTAAGGCTAGCCCTGAACTCACTATGTAGCCCAGGTTGCCCTCGAACTCGTGGAGATCCTCCTGCCTCAGCCTCCAGAGTGCTGGGATTACAGGCATACACCACCAAGCCTGGTTAGCCCTTTTTATTTTTGTTTAGACAAGGTCTCTTTTTCTTGTCTAATTCTCCTGCCTCAGCCTCCAGAATAGCTGGGATTTGGGATACCCCAATTCTTCTCACGGGCAAATTCCTGGCCAGCACTGCTGCTTTTGCAAATCTGGTCGTAGGCTCCAAACTCGTAACTCTGGCGCCGCGCGCCCCCGCCCTGCGCGCCCCCGCCCTGTGCAGCGCCGGCCGCAAGGAATTCTGGGACTGTCGTTCCCGCGAGTGCAGGAAACAGCGGCACTGACTCCCTGGTCACTTCGATCCGGCCCGCAGGTCGCGAGGCGGGCTGCGCTGCGCGAGTGGCACTCCGTCGCACCCTGTGTTCCGGAGGTACCGTGAAGAAGCCTTCCTTACGGATACACTTCAGGCGGATCTGCTCGGACTCCGGGTCAGCATCCGCCATGCTTAGCGCCGCCCCGCCCTCCGTGTACGCAGGCGCACGACCTACTTCCGGCCGCCTGGTCCTTAGCAACGGTTACTACAGACTCTCCCAGCGCCAGAGCGTGTGGGCTCAGCGTGTACTACCCACGTTCCGGCCTTGGAGAAGCGGAGCGGAGCCGCGGCGACTCTCCGGGTGGGGATCGGGCCGTCGGCCTCAGCGGGCATGGGCGCCTCTGTGCCGGGCAGCAGAGGAGCGAGCTCTCCGCTCCCGGGCGAGTCGAGCCCGGGCCCCAGCCCCAGCCCCAGGCCCCGAGGAAGCGCGTGGGCTGCAGTCGCCCGGGGCGTCTATGCTGCGAGCGTTGCCCCGCCCTGAAGCGGGAAGAAGGAAAGTCTTGATGGAGGTTTACAAGCGTCGTGTCTCCTGTTTTGACTTCACTGTTGAAATCCAGCGGGGGTAACAGCGCTCGAACGACCGTCCACAGCCAGACCTTGACTACGCTCGGATCGCTCTAGACCCGCTAGAAGCTGGTTTGCCTGTTTGTCTCTTCTCCCTCCCCACGTCACAGCTTGTAGGTTCCAGGAGATGTTTAAGTGACAGCAAGTCCCAGTGCTTCAGGTCCTCCACGAGACAGCTGCAAATGAGCTCTGTGCTGTGGCAGCTGCTGGCGACCTGAAAGCAGCCTCTCTGGAGGAGAGTCCTCGGTGAGGCCAGCCTCCCCCATCTCCAGCCAAAGCCAGGCGGGGGCCTGTGATTCAAGAGTTGCAAGTCCCGTCCTCCCCGTCCACTCTCACATTTGCCTCCACAGATTGGGAAGTGGATTGGCTCTGGAGCCAGCGGGGAGGACTGAGGGATAGGGAAACAGAGTATGGGCCGCTGGAGAGCAGCTCGGGGGTCCCGGGGGCACGCTCAGTTCAGTAGGTGGTATGTGAATGTGCAGAAGGTTGAGGTGAGGGCTGGAAAGTTGGGCTGTGCCTGCTCCTAGATGTCCAGAGCACAGGCCCATCTGGGCTCCGGTCGCTTAGGTTAATGCAAAACAGGTTTTCAGTAGCAAATCAACATCTAAAATAATTAGATCAGGCGGGCATGATGCCCTATGTCTCTAATCCAAGTACTTAGGAGGTTGAAGCAGGAAGACTGTGTCTGAGACCAGCCTGGACTACGCAGTGGGACCCTGTGTCCAAAAAACTACTTAAATAATTTCCAAATTAGGCTTCTGGTGGCACATGCCTGTAATCCCCGCACTCAGGAGGCTGAAGCAGGAGGACTGCTGTGAGTTCAAGGCCAGCCCAGGATACATTGTGAGTTCAGAGCCAGCCTACCTGCACTACAAAATGAGAGCCTGTCTCAAAAAAGCAAAAATAAAAATAATTAGGCTTCTGCCAGATTGCTTGCACCTTGTCTCTGGGCAATTTAAAACATTTATACAAAAGTCTTTAAATAGTAACATATCTTCATGCTATACTACATTCTTTCGGTTGTATGTATGTATAAATACATGAGGACTGTATGCATGCACTAGATAGGCCTACATGTATATGTATGTACTAGATAGGTGTGCATGTGTTACTGTGTGTAGGCATGTATATTGTATGCTTGCCTGCATGTATATGTGTATTACTAGATTGACTTGCATGTGTATACTAGACAGGGTTTTATGTATGTACTACATAGGACTGTATGTACTAGATAGGAATATATAAATATAAATAACAAGCCTGTATATATTATGTATGAGATAGAACTATGTGCATGTTATGTACTATATAATCCTCCATTTATGTGTGTAGTGTGAGGTAGGACTGTATGTATGTATGTGTGAACTACATAGGCCTATATGCATGTCTGTGTACTAGGTAGGACTGCATGTGTGTATATACTAGGTGAGATTGCATACATGTGCATATACTAAGTAGGGGTGCATGTATGTATGCATGTATTACATAGGACTAGGTGTAAGTATGTACTGGACACTTCATATGTTTGTACTAGGTAGGCGTGTGTGTGTGTAGTAGGTAGAACTGCATGCATGAATGTATTAGATAGGACTGCACATATGTGTGTATGTACTAGATAGGACTGTGTCTGTGTATGAGATACATACACTGCATGGGTGTAGGTGGTAGGTAGGACTGTGTGTGTGTATGTAGTAGGCTGTGTAGTGAGACTGTATGCACAAGGTAGGATTGTGTATGTGGGTACTAGGTAGATGGGCTACATGTATGTATATGTACTAGATAGACTGCACGTTTGTACAAGGTGGGACTGTGTGTGTGTACACAAGATCAGGTTGTGGGTACATACTAGATAGGACTGTGAATATAGGGGCTGGGGATTTAGCTCAGCGGCAAAGCACCTGCCGGCAAGCGCAAGGTTGTGAGTTTGGTTCCCGGTACCGGAGAAAAACAAAAAAAATAAAAAAAAAATAAAAATAAAAAAAAAATAAAAAAGGGCTGGGGATTTAGCTCAGCGGCAAAAGCGCCTGCCTGGCATGCGCAAGGTCGTGAGTTCGGTTCCCGGTACCGGAGAAAAAAAAAAAAAAAAAAAAAAAAAAAAAAAGACTGTGAATATATATTAGGTAAGACCGTGTGTGCATGTAGTAGACAGGAGTGCATGTGTCTGTATATATTACTAGCTAGGTAATTGTATGTAGTAGGTAGGACTGTGTGTGTGCGCACAAAGTAGGACTCTGTGTATGTTAGATAGTACTGCATCTGTGTGCATATACTAGATGGGACTGCATGTGTGTATGTACTAGAGTGCTGTGTGTACTAGATAGGACTGCATGTTTGATTCCTGGCACCAAAAAAAAGGACTGCATATATGCATGTATATAGTAGACAGGACTGTGTGTGTCTGTGTGTGTGTGTGTGTGTGTGTGTGTGAATGTACTAGCTAGGACACTAATAGGTTAGATTCTCTGTATGCACATGTGCATGTATGTGTGCGCGCGCATGTGTATACTAGATAGGCTTGCAAGGCTTCGTAGCAGCCTGGCCCAAAGGTTGCAGTGAGTGACCATCAGAGAGGCTGCCCCATGGCATCATGCTGGATCTCAACTGTCTCGCCACCCTAGGGAGCTTCGTCCATGGAGCCAAAAAGAGGACAGCACTGGTAAGCCACTCCTGCAGCCTAACTGCCCTGGCTGCCCTCCTCCAGATAGTTTATATTATTCCAGGTCTTTCTTTTACAATCTAGGGACTGAACCCAGGGCTTGCACACTGAGCTACATCCCCAGCCTTTTGATTTTTTGAGACAGCATCTCACTAAGCTACTAAGTTGTCCAGGCTGGGCTTGAACTTGCAACCCTCCTCCCTCAGCCTTCCCGAGTGCTAGAGTACAGGCATGCACCAGCACACCTGCCTCTTACGGGCCTCCTTACTCTGGGTCAGCTTGCAGTCAGCTAGGACCCTTTCCGGTGTGTGGCTCCACCCCTCTGCCCCGAGCCATTATGCGTGGCTTAGTCCTCAGACTCTGACCTTCCCCAGAGTTTGGGGCGCAGTGTTCACCGTGACCTCCAGGTACTGCCCCACATGCCTTCAGAAGGGAGGAGACAGGGCTCTAGCCGCCCACAGTCAGCAGGCCATGCCACCTGCTATCCATGGCTCTGCACAGCCAGCCTCTTCTGACGGGCACAGGGATGTGCCAGCTCGCTTCCACAGTGGCCCACAGTGCATCCCGAGCTGGTCCCCCTGGTCTCCACCATGCTACCATGCTGTGGGACTAGATCACAGTGACGGTCACCATAACGGGCTCCCCACAGGGCAGAGCAAAGCTCAGTGCACACACAGCTCCCGGTGCACATTTATTCCTTGGTCTGGGGGATGAAGGCGGCAGCGGTGCTGGGGTTCCTGTGTCGAGAATAGGGGCCCCAGTCAGCCTGCTCCCGAATGGTCCTCTGATCCTCACTCCCTAGAGAATTGTAGCTGTCTAGGGTCTCAGTGGAGGCCCGAGTGATGATGATCTGTGGAATGACAGTTTTCTTCTTGCTCGACTTCTGCTTCACATCGGGTTTGTCTAGAGGGAAGAAAACATCCAGGCATTTAGAGGATGGTGGGGATGTGTCTTCCACATGAAGGCATGTGGGGCAGTACCATGTTCGTTGAAGGAGACGAACCAGACCGTGTGAGCAGAAGAGACGCTGCACAGCTCAGCTGCGGGTTTTGGATCCCGGAAACCCCTTGAGGAGTTTGTGTGCCACAGGCTGGCTGCGGCAACAGATGGGACAGTAGGTCTGTCGTGGCAATTCAGGTCCCCATGCCCAGGTTCCCAGGGTTCTCTCTGGTCAGATCCCCCCATCCAGGACTCTACCAGATGCTTTACTGCTAGACCTAGAGACGGACCTTCTGCTGTCGCCCATATTTCCTTGTATTTACTGGGGTTACAAGGAGTGGGTCAGCCCAGTGCAGTGCCAAGGATGGCACCAAGGCTGAGATGGGAGTGGGCACCCTGGCCTCTGTCAGCACAGCCTCGTGCTTTACAAAGACACAATTATAGCTGGGTGTGGGGGTACGCATCTGTAACCCCCATACTTCGGAGGCTGAGGCAGGAGAATTGAGCTTGAGGCCACCCTGGGCTACATTGCAAAACTGTCTCAAAGAACTGAGACAAATTTTCAAAAATACAGTTACACTGGTCAAACAGTTGCGCAGCATACTTTTCTTCCTCCCTGGAGCCCTCATGGGCTGGTTACACAGTAGGGTGAATAGTCCTTGCTGAGGACAGTAGTGGAGTTTATTTATTCTTGTAGTGTTAGAGATGGACCCTGGGCCTTGCTAAAGCTACGTGAGTGCTCTGCCTGAGCCGAACCCGGCCCTGATGCTGCCCTGAGGTGCCTTGCATCTGTGCCAGCTGTTCTGAGCTCTGCAATAACTACAGAGCACGGCAGCACAGGGCACTATGCATAGGTCCCTAGGGCAACATTTCACGGGAACAGAGGCACAGGGAGCTAAGTCGCCTTCCCGGGGACCAGTCGTTGGGGTAGCAGAGGAGACATGGGTACCCAGTCTTCAACCTTGACCATGCATTGCAGATACATGTGGCCTGTCCAGGCCCTGGGTTGTCTTTTTTATCTCTATATGGAGCCAAAAATCGCATTTCACCATATTTTGTATTTACAGTAAATTGGCGTTCACTTTTATATTGATTAGAAATCATCATATATGTTAAGACTTCAAAAGGTTATGAGTGTTTTTAATTAAAGTAGATATGCAGTGGTAGGGTGTGCTTAGCATGCACTAGGCCCTGGGTTCTATTCCTAGCACCCACAAAATAATCATAGGTTAACAAAAACAGCCAAACACAGTGGCACATACCTGCAAACCCAGCTCCTCAGAAGGCTGAGGCAGGAGAATCACAACTTTGAGGCCAATCTGGGCAACTTAGATCCTGTCTCAAAAAATATATAATAAAAGTAATAGATATTGACTTAAAACTCAAAACATGCTCATGTACAAGTACCAATTCCCCATGATAAGTGTAATCACTGTGTACTGCAACATGTGCAATTAAAAAATTTAAAATGAGGGTGCTGGGGATTTAGCTCAGCGGCACAGCTCCTGCCTGTCAAGCGCAAAGTGGTGAGTTCAATTCCCAGTACCAGAAAAAAAAAAAAAAAATTTAAAATGTACACCTTCCAAACGTTTTCCACATCTCCACCCATACTCAGTATAGAAAGGTGCTTTCCACCCAGCACCGTGGGCTGTACCTGAGGGTCTGCACACCGCTACAGCCCCTCTTGGTATGTGGGGTCCCATCCTTCATGCAAATAGCTCCCTTCAATGTGTAGGGTGTAGGTTATTTCCAATTTTTAAATCCTTTCCATTGCTTGTTTGTTTTTCTTTTTCAGGCTGGTCTTGAATTCACTGTAGCACAGGTAGGCCTCAAACTCACAGTGATCCTCCTGCCTCAGCCTCCAGGTGCTGGGATTCCAGGCATACACCATCATGCCTGGCTTCATTGCACTTACATATTTACATACTATGAGCGTTAGGGTAAATTACTAAAAGTGGAACTTTTGGGTCAAATTGTATAAATGCTTTCAAATGTTGGTACATATTGTCAAATTATTTTCTGTAAAGATTGTATCAGGTTTGGGGTGTAGCTCAGTGGTAGCAGGCACACCTGGCACGCATGAAGCCTAGGGTTCAATCCCCAGCACCCCCCAAAATGTATTAATTTAGACTAAGAAAGGCATTCCCTGTTCTAAACTGATAAAAACATTTAATCATTTTAACTTGGTATTTTTATATAGTTTTATATGCTATGTTAAACTTTGACTTTTGAGTAAGGATTGAGGTTAAAACATTGGTAAGCGTTCTGTTTCCTAATGTGTCCAAGTGTCAACTGCTCTCCCTCCCTGAGTTCCCTGAGCTCCCTGAGCTCCCTGAGCTCTGCGTGCCTGCTGGGCTAGCCCAGGGCCTGGCATGCTCTGGCTTCCTGCTGCTCCTGAATTTTATCTCAGCAATCTGGACCTGTTCCCCAAAGGATCTGGGGATTTGGTGTTTGAATTAACACCTTTACATTACTGAAGCTCTCTAGTCCAAATAAGACTTTTCAACCTTTTTTTGTTTTTTTTGGTACTAGGAATGGAACTCAGGACCTCACGCTTGCCAGGCAGGCACTGTGCCACTGAGCTACATCCTTGGCCCTAAACAAGACTTTTAATGCTGGATGTAGTGGCACATGCCTGTAATCCCAGCATTCGGGGGGCTGAGGCAGAATGATCATTGTGAGTTCGAGATCAGCCTGGGCTACAAAGTGAGCTCAAGGCCAGCCTGAACTGCATAGCGAGACCTTGTCTCAAAAAGACCAAAGGAAAAAAAAAAAAAAAAAAAGACTTTGAATCATTTAGAGATGTACATCTTTCTAGGGCTCCTGATACATACTGTCTGTACTACTGTTTTGGTTTTCAGTACTAGTAGTACAGGCAGCACAGTGGAGGTTGGGAGACCATCCCCCACTACCAACTCAGGCTTGGCAGCAGCCAGACCAGCCCTCCTCCCTGTTACTCAGTCATGGTGAACTCTGGAACATGTCCTGCCTCGGGTGACACAGCACCCTGTCAGTCATGCCTGCAGCCTCACCTAGAAACCCATCAGAGGCACGAGGCTGGGGTGCCCCTCCTAAGAGAGCTGGGAAAGCCTGTCTTCTCTGTGTGTGCTTTTTACTTTCCTGTTGCCCCAGCACTATTTTTCTGTTCACACCACGTTTTTCTTGGCACAAACCTCCCCTGAGCATTTCTTCCTGTGATTGCATGCAATTTTTTGTTCACCTTACACAAGAGCCTGGACTCTATCTGTCACCATCCATCCATGGTGTCACGGGCTGAGCCTAGGGCTTTGTCACTGAGCTGTACCCCCAGCCTCTATGTTTTTGAGACAGGGTCTCACTAAGAGCTGAATCACTAAGATGCCCAGATTGGAGTCAAACATGATCTTTCTGGCTCAGCCTCTCACAGTGCTGGGATTGCAGATGTGCATTACCACACCTGGCTATCAGGCTGGACTGAATCCAGGGCCTTAAGGCTACCGGGGGAGCAGCCTATGGCTGAGCTCCACCCCAGCATTCTGTGCTGGCTTCATTTTCTATTACTGTACCACAAATGACTACAAAAAAATGAGTGGCTGAATCAGCACCAAGTTTATTCTCTTAGGTTCTTTGGACCAGGAGTCCAGGTGTGGCGTGGCTGGAATCCTCTCCAGTGCCCTGGGGGTAGGCAGAATGCAGTTCTGTGTAGGCCCAGGACTGAAGCTCCAGTTCCCTGTGGGCTGTGGGCTGTGGGCAGGAGCTTGACCAGGTGTTCTACAAGGTGTCAGAAAAAGGTGTGGATCTGTGCTTCATATGTTAGTCTTTGATCTCTTTTATACGTTACAAATATTTTTGACCATTTTTGATTAGTTTTGTAAGGGATTAGAGAGAAGTTTTCTTTTTTTTTTTTTGTGCTAGGAACTGAACTCAGGGCCTTGCACTAACTTTTTTTTTTTTTTTTTTTTTTTTTTGAGACAGGGTTTTACTATGTAGTCAGACTGGTCTTCAACTCTATGCACCCAGGCTGGCCTTGAACTCACAGAGATCCTCCTGCCTCAGCCTCCTGAATAGTTTGGCATTATAGGTGTGCACCACTAAACCTAATACGAAAAGAGAGGATCTTTTTTTGTATTAAAACTAGACATTATTATTACTTCAGGGGTTTTTTGAGAAAGGGTCTCACTACATAGTTCAGTCTAACCTTGAACTATGTAACCCATGCTTGCCTTGAACTCCAGGTGATCTGCCTCAGGCTCCTGAGTGTAGGGATTACAGGCTAAAACTATATTTTAACTATTACAACTTTTGAGGTATTTTTAAATTTTTTATTTTATTTTATTTTATTTTATTGTCTTTTTGAGACAGGGTCTCTCTATGCAGCTCAGGCTGGTCTTGAACTCACTTTGTAACCCAGGCTGGCCTCAAACTCTCAGCGATCCTCCTGCTTCAGCCTCCTGAGTGCTGAACTTACAGGCATGCACCCCACACCCAGCAAATTTGTTATTTTTAAAATGTGTACATAGAAAGTTGAAAGAGCAGGCCACAGTGGTCCTGTGTGCCTGCACCCATGCTGTGTGTCCACACTCTACTGACTGCAGGACAGCGTGGATACTGGAACCAACATGGCCAGTGTGTGTGTGGGCAGAAAAGGACCCCAGATCACACACAGCCTCTCCATTGGGACCCAGGATACCCTCACTGCTCTCAGCAGTTACTGTACCCCCGGCCCCATCCTGAGCTCCTGATACTACCGTCTGCCTCCCTCCCACCCTGTCATCCAGAGAAGCACAGACCACATGGCATAGCTGACAGCTTTGGAGATGGGCGTCTTCCTCTGCACGGGTCAAACCCAGGGCCTCCCTGTGCCAGACAAGCTCTCCGCCACTGCTTTTTATTTAGTTATTTTTATACCCCCATGCTTTTTATTTAGTTATTTTTAGTTTGAGACAGGTCTCTCAAAGTTGCCCAAGCTGGCCCTGAACTTTTTTTTAGTATATGTGCTGCCGAAGCGAGCACTGGCCCTGAACTTTTAAACCTCCTTCCACAGCTTGACAAGTAGCTGGGATCATAAGAATGTCCCACACCCCTGCCTGGCAAGCGCAAGGTCGTGAGTTCGGTTCCCGGTACCGGAGAAAAACCAAAAAAAAAAAAAAAAGAATGTGCCACACCACCTGGCTACAGCATGGTAGTTTTAAATAGCTGACAGGAGCTGGGTTGGTGGTGCATGCTGGTAATTCCAGCACTCAGGGGGCTGAGCCAGGAGTATTACCTTGAGTTTAAGGCTAGCCTGAGCTACCCAGTGAGTTCAAGGCCAGCCTAAACTATACCCTGTCTCAAAAAAACAAAAAATAAACAATAAAACCAGAATAAATAAATAGCTCATAGAATGTCTCTTAGTTTATTTTTAAAAAAATTTTACTAGTACATGTTTGCAGTACATGATTACATTCATCATGGGGAGTTGGGACATGTATATAACATATCTTAATTCTTTTACTTCCACCCTCCCTCCCCCAGTTTATTTATTTTTTATTTTCCCCATTTATTTTTAAAAATCCTCTTACAACTTCGCATATTCTACCTCAGAACAAACTTACTATGGAAATATTCAAGCACGTGAAAATAGGATGGTATGATATCTATATCTGCACCACGCAGCTTCAATCAATGTTAGTCTGTTTTCCTCATTTTTTCTCAGTATTTTCAAGCAAATTCCATATAATTCTACTACATATTACAGTGTATCTCTATCAGATAAAGACTTTATTTTATCTTATTTACAGTACCATTATTACATCTAACAAAATTAACCTAGATTCTATATAATTACCTAATACTCAGTCTGTCAGAAGAACCCACCCTATGGTGGTACACACTTGTAATCCCAGCACTTGGGAGGCTGAGGCAGGAGGACTTCAAGTTCAAGGTCAGCCTGTGCTATTAGAGAGACCCTGTCCCAAAAAAACATAAATAAGGTTTACACACTGAAATTTTGGTTCATTACAATGCCTCCTTTCTTTGTGCCACGTATTCACTGAAGAAACTGGATCATTTTTCAGTAGCATTTCCATCATCCTGGAAGAGGCTGACCATAAATAGGTGATGTGTTAATCTCTACAAAACATGCCGAAGGTTTAGTAGAGCAAAGTCCTGAGCTCTGCAGACACTGTAAGCGCAGTGTGACACTCCCATCCCAGCCACCATGCTGACCGACTCAGGACAAACATCTCTCTGGCCTGCTGCTTCCCCTTGACCTGGCCTCTGCCCTACCCCAGACCCCAGCAGTGTAAAACAACCTTTCTTCCTCACAACTACATGGGTGGGAGCCCAGGACAGATATGGCCTAGCAGTTACTCCTGCAGGGGTCCCAGCAGCTGCTGGCAGATGTTACTGGGTGCTGCACCTCAGCAGGCTCAGCTGGGTGGGGCCTCCTACAGGCTTATTCCCTCACAGCCTAGCCCCGCGCTTGAGGTGTTCACTGCAGCCTGTACCTGTGTGGCTCCCAGCCTCAGAGATGGGCACCAATGATGCAACTTCTCTGGAGATGGGGCCTTGTCACATGGCCTAGCCATCCTCAAGCCATCCTCTTCCTCAGCCTCCCGAGGAGCAGGACTCCAGGTGCACACCACTGTGCCCAGCCAGACGCAGTTACTGTGTTCTTTCACCTTTCCATGTGTCCTAATGCTTATCTTTACCGAGGCGACCTGCTGTGGGTACACAGCACAGCTGACCCTTTCTGTGTCCCCAGGTGTAGTTCTAAGAACATTTCCATCACTACAAGCCCCCTGTGCTCATGGCTCACCCCACTCCCAACCCTGGCCCCAGTGGCCACAGACCACTTCTTTCTACTGCTCTCTTTTAGGACACTGCACACACAGGAGTCCTTATGTCCAAAGTCCTTATGTCCAAAGGAGTCCTTGACCAAAGCTTCTTTTCCTGGGCTACGAGTTTGGGGTTGCTCCACAGTGCCGGATGTGGCTTGCTCCTTGTTCCGGCTGAAAATGTTCCATTGTTGGTGAAACCTGTCTTCACCATCTGTCTTAAAAAGCCAGCCTTACAGGGTCTCACTGTGTAGCTCAGGCTGCCTGGAACTGGTGATCCTCCTGCCTCAGCCTCCCAAGTGCTGGGATTACAGGTATGCACCACTGCACCTGGCTTATTTTTCATTTTGAGACAGACTCACTGAATTTCCCAGGTGAGATTCAAACTTGCAGTCCTCCTATCTTAGCCTCCCAAGTTCTGAGGTCACAGGTGTGCGCCTCAGTGTTTGGCTAACCTGTTTTCATGTCTGCCTTCTAACCCTGAGTGACACTGTGTGACAGATGCTGCTGGTGCCCTTCACTGACAGTCCTTTGCTGGCAGAGACTTTGTCCCCTCTGGCCAACAGCAGCAGCGAGAACCGCTTCTTGCAGTTCTGTGTGCAACAGCAGAGCCCTCTGGCTTCCCTGGAGGCTATAGAGAAAACCGTCCTTGACAGTGAGGATGGTAAAGGCCTTGATGTCACAGCTGTGCTGCTGAGCAACTGCTCTGGACGCCTGTTTCTGCTCTTTCCTTTGAGACCTTAAACACTTGGTGACAGTTGATCTGCTGGCTTTTTTTTTGGTACAGAGAATCGAACTCAGGACCTTGCACTTGACAGGCAGGCTCTGTGCCGCTGAACTGTATCACTGGACCCCCTTGGCTTTTCTGTAACTGCAGTGGAGGCATCCTGAGAGTGGAGCAGCATTTTCCATCACTCATCAGAACACCGACAGCCCTTGACTGAGGGGCTCCCAATTTCAAGTGGGGCCTCCCACCGAATCCCAGCACCTGATTTCAAACTGTCTCCTGCTGCACCCCTCGCTGATGCCACAGGCATCTCAGTCTAAGATGACCCATCCCCTGCCAGGCCAGTACTCCTCCTGTCACTCTTCCACATCTGGGCCACCCTCTGCCCACTTCACAAAGAGCAGTTCCTGCTGCTTCCATCTCCTGACCCTTCCGGAATTGCTGCCAACACTGTCTCCTGCTTCCCACCAGGTTCCAGCTTGGCCTTGGGTGGGGCTCCTCCCTGAGCCCTTTGCTTCCCTACCAATCCCGGTTTTGGGGTCAGAAAGACCTTTCCAAGGCACAGATCCCATCACATCTCCCTTTTAGATACTTAACAGTGTTTTCTTCACAACCCACATGATAAATATGTACTTGGGCTTCTCCTGCCCTTTTGGGAGGACTGGGTACTGAGAATTAAACCCAGGGACTTTGAACTAAGCAATGTCCTCAGCCCAGCTTTTATTTTTTGAGACAAATTTTCTCTAAATTGTCCAGGCAGAGCTCCAACTCGCGATCCTCCTGCCTCAGCCTCCCAGATTACAGGTGTCAGCGTCACCAGAGTCTTAGAAACTGAGGCCCCTCTTCACCCCAATGCCTGAGCGCCTCGACTTCAGTGCAGGCCTCCTGGGGTCTCCTACCTTCCCAGGAAGCATAAGGCTGTCTGTGTGTGGCTGTCGCCGTCGCCAGAGGGCTGTCTGAGGGCTTGCCAGCCTCCCCGTCTGTTTGTCTAGTCTCCTGGGACTGCCTCTCCATCAGTTTGTCCTTAGACTTTGCAAAGAAATAGGACGAACTCTTCTTCTGCTCCTCACCTGCAATACAAGAGCAACGAATCGGAGCCACAACCTATGCACTCAGGCGAGGCGCCCAGCAGGTCCGGGGAACGGGCAGGGATCTGGTTCGGCGGCTGCGCCGTTACCTTTCCTGTGTTCCGCCTTGCTTTTGGAAAGTCCCATGGGGAGCCCACCACCCCGCGGGCGCCGGCGTCCCCAACCTCCTCGGCCCCAGCCTACCCCGCTAACTCACAAACCCACCCTCTTCCCAACGCCCGCCGGTCACCACGGCAACCGCACGCCTCGCGAGCTCTCGAGCTAACAGCCCAAGGCGAGCGCCGTCCTCACGCGAGAGCAGGCCGCGCGACCGGAAGTGGCAGCCACCCCGGAAGTCCCCGCCGCGTCCCGCTGGTCGGAGTGCGGGTGTTGCTTCGCTGCCCCGAGGGGTGCGCCTCGGACCGGCCATGGACGGTAAGGGCCGTCGCCCAACTGGGGCTGCGGGTGGGGCTCCCTAGACTCCCGACCCTCGATCCCGGCCCGACAGCCGTCCCCCGGGCCTACACCCTCGATCTCGACGACCGATCCCGACCCGACCCCGGTCTCGCGGGCCTCCATCTGGGTCCCGACCGGAGACTTGGACCCCAGACCCCTGCTCCGTCCCAGGCGCTGTGTGGCTTCCTTCCCGCCAGCTCGCTACTGTGAATGGACAGCAGATACCGTCCTTGGCCTGTGGGGCTTGGAATGTGGGGTCAGAGCGTACCAGAAAAGGTGACAATTGCACCCCTGACCCCAGCACACCACCCAGAGAAACAGGAATTGCTTGAGCAAAAGCTTTGAGTTCTTACTGCCCTGTTTGCCTTACAGCAGCTCTTCGAGGTAGGGAGGCAGACTGGGGCGGAGCCACCTCTTCTACTCTCCTCCCTGGTCCTCTTCCACCTCCAGGTGCCCTGAGCTCAGGGTACCAAAGAACTAGAAGAACTAGGTGTGCGGGCACACCTGTGACCCCAGCACTGGGGAGGTGAGGGAGGGGGATCTGGAGTCCAAGCCTGGGCGACATAGCAAGACCCTGTCTGAAAAACAAAACACCCGGGGATATAGTTCAGTGGCACGAGCTCCCACCTGGCAAGTGCAAGGTCCTGAGTTCAATTCCCAGTAGAAAAAAACCCCAAAGGACTAGAAGAATCAGTGGCAAGGTGAAGGTACCTCCATTCGTGAAAACGTTTATAGGCTTGTGTGATAGACTTTTTATATATATATTTTAAAAAAGCCTTTTGAAAAGTACAAAGCTGTGAACCATGCCCTTGTCATAAAGGAAATGTGCAGGAGCTCTGTGCAGACTGAATAGGCAACATTCACCTCCAGGCCCGGCCCTGAAACAGCGTGGCTGGACTCCTAGGGGACTTTCCCTAGGCCCAATCAGGTATCTGTGTGTGATCCACAGTCTAGATGAGGACACCGAGGCTGGAGGTGGGTCTGGCCAGACGGGTGGGCCACGCCTGGGCAGTGCTGCCTCGTCCGTGTCCAGTGACAGAGTCCCAGCCAACACTGGCCCTGGTCAGCACTGCTCTGAGGCATGATGGGTTGGTGGCTGCAGAGCTCATCCGAAACCCAGGTGTCATTCGGGAGCTTTGGTCCCAGGTGTGGAATGTGGTGTGCATCTGCAGGGGCGAACCTTCCTGCTAGCAGGGTTAGAAACTTAGTAGACTAAGGTCAGTCTGGTCCACCTGGCCCTGAGTTTTGGTGGATGAGTAGCAAGTTTGGGTAATGATGCATTACTCGATACAGCCAAGCATGGATCATGAAGGTGCCCTGAACCTGATGCAGTGCCTTAGAAGTGACAGTTGCCAGCAAGCCAGCTCTCTGATGGCCAGAAGGTTATCACCTTGCCATTTCTATCCATTTAAGTTTGGGAAAATAGCGTATGTGAAAGGGTAGACTGTTACGTGCTAAACATTTATGAAAACGTTTCACAAATATTGGAAAACAATTCCAGGTTGGGAAAAAATTCCAAGGTCTTTGGCAAAGCAGTATTAATTGTAAACCACTGTCACAGGTTCTAGCGATGGGTGAGAGGGAGCTGTGCACAGCCCTCGTCTGTTGCCTCTCACCTTTTGTGGGTGGCTGTGCTGCCTGTGTTCCCAATAAGGAAAAGGTTTGGTGGGGGGGGGAGGCGGTTTGTGTCGGCTTGAACCCTGGGGCTGATAAGGGGCCAGGCCTGGCAGCAGCCCAGGTGAATGCTGTCTGTATATGTGTTGCATGCTGGCTTCCAGCATCCCTAGGACCTTCCAGTCCATCTCTTGCTATAAGCACCCCTCCTCATGTTTCTTAAAACCCTCAGACTGTTTCCTCTGTCTTTGCAGATACACTGTTCCAGTTGAAGGTATGTGCCCAAGGACTGTTCACCCCAGCCCTAACCTGCCAGTTAACAAATGAAAACAAGCAGGACAAGTCCCCAGAAATATGCAGATCCTCAGAAACAAAGTGGGGGACAGATTGTAAAATTTGAGCAATGGCCACACAGGGCTCAGATTGCTGACCTAGCCAGATGGGATCATGAAGTGGCTGAATGACGCGTTGGCTCTTGTGCGCCCCTGAGTAGAAGTGGATGGCTCAAGTTGCTCTGTAAAAGAGCATTATCTTCAAGAAGCATAGTTTGAGTCTATGCACGTTTGTGGACGGTCTGCAAAGGATGTAAAACTCCCTCAAATCTGTTACAGATCATTTCCTTTGGTGGTGGTACTGGGGATTGAACCCAGAGCTTTCACCCTGAACTACATCCCATTTTTTAAATTTTGAGACAATCTCGCTAACTTGCCCAGGCTTGGCTTCCACTTATGATCCTCCCATTGAGCTGAGATTACAGGCTGCACAAACATCGGAGGTTACACATTGGAAGTATACCATTGGAGTGGTGCTGATAGCTTGCTGGCAGCTCAGTGCCTGTCCTGCCGTGTTCCCTTAGATCTTCCACAGTTACTCATCCAGGATCAGCTTCTTCTTCATCACTGGTTCTGAGTAGGAGGGAGGTTTGCAAGCCATAGGATGTAGCTGTGGAATATTCTTAAGAGTACCCCTGTGGGCAGATGTCCTCACTAGAGTGGTGGGTGTGGGAGACCCCATGTTGGGGCCTGCAGGGTTACGAACCTGTGACGTGCTAGCAGCCAGGGCCTGTCTGGCTTTAGACTGGGGTGGCCAGACATGCTCTGGGGACTCTGATGTCAATTCCTATTGGGGTTAATACAGAAGTTAGGCCTCGGGGAGGTGGTGTGCAGTCTTCTATGAAGAGACTGCTTCAAGGAGTATTTTTATCTGAGCTCTGTGCTGTTGTTTGCGGGTGACCATGGAGCAGGTTCTCGCCATTCTTTTCCAAGTTGAAAGCCCTTCTGTGAGCAGCGTTGGGGTCAGAGTGGCTCACTGTCACCTGGCTGTGGGGGACAATGAGATCACGGTGTTCATGGAGAGGACAGGATTTTACAAGGCCTGACGTGACCCTGTTCTCACAGAGAGAGAGTATTTCCTTGCTTACGTGGTGGCTGTCTCATAGCCCCGGGGTGGCTGCCAGGACACACACGGGTAGGGCCTGGAGTAGATGTCTGTCACGGGTCCTGTGTGTGGGTGACACACGACCTCTTCCAGTTCACAGCGAAGCAGCTGGAGAAGCTCGCCAAGAAAGCGGACAAGGACTCCAAAGCTGAGCAGGCCAAAGTGAAGAAGGTGCGTGGCCCCCTGGGCCCAGGGGCGATGTTTTCACCTCATTCTTGTTTGCTGTTTTGTTTTGGCACCTGTTCTTTTCTGTGAGCCGAGCAGGCACACAGGAACAAGGTGGCTTCATCTGCAGCCTGTTCTCTCTGTCCTCACGCATCCTTTCCGCGCCTTCCAAGCTTGCTTTGCCCTGAGTTGTTGGGAATGGGCTTCCTGCTCTCTCTTGTGGGACTGGTCCCAGGGCATCAGGGTCTGGCAGAAGTGCAGGCTGCCCTCCAGGGGGTTGGGACGAGAGACTTGTGGGGCCTCAGCTGGGAGAGGCAGGAGAAGGAAAGAGGGGTGGCTGCTTTCGGGGGCTGTAAGCCAAGTCTGTGCAGTTCTTAAAATGGCACCTTGTTGGTGAAGGAGCCCTGCAGTTTATGTTTGGGAACTCCACTCAAACTCAGAGCTCCCAGGCTGAAAGGGTACAGGCAGCTGCCTGCAGCCTGAGTCATGGTGCTCTGTATCTTCCTCCCTGCGGCCGGGTCTGCAGACCCTGAGTGCCATGCATGCTTCCCTGTGCTCTTGGGCTGAGCTCTTCGGGGGCCTTGAGCCCTTGCAGGCTGCCCACTGCCACCCTCTGTCCTCAGATGCTGCTCCTGTGCAGGCCTGGGTCTCAGGTGTTCCTGATGTGCACCCTGGGGAGGGCTGCAGGAGCCCCCACAACAGCAAGCTGTGCCCTCAGAGGCTAGCACAAGGCTTTCTACAGGGGAATGATGGCCAAGGTACCCATGAGTGCCCCTCTGGCTCTTAGGCGCTCCAGCAGAAGAACGTGGAGTGTGCCCGGGTGTATGCGGAGAACGCTATCCGCAAGAAGAATGAAGGCGTGAATTGGCTGCGCATGGCGTCCCGCGTAGACGCAGTAGCCTCCAAAGTACAGACAGCTGTGACCATGAAGGGGGTGAGTGCAAGGGTTCTGGTGACTGGAAGGGGCAGTCTTAGGGCAGAGAGAAGCCGGGTCTGCGGGAGCCAGGCTGGCGTGGACACAGGCAGGCTCAGGAAGGGTTTCCCATGTGCCACAGAGGTCACATCTGACACATTGGCTCCATAGCAGGATCCCCTTGGAAGCCCCACTGTGCTGTCACCAGCCCCCAAGTGGCCATGTCCTGGGTCAGTGTGCATGGGCATTGAGCCTGTAGCATTTCCTGAGTCAGGACCTGGGCCCGTGGATGACCCTGTTCCCTTCTCCCACCCTCTCTGGCCCAGGTGACCAAGAACATGGCCCAGGTGACCAAAGCACTGGACAAGGCCCTGAGCTCCATGGACCTGCAGAAGGTGTCTGCAGTGATGGACAGGTTCGAGCAGCAAGTGCAGAACCTGGATGTGCACACGTCGGTATGTGGTCACGTGGCCTGCGGTGGAGCGTGTCCGGAGGGGTAGCTCACTGAGAGCCCTCTGAGAAAATCTCTGGTGGGCTTGGAGAGGGGTGGGCACTCTGTCCCTGCTGGGGAGGCCCAGGTGATCACAAGCACAAAATGATGTAGAAAGTGCCCCCGAGAGGCAGGCACAGCATGGCAGGGTGGGGTGGGTGGCAGGCCACTCCCTATGGGGGACGGGGACAGAGAAAGCATTCTGGGCAGAGCAGCCACACAGCTGGGGTGGGGTGGGGCCCTGCAAGTCTGGGGTGCCAATGGCCCAGCCCCCACTGCCTCAACATCCCCTCAGGTGATGGAGGACTCCATGAGCTCAGCCACCACGCTGACCACACCCCAGGAGCAGGTGGACAGCCTCATCGTGCAGATTGCCGAGGAGAATGGGCTCGAGGTGCTGGACCAGCTCAGCCAGCTGCCCGAGGGTGCCTCAGCTGTGGGCGAGAGCTCCGTGCGCAGCCAGGAGGACCAGCTGTCGCGGAGGTGGGGCCGTGTCCAGTGTGGGGTGGGGGCTTGGAGTGGCCACGCGGCTGTCCGCTCAGGGCTCCCTTGGGGGTGTTCTTGGCTGTGCCCATTGGCCGGTCTTTCATTAGTGCCGTCGCAGGACAACCTTGAGCTGTGGGGACCGGGGGGGGGGGGGGGGGGCGCGTACGGGACAGTGGTGCTGAGTGGGGCTGCAGCTCGCATCTGATGGTGCAGTGTTCCTGACCCCTGCCCTGCCTGTCTCAGAGTCTTGTGTTGACTTCCAGGTTGGCTGCCTTGCGGAACTAGATCCCCACCATGCTGTGGCGCCCTGCACTGTGACGTCTCAGAGGCACTGTCCCCACCCCGTTCTCCTCGCCCTCCAGAGCTGCAGCCACCACTTCCCTGCTCTTCTCACCACCAGGCTTGGCAGCCTCAGGTGGATTCCGTTTTTCCTGGGTTGGACGCTGGGATTGTGTCCTGGAGTCGAGGTGGCACAGTCGTGTGTGGGTGATGTCTGTGACCCTGGCCAGCAGCAGGGAGGTCATTTGGCTCGCCGCATCCCCTGCTGTGGCTGCTTTGCGGCTGGAGGGGTTGTAGCTGCCCTGCTCTCAGGCCCTCCCCAGCTCCCCACTGCCCTGCAGGAGAGGGGTGGATCTGTGTATGTGAGGTGCATCACCTGCCACCAACACCACCCTGGGGCCTTTGTGGGAGGGGCCCCAGCACCTCCACCACCGATCCAGGCTGGGCCAGCCACGGCCTGCCCTTGCTCCTCAGCTCCCCAACGTGCCCAGTCCACAGGGACAGAGCCATTGCCTGGGCCCTTGTCCTTTCGTGGCCCCTCTGGAGGTGCCTTGGGCCACTAGGCTGAGCTCTGTGTTGCCTACGTCACTGACTGGAATCTGGGCTCCTGTGGCAGCCCCACCTCTTCTCCTGTGCCTCTCCGTGATGCTACCGTGTGTCTCTCCTGCCACTGTAAATGACAGGTGACGTGGGCTGCCACCTGCCCACTCCTGAGCTTGGAAGCCAGTCCCCTGCAGTATGGCCCCGGGCTCTGTGGGGACAGCCTGCCATGTGAGAGGCAGCCAGGTGGACTGAGAGGGCTTTGGGCACAGCCTGCTGGTTTAGTTTCTTTTTTTCTGTTTCTGGAAGTTTACTTTGTTTTTTGCCAAAGTGGAAAGCAGATAGCCTGCAGGCATGGGGTCCACGAGCAACCCTAGTGCATGGGCTCTTCCCGATGTGCTGTGCCTGGTTCTTTCTGTCTGGACCTGCAAGCCGGGGTGGTGGGGGAGGGGGAACTGCTGGGTCCCGGGTGTTGGGGTTCACACACTGCCTGGCTGTGGCCCTTCCAGGCTCCCCATGTGTTGTGTGGGGTGCTGGCCAGGTAGGGGTGCAGGGGTGTCATTGAGGGGAGCGTGGTCGCCCTCACCCTGAAGTACTGTTGGAAATAAATGAGTTGCTCGTTGAAAATGCTCAAGCCTTGCTTTGGTGGCTTTGGGTGGGCAGGGGAGCCACAGATGATCCCCAAGTGCTTCCTCCCACACCCCAGACAAGGGATTGGGGCCAGCTGGAGGGCTGGAGGCAGGCCAGGCTGCAGTGCAGTCACAGGGTTGATTGCTTCTTAAAGGAGCTTCAACCTTGCTCACGTGTCCAGCAAACGTGTGTGCCTCAGCTCGGCAGTGGGCATGCAGTCTCAGCACAGTCGCTGGCCCACCTCCCTGCACTCTCACCGCCCACCCGGGCCCCTCCTGGCCCCCACCGCGGGCCCTCAACAACCCACAGGGGACTCATCTGCCAAACACGCACAGCTGTGTGCCTCTACCTGACAGAGCCACGAGTTCATGCTATGCTGTAATACACAGCATTGAAATCTTTCTGTGTAAAACCCCTTCCCAGTGAGCAAAACGAGGTGTCCCGCCTCAGCCCACCAGGAGCCTGTATGTGAGTTTTTCTGATGCAGCCCCCAAGCCTCACTAGCCACTCCAGACAAAAGTTCTGGGTGGATATTGCCCGTCTCAAGGGTCAGTGATGCTCCTGCCAGACCCGTGAGTCCACTCATGGAGCTTCCCCTGGGCCAGGCCCATTGTGAGAAGGTGGAGAAAGCCTGATCTTGGGCCGGTGCCATGCCCCTGTGGGGACCACACTGCCTCCACTCCCTGTGGTGGGTGGCCTGGGCGATGGAGGGGCTCCAAATTATCCCATGACCCAGCCCCCACCCCTGGGCTGGGTCGCCGTATCCAGTCTCAGACCAGAAAGAGATGGCGTGGCTGGGTGTCTCCATCACCGTCACGTGTCCGTAGGCCCAGTAGGGCACCGCTGGCAGAGCAGGCCCCGCCCACATATTCAGGTGGCATGAGCTCAGCAGCTCCTACCTAGACATGCAGTGGCAATGGACCAAGGCCCATGAGCTGCATCGAGAAACCTTCAGCTCCATGGAAGGCACTGCGCCTGTGCCCTGTGAGACACCAGTGGGTGGCAAGGTGGTACCATCTGTCCCTGGCATCTGGGGGACCTGCCCATTGTGTGAGGAGCCTGGGGGCTGGAACCTCATGCTCCCACACACCACACGAAGCTGATGGGGTTGGCGCCGGAGCCCTGGCCTCCCAGAGATGCAGACCCAAGGGCAGGGTGGGGTGTGCGCTGCATGAGTGTACATGAGGCTGCATGAGCATGTGTGAGCCATGTACAGGCACCCGTGTGGTGTGTACACAAATGTGCCATGTGGGCTGTGCACGGGTGTGCCATGTGCATGGGTGAACTGTGTACACAGTGCATGTGGGTACAGCCACCGGAGCTCAGCCTGTGCAGTGCCCTCTCCTGAGGTCCTGGGTGTGCCCTGTCCTTACCCTCCAGGACTCTGTCCCCAGGCCCAGTGGCCCCTGGAATCCCTCTCCCTAAGTCTGCCCTCCAAGGCCAGGGTGCTCATGACACAGATCAGGAGTAAGGGGGCCAAGGCTTTATTGGGCTCCATGTGCAGGCGCCAGGCTGCCCACTGGGGAGCTGCCCCTGTGCAGGGGTACAGTTCCCAGGGCCCAGCTCCTCGCCTGAGGAGCCCCCTCCTCTGCACTCCTGGAGTCCTGGTGGCTGCTGGCATCTGGGCATCACAGAAGATGTGGGCTGAGGAGCAGGGGAGCCAGGGAGGCCAGGAGGGCACCTGGCCTGAGGGAGAGGCTGGGGGCCGCCGAGTAGCCGTACTGTGTCCTGCAGGAATCACCCAGCTTGTCAAGGGCAATGGGTTTTTCCTCGGGTTTGTGTGAGGTTTGAGTGCGGTTGCTCACCTAGGCGCAGGTAGACAGGGTGAGGTGGTGCCCAGCAGGCGGGGGGGGGGGTGCGGGTGTCTGTGGTGCAGATGGCCCCTCCTTACCTCCTCCACCGCCGCGAAGACCCTCAGCAGATTTTCTGCCAGCATGCCCTTGATCTCCGCCTCTGTCCAGTTCCTCTGGAGCAGCTCAGCCACCAGGTCTGGGTACTTGGAGACATCCTCCAGCCCCACGGGCAGCCTGGCAGGATGAGGCAGGGCCCTGCAGACTGCACTGTCTCAGAGCAGAGCCCAGGTCCCTGGGTGTGCTTCCCTCCCTAGCTCGGGACACTGGCCACACCCTTACCTGGTCACACCATCGTAGTCTCCACCGAGGCCCACAGCTTCGGCGCCAGCCACCGCCTTGATGTAGTCCAGATGGTCTGGGGAAGCACAGTGTGTGAGGTTCCTGGCCAGGCCCGCCCCCCGCCCCCTGGGTGCCCCCACCTACCAGCCACCTGAGTCAGTGTGGCCTGCGCCGAGCAGGACACATAGTCAGTGTAAAAGTTCACCATCACCAGGCTGCCTGTGGCTTTCTGCTCAGGAGAGAGGGGCATTGAGTGATGGCCAGGATCCCTGGGGGCAACACCTCACGGCAGCCTCCGCCAGGCCTCACCACCAGTTGGAGCACATCATCGGGCACGTTCCGCTTGTGGGCACACAGCTGGTAGGCAGACGAGTGGCTGAAGATGACGGGTGCTGAGGACAGCTGCAGGGCAGCCTTCATGGTGGCCACCGACACGTGGGCCAGGTCGATCATGATGCCCAGGCGGTTCATCTCCCTCACCACGCTCTGCGGGCGGGGCAGGGCTGGGTCAAGGCACAGGGGGACTGGGCCAGTGCAGGTGAACTACGGGGTCCGCTTGGGTTCAGAATCCGACACCAGCAGGTCCATGAGCACTGCCCTGGGTGGGCACAGCAGCTCCACTTCACTCAAAAGGAAGCCGAGCTCTGAGAGGTGAGAACCAGTCCCTGCCCTCTTCCTCCCGGGATCCCATCCCCTCACCTCCCCAAACTCCGACAGCCCCTGGCTCTCAGGCTCATCCTCCCCAGTGTCCACCAGCCAGTTGTCAGCCCTGCAGAACAGAGCGGGCGTTGAACATGGAGGAGGGGTCTCTGGGGGTGGAGAGGAAGGTACCTAGGGGCAGGTGTGCTGGCATGGGATCCAGCCCTTACCAGGGCGTGTTGCAACTGTGGGTGAGGGTCAGGTAGCGCATCCCCAGATGGTACAGCGCCCGCAAGACGCCCAGGCTGCTGTCGATGGAGTGGCCGCCCTCCACACCCACCAGGCTGGCCACCTTACCCTCCTGGAAGGCCTGCCGGATGTCTGCAGGGGAGGAGGGCATGGTGTCCGGGGGCAGGACCCCCAACACGCCACACCGTCACCCCTGCCCAGGCCAGCCAGGCCCCACCTTGGCTGCTGGTGACACACTTGAAGGTCTCAGGGTACTCCTGACACATGCGCTGGATGACGTCGATCTGCTCCAGCGTCCTCTTCACGGCGTCTTTGTTCTGGGTGTCACAAGGCACGTACGCAGACCAGAACTGGGGGCAGGGGTGCAGCAGGAGCTGAAGGCCGAGCCCCAGCATGACCCCATGTCCCAAGCAGAGCCCCGCTCCCAGGTTGCGGGGGACAAGTGGCACCCAGCAGGGGACACAGCTACCTGAGCACCTACGAAGCCGGCCCTCAGCTTCGGGATGTTGGTGTGTGTGCTGGCCAGGGTGCTCAGGTTACTCCCCTGGTGGTACAGCTGGTTGTTGAACTTGGTCAGCAGCTGCCAGGGCAGGTCGTTGTGCCTGGAGACACAGGTACCCAGTGGGGGGTGCAGGCTGCCCTGTCCACCAAACACACCTGCACGTGCTGAGCAGCCCACTGTGGCCCACCCCTGACTAGTAACCCAAGCCGGGGTAGCCAGGACTTCTTCCTGGGGGGCCACCTGCTTCCCTCATAGTTTCCCAGAGGTGGAGGAAGCCAGCCAGACTATCTGGATGAAGCCAGTGTTCACAGATTGTAGTGGCCCTGCAGGGGTCCCCCTTAGGGCACAGGGCACTGGGCACTGGACACAGCACCTTGGGACCCCGGAGGGAAGAGCCCTGCACCCAGTTTCCTGAGAATCGGCTACTCCATGAGAGCCACCTCCAGCTGACCAGCAGGCCCCAGACCTCGGGGGCAAAGGCCAGGTGTCCCCATGAACTCCTTGGAAATGCAGGCTCAGGCTGGCAGTGCCCACACCTGGAGGCTGAGGACACACTGAGCCCCAGGCAGCACGCTGTCAGCACCGTCTAGTGGCTGGGAGGCCCTGTGGCTGGGCTCAGCGGCCCCACCCATGCCTGCTGTCAGATTTCACTCCAGTCCCCTCTGCCCTGTGCCTTAGTTTCCCCTCTGTGGCACAGGGAGACCTTGGCAGCTTTGCAGGGGGTGAACGGGGTAAAGAGTGGCACCAGTGTGTTGTGCGGGTCCGAGCTGAGGTGCACATTCCCAAACAGTTTCCTCCATGGCCAGCACCGAGGCCCACGTACACACTGAGCAGTACGACCGTGCCAGGCACCGCAGCGGCACCGAGGCCTCACCCTCCAGATGTCAGGGTGTGAGTACATTACGACTCCCTTGGGCCGTGTCCACCCATGTCCAAGGTCCACTCCAGGGACTGAGGCAGGCTGACCTCATGGCTCCTCTAGGAAATGTCCCCACCTGGGTGGCACAATCCCTGCCCATCCTCCGCCAAGGGGCACAAGCTTTGGCCCCAGCTCGACTGGGGCTCTGGGGGTCTCTCTGGTCACCACGGCACCTGCCATAGGGGTCGCTGCCCGGGAACTGTGGGATTTACATGACGTGAGGGGCAGGCTCTGCCTGTCCGCTGTGCCTGGAACAGACTGATCAGGAAGCATGCGTGGGTGAATGAGTGAATGAATGTATGGGCAGACGGGAGTCTGGGTGAAGGATGGGTGCAGAGGTGCATGAAAGCATGGGTGTGCTTCACCCGAGGGCCCCTCCTTGCTCTCCAGGGCGGGGCGGGGCAGGGCCTTGGGAAGAGACTTCAGTCCTCTGCCTGAGGACACAGGTGTCCTGCGCTGGTGACGGATGGGGTGCTGGGGGCGGGGAGAAGCTGCACTCTGTTCTCTGCCCCTCCCTGGTGGGGGACTAAATGCCAGGGTGAGACCTGACTTCTGCCCAGGCAGGGGCACTCCGAGCTCCTTTCCCCTCCTCTGTGTGGCCCTGCGTAGTGAGCTCAGCAGGGTGGAAGAGGCCAGCCACCCGTAGGGCACTGCTGGTGGCCACTGTTATCTATTCTCTTTCCTGGTAACAAGCCCCGCATTTTTACAGGACACCTGGTCACTTGGAATGAAGAAACTTCTTGGCCCCCCTGTAGCTGGATGTGGCCTTGTGACTCTGTCCTGCGGGTCCAGAAACACTCCTTGACAGGTGGCGTTTGCACACCCCTTGTCCTGCTTGCTGGCTGGTGTGGTAATGTGATGGCTGGAGCTGGTGCAGCTGTGGTAAACCACGAGGAACATGAGAGGGCTTCTGTTTGTCGAGATATAAACTGCTTGTTTGTATCTCTTACCTGAGATCAAACTGATGGGCCTGCAAGCTCACCTAGCTTTCTGTCTCTGGGCAATCCCAGCGCCCCACACCCCAGGTCCCGACCCCTTCCTGTCTCTTTTTCGGGCCCTCTCTCACCTCATCTGACTCTGCACGACCCTGTGCCTGGACTCGGGTCTCTCTCTCTCTGTGCCCAGCTGTCCTAACCCCGGAGAGGAAGAGCCACTCCCGGTCTCCCTGCCCCACAACTGAACTCTTCCCTTGGTCCTCACTGGCCTGTGGTGTGCAGCCTGAGGCCAGACCCCCCTCTGCAAACAGAGAGGCTCTGGGGAGGCCAGGGAGTGGCCACTGAGAAGACCCGACCCTCACAGCCAGCAGGAGGTGGAAAAGCCTGGCAGGGGCACTGGAGGAGCCTGGGAGCAGAGCCGCAGGCCCAGACAAGTGGCAGATGGCCACGCCCTGCACTCCTCACAGGGCCTTTTCTCCAAACTATGGAGTGGCACCTCTAAGTAGCAACTGTGTGCCCAGCACACGGGTGCCCTCGGCTCCCCTGCCCGCCCAGAGCCTGACGTGTGCAGAGTCCTGGCTTCCAGCAGCTAAGATGGGGTAGGAGGGGCTACGAGCGGGGAGGCCAGGTGTGAGTGCTCCCGCTGCAAGCAGGGAGAGAGGGCGCATGGCTATATGGCATTCAGAGGGGTCCTAAGGGGGGCAGGTGACAGCTGGGGGACAGATTGTGGGGCTGGGAGAAGCAGCTAAGTGTGGGGCAGTCGGAGGAGGCGGGAGTCAGGCAGGCACAGCGGCCGGGGGCATCGTGGACCCCAAGACAGAGAGGAGCAGAGCCAGAGGGACACCCACTAGGGCATGGGGAAGCCGCCCCTGCCTGTGGTGGGGAAGCCGCCCTTGCCTCCTCAGAGGAGGAAGTTTGGGCTTGAGGCTCTGAGAGGTGGGCACTGGGGCACTGGGTCCCTTCCCCAAACTGGAGCCTGGCCATGCCACCCCCCGCCCCTCTCCACAGACATCCCACTGAGGAAACCTTCAGCCCCTCCCGACACCAGAGACCTGAGACCAGCGAGGGGCCAGGGCTGCCTCCCGGGCAGAGAGACCTCCGCCCACACCACTCACCCATCAATGACAGGCGTCTGCTGCATGATTCTCTCTGCCTGCTCACGCCACGTTTCCCCAGCACACATGGCCACCAGGGCCCAGAGCCACCAGCTGGTCCACATGATGAGGTCGGGTCTGCTTAACTCCCGGCCCTGGGGCACAGGATGCGGGGCGTGAGGAACTGCTCTGCTGAGGGAGGAAGGAGGCCTTTGGTCCAGGCGGTGGCCCCTGTATCACTGTTTACAGCCCTCATGTTAACGAGTAACTAGTCTACGGCCATACCACCCTGAACGCACCTGATCTCGTCTGATCTTGGAAGCTGAGCAGGGTCGGGCCTGGGTAGTACTTTGATGGGAGAACGAGTAACCAGTGCATTCTCTCCCAGACCGGGCAGGGTAGACGGCTGCCACTGGAGGGCTGGGTGTCCCTGGCAGGCAGGGGCATGGCTGGGCAAGGGCCTGGGGGAGGATGGTGGGGCCTTGGGGAGCGAACAGCACGGGGCGGGCGTGATGGGTGTCAGCCCGTCTGGGATGTGTCCTGGCCTGGCTTGCTGGCCTCTGCCCAGGATGCTACTGGACCCCTGCAGGCACTGAGGTGGTTGGGGCTGGGGTGCCCTGGTGCTCTGGGAAGGAATCACAGCCTGTGCAGCCACCAGGAGCTGTGTTTCCTGGGTGGGCACCTGGGCCTCTGGGTCTGTTTCCCTGTGGCTCTGGTCCTTGCTGTCCTTCCTGCCAGGCCCAGGTGGGCTGGTGCCGTGTCTTCCTCCGCTCCCTGCACCCGCACTGGGACCTGTGCTGAAGGTACCATGGGACTGCCTGGGACCACCTGTGCCGAGCGTCCTGGGCACTGGTGTCCTCGAACACCCTCCTCCCCTGGCACAGTGTCGACCTCGTGGGCCACCCTGCCTTGCTCTCCTGGCACCCCCCACGTCTCCCAGGCTCAGGCCCAGGCTTTGACATTTGGAGGCGTGATCTCCTTCATCTACATGAGCCTGGGGTCTCCTTTCCTGTTTATTTCTGCTCTCTGTTCTTGAGCTTTTGGTCTCTGAGCTCTTAAGCTTTTTAAAGGGTACACAGTTGCCAGCCTGGTCAGACAGCTTCTTCTGGGAATTGGGATAATTCAAGCCAGGACCTGGTTAGGCAGCTTAACTAGGTCGGGTCTGCCTGTTGGTTGGTTTTGCTACATTCTTCAAGTTATTCTTTCCCCAGCTCCCACAGCTGGAATGTTCTTTTTGTATCACCACTGTGCATTTCCCTCCTATTTTGTCAGTCATATTTAACCCCATATTTTCCTCTCAGTATTCAGAATCCTTAACTTCTGCTAGGAGAGATGCTGCATGCCTATAACCCCAGCTACTCAGGAGGCTGAGACAGGAGGGTGGCAAGCTCAGGCAAGTTCAAGGCTGGCCTGGGCAATCTAGTGAGGCCCTGTCTCAAAAAAATCTTTAATTCTGTACAGGTGTGGTGGCACACACCTGTAATCCCAGCACTCGGGAGGCTGAAGCAGGAGGATCTTTGTGTGTTTGAGACCAGCCTGGGCTATATAGTGAGCTCAAGGCCAGCCTGAACTGCATAGCGAGACCTTGTCTCAAAAAGAGAAAAAAAAAAAAAAAAAAGATACTCCAGGAGAAAATGAAGTGCACATGTGTCTGCAGTCCCTTCCTGGGCAATGGCCCCAGGGATGCTACATCTGGTTGGTGTGAGGACCTGTGGGCTGTCTGGGAGTTCCTCATCCTCCCAGGATGGGCCAAGCTGTGTCTTAGACTTTGAGTTCCTTCAATGTTCAAATCCAGTTGTGTTTGAGTTGTCTGATTTTCTAAAGGTTCTGTGATCATTCTTTTGCAGTAGTTTATTAGCTCAATTTAATTTTTTTTTGGGATACCAGGAATCAAACTCAGGACCTTGCGCTTGCCGGGCAGGCCACTGAGCTATATCCCCAGCCCCAGTAGTTTATTAGTTCAAAAGCCCACAGCCCCCGAGGCCCCACCCCAGGGCTTATGCTCCCTCACCCTCCACCCTCGGCACCACGCACACAGGGCCTCTGGCACCAAGGCCTCACACAGGCAAGCATCTAGGACAGAGCTACACCCCAACCCCGTAATGCGATATTTCTAAAACTCTAAATTCAAGCAAAAAATCCATGCTGAACAAAATATAAAACCCGTAAATAAAGACAAGGCTGCTACTTGACTCTCTCTTTTCCTCCACCCTGACTCTCTCTTTTCTTCTAACCCTTATACAGTGCGATGGGTGGGTGGTGTTCTTGGGGCTCAGCTGTCTCGGGCTGACAACAGGGGAACTGTCCAGGTGGGCCTAGGGTGATGTGAACACACTGCCCCAACCTGCACCTGCAAAGGGTTTTGGACGGCAGCGAGGAGACCTGTAGGGGTGAGGACTGCTGTGCTCTGGCCCAGGCCAGGTACCTGGGAGCTTGGCCTGCATCTTTCCTGAGGCTCAGAACTACTGGCTTGGCTTGGCTCGAGTGCAGTCCTGCACAGTGAGGCCACGTGGGCCCTGGGATTTCAGGTCCACTGCTGGGCTCCTGCTTTGTGTTGGCCAGTGGCCCCATTTCTCAGGCTCAATTACCTGTTTGTACGCTAGAGACCACCACGGTGCCTACCTCTCCAGAGATGTAGGACTGGAACTGTCCTCGGGGCAGTGCCTGAAGGCTGAGGCTGTTTTCCTTGACCGAGAGGGCTCCTTCCCCAGGGTCCTGCTTCATCCTGGAATTCCTGATGCCAACCCCACCACACAGACACAGACACACACACACCCCGGCACAGGCCACGTCCTCAAACCTGCTTGTCTTCACTCTGTAGCCGTTCCTGCTGCAACCCTCTCCGCATCCTCCTGGCTAAGTACACTTTGCACTTCCGCCCCTTCCAGTGCTGCAGTCATGTTTTGCTGGAGCAGGTCCTCGAAGCACTTGATCCCTCAGTGTCTGTGTGAGAAACCTCTGTGCTTGCACCGGTCACCAGTTCTGCTGATATGCAGTTTTGAGTTGAAAGCCGTGCAGCCCATGCCCGGGCTCCAAAGTCTGTCTCATGGGCACTGTTGGTGGGAACACCACCCAGTGTGCTTCCTCCTTCCCTGGCTCAGGTCACCTCTTCATCCTTGCAGTTCTGCGGCTGCCAAGCATGGGATGGCGGGAGACTTTTCCACTCCCAGCTCAGCGCACAGGCTCCGGCTGTGGTCAGGGACACATCTGCACATCTGTCTCCACTTGCTCTTGCCCTGATCCTGCCTGGCCTCCGCTGCACTTTTGTCGGCTGTGCCGGACTTTCTTGTGCTTTTACGCAGTGCACAGCAAGATGCGCCCCACACTGTCTTCAGCACTTTTATTTCACGTTTCGCCCTGGGATTCTGGGGCTGGGCTCCCGGGAGTGTCTTTTCCTGCTGTCTCTCCCGCCACAGCCTGATCTGGTCATGGTAGCCACATCCGAGCGATGGCGGGCAGAGCCACTGTCTTTTGTGCTCTTTGGTCTACTGAGTAGGCTCAGCCTCCTTTGCCTGTCTGTCTGAACCTCTTGCTAATTCACAGCTTTCCCTGCCAGCTGCACGCCTGTCCCTTACACTGAGACCCCCTCAGTGGGCTGTGCTCTGCAAAGACACTTCAAGGGGCTCCGGGGAGTCCAGCAGCCCTCCTGGTCCTGAAGACCCTGGGGGCCCAGGGACCCAGATATTGCTCCCCTAGCTGGGGCCTACTAGAGTCCTGTGTCAGCCAACCACAACGCAGCCCTCGGTCCCACAATGCCCGCCTCGCCTGTGTCTGAGCTGAGTGCTGTGTCTTGCAGGGGTGAGGGAGACTCCTACATGGCCCCCTGAAAACCTCAGGGCTCCCTCCCCCGTCAGGGGCTCCTCCATTAATGCACCGAAATCTCAGCCTGCTGATAACCCTTCACTCTGAACTGTGGGTTCTCTTTTTATGGTGTGTGCGTGTGTGTGTGTGTGTGTGTGTGTGTGTGTGTGTGTGTGTGGTGTTACTGGGGACTGAACCCAGGGCCTCTGCACTTAGCTACAACCCCAACCTTTTGCTTAAATCTTGAGACAGGGTCTTAAATTGGTAAGTTGAACTTCCAGTCATCCTGCCTCAGCCTGAGTATTGGAATTGCAGGTGTGCGCCATTACCCCCGGCAGGGTTCTGTTTTAATCCTGTTTCTTCTGTTGCTTCTGGGTGCCACACACAGTACAGCCTTGGCATCATCATGCCCTTGAGGGACACGGGTCTCCCTTCCTTCTCACCGTGGGGACCCTGGAGAGAGCCCGGGCCCAGTGTCCTTCGGCTTGGCCTCTCAGTCAGGAGAGTGAAGGAGAGGTGCAAACGGGCGTGAAGGATACATGCTGGAAGCCAGACAGCCTGGGCGTGGCTTCTGGTGGGCAGGTGGTCTTTTCTGCTGACAGCTGCCCTGAGGCCACCACCTGCACACCTCACTGCCCTGCGGCCCTGACACTGCTCCAGCCAGAGCTGGGGAACTGCTGGACACACGGCGGAGGCAGCCCTGGCCATTTGGTGTGGCTGTCACAGGCCTGGGACACCAGACGCAGCCTCCGGTGACACTAGTACACCTCAGAGTCCCGTGGAGGCCCGGAGGCTACAGGACTGCTAAGCTTCCGGTTCGAGTTCTCCACAAAGAGCTCCTGCCCCGCCCGGCTCAGCGACTCCTGCTCTCTTCTCTGTACAGCAGGGTACACAGCCCCAGCCTCCTGGGTGCACACGTGTCCCCGCTGCTGGAGATGCCTCTGTCATCTCTGTGACAGCATCCCTTCCAGAGCATGGTGGGGTCCTCGGCCCGGGGCGGGGGGTGATTGCAAGAGGGGTCCCAGGGACCCAACACACCTCCCACAGGGCAAGGCCACGGCCACGCCAGTCTCAGGGTGTCCTTCTCTACTGCTTCTGTGTTGCCTCCGAGGAGAGGCCCTGCCTGCCCCACGCCTGCCGTAAACAAGAGGAACACTGCAGCCAGCAAACCTCAGCCGTGCTGAGTCCCGGCCAGCAGACATGTGCGGGTACCCGAGCCACTTTCCACTCCATCCTGGCCCCCATGGGCCCAGGGGCCCCCAGCCCAGAAGCCCCCACACCAGCCCCCCTTCATCCCTCAGTTCCTGGAGGACCTGGTAGCTCCTAGACAAGCCAGTACCTGGCTTTCTCTCCCTTGCAGACCCCAACCCTCCAGATCGGCAGCCGAGGTGCCTCCCCAGCGCCCCTAGAACTGCACCCTCAGCATCATGTTGGAAGTTGCCTCTGACCCCCGGGTACCTGGGAGCACCCCCCATATCCTGCCCACTCTCATGTGTGGCTTCTCTGTGGCCCTTCATCCTGTCAGGGCCTCCTGCCTCCCAGGATGGCAGCTCAGACCCCACCAGCTCCTTGAGGGCCTCCTGTAGGCATCCTCCTGAGACCCCACCCCTGCCCTGCCTAGGCCTTCCAGACCCCCACCTGGGGCCAGGACCTCCTTCCTTCCATTCCTGTGCCCACAGCCTCCCAGGGCACCCAGGAGGTGCCAGTGAGTGAGGTTCTGCTCATGAGGCAAGGCGAGGGGAGCAGCTCTGCACCCCCCCAGCCCAGCACCCTAGCTCAGTCCCTGCACCCTACTCACCACTCCAGGTCGGTGCTGAGAAAGCTTCTGTCCCCCAGGCTGGGGAGACCAGCCCACCCCAGTTCTCCAGCTGCCAAGAGCCACCTCTAAAAGAGCAACCCCAGGCCCGTCCCCGTGCGCCAGGCAGCCCAGATGGGGCTAATGCCTCACACATGTCTTCGGGGCCCTGAGACGCTCACGCCCTCCCACACTGCGCCTCCAGCGCCAGAGCTGAGCTTCACAGACCGGGTGACCTGGGTCTGTCTCAGGCAGGCAGTGGCCTTGGTGTGGCGCAGAATTGGTGGTGGGGGTCTGGGAGCCGGGTAAGGATTCCAGCCTACCTGTCCCTCTCCTGCTGCCGACCCTGGGCAGCCTCCCACGTCCCCTGGTCCACCTGTGCTCCCGAGTCTGGACACGCTCTCCCCAGCCTGGGGACTTGCAGCTCGGACCTGGCCCAAGGACTGGGGGTCCTGGTTCCTTTATCTGAAATTAGGGAGGGCTACTCCCCCCATTTCCAGCTACCAGGAGGTCAGACGCGATCTGGGATTGGAATGTCCTCTGGCAGGACTTTTAAAACCGCAGGAGGCTGGTGGCCCAGGGTGAGAGTCTCCCCAGGGGCCTCCAGACATGGGGTTGCAGGGGAGGGGCACCCCTGTCCTGGCTTCACCCAGTGAGGGGGATCTGCCTCCTGCTGGGCCTTGTTCTGTCGCAGTCTGCAGCAGCCCCTGTCCTGCTCAGGGTTGGCTGTGGGACATCTTTACATCTGGCTGTGGGCAGGGAACCCCCGGTTGAAGACATACCAGGAAGAGTTCAGACCCTGGATCTCAGAGGGGACACAGCAGGGGTGCAGGGGCCAGGCAGGGTCGAATTCGCCTGGGGGGCAAGGTGAGGTGATGAGAGGTTCAGGCAGGTACGAGTCATGCAGTGTGAGGGGATCAAGGACCCCAGCAGAGACCCTGTGCTTGTGGGGGATGGTGAGACCACTCACCTGGAGGAAGTGAGGCAGGACAGGGACTCCCACCGCTGTAGCGCCCCCAGGGCCTGCCGGGTGAAATCTCAGCCTCCCAGCCTGAGCTCTGGGGAGGCCTCAGGAAGGCCTGGATCCTTGTGGGAGGAACAGGGACAGGCGAGGGCTGGTGGCCTCACCGCTCTCCCCAAAATCCCCGAGAGGACGTCCTGAGCTGTGGCTCGTCGGAGGCTGTGGGACCAGGTGGCATCAGGTACAGCTGAGCCTGGAGGGAGCCGGGGACTCTGCGAGAGGAGAAATGGCCACAGAGACTCAGCCTCGAGAGTGGCTGTGAGTGTAGACAGGCACCAGGCGTGCTGGAGACAACAGCCACGGGTGGGGGAGGCGGCGGCAGGGCCGGTTCTGCCCGTGATAGGTCTCACGAGCCATCCTGAGGTCCTTGCCTTTCCTCAGGGAAATTGAGGGACAAGGGCCAAGCAGAGGACGGGGGGCCCTGTAAATGTGCCCAGGGTCTTGGCCACCACGGAGGTAGCACAGCGTGGTCCCCTTTGGGCCTGCCGGTGTGGACGGTGGACCAGCTTTGGGGACCAGCAGCCCGAGCCTCTCCGGGTATGAGACCTTGGCACCCGCCTCAACACCCTCTTTCTGGAGCTCAGGCCACCGTGCCCCACGTGCTCCCTCGGAGCCCCGCTTCTTGCTGGCTCATCGTTGGTGCCCCCACCCACAGGGGTTTGACCTCTGGACCGCTGGCAGCCCGGGTGAGCTATGGGGTGCAGGGCCGAAGAGCAGACACAGCCTTTTCAAGCCTGCTCAGCAACTGCTTGATGCCTCCAAGGCCGGGCTGGGCTTTGGGGTATGCGCAGCTGCCGCTGAGGCAGGCTGGGAGGTGGGGGTGGTTGGTCCTCCAGGCAGGAGTCTTCGTGGCTCTGGGCCCCTCCTGCTGGCTGCCAGTGGCCACAGCCTCAGAGCAGGACCAGGCTCCTAAGGACATGCAGGTCTTTTCTGCCAATCTTGCCAACGCCCAGCCGACATGGTGCCGGTAGGTCAGTTCCAAGGGCACAATCCTCCAACCACCCGAGGCCAGGATATGGAGGTGGTGGCCGGCAGGGATGGCGCCTCCATCCGGGTGGGGCAGGTCCTCCAAGGCCGCCTTATCTCACTGGCATCTGGCCTGGTCTTGCTCAGCAGATTCCTCCGGATACAGAGTCCAGGGCAGGACCTCGGAGCCTGGACCGTGGGACAAAGACAGCACCCAGGTGGTCCGGGTTGGAGGGAGACATGTGTGTGAAGATGCCGGGACCCCCAGGGTCAGAGTCTTGTCTGTGACGCGGCAGAGCCCCCTGGAGGTGGGGCAGGGACTTGGGGAGACAGAATAGGTCCCCAGAGGCCTGGGCAGGAAGCAGGGACCGTTGGTTTGAGGGGCTGTGACTGCTGCCCCCTGGTGGCCACATCCTGACAACACACTAGGGGTGGGCGGGGCCTCATAGGATCCGGCCCCAGGGTGGTGCCCAGGACCGAGGCCGTGGCTGTTTCCCAGCTCTGTAAACTGAGGCACAGTGGCACCTGTGGACCAAGGGGCTCATGAGATCCAGAGAGGCAGAGTGTGGCTCCTAGATCTCACACCAGGCCCAGGATGGCTTCAGCCAGTGCCGCCTTTCTGGTGGAGAGCAGGTCGGGCACCTGTGAGAGGACACCAGCACCCTTCTTGCCAGAGGCCTCAGTCAGCAGCAGCTGGGGACCTTGGGCGGGGTCTCCTCAGTGTCCACAGGACTGTGCAGGACGGGGGGCTGCCTGCCGCCTGGGCAGCTCTCGGTGTGCCGTGAGAACCTGGACCCATCCTTCGGGTTGAAGCTGTGCCTCTCCCTGGCCTGGACAGGAAGCAGAGAGGGGTAAGAAAGGAGGATCGTGGGTTCCTCACAAAAAAGCACCTCTCAAACGTTACTTGATTTTGGATCAAGCCCTAGACAAGATCCTCAGGGGACAGAATGAGGCTGAGCTGGAAAAGTGTCCTTTGTCTCTGAGTTAGCAGAAGCTGTGGCCCAGGAGATGCAGCTCCCAGCACCCTGACCGTGGGCCAAGAGAAGGGCCTGTGCCCTTGCACTGGACACAGAGGGGAGTGGGTCCCTGTGCAGAGGGGACAGCCATGTGCCTGCCACACCCCAGGGCTGCTTGATCTCTTCCCCCCTTGCCTTCTCCTACAGCCACTCCCAGAGTGACCTCACTGTGTGAGATCGGCTCTGTCCCCTCTGGGAAACGTGGGTGACCTCTGGTGACCCCTCCTCTGCACATCAGTCCCTGGCTCCTGGCCTCTGCTTTGCCCAGGGACGCCTGCCCTTCTTGGACAGCTGCCCCCTGGGTACCGAGCCCTCTGGCGCCCTGTAGCCCTGGCCCCAGCCCACTCATCCCCAGAGCCCCACGGATCAGGCCCCACCCTGCCACCTGCTTCTCCTCATGGCCTCTGTCTGGGTCTTGAGTGTGGACGGAGGAGGGGATGGGAGGGCAGGCTGGGGAGAGGAAAGGGGCGAGGTGGGGATGGCATGGCTGCGACAGCCATGGCTGCCTGGTGACTTAATGTTGTAAATGTCAGCCCTTAGACTGATGAAATCGGGGCACGGAAGTCTTCCTCGTTCTTTTTATTACACAGTTTATTTTGTTTATTGAGACAGGGTCTTATAGTTCAGGCTGACCTTGAACTCACTCTGAAGCCCAGGGTGACCTCAAACTCCAGGTGATCCTCCTGTCTCTCAGCCTCTTGAGTGAGGGGATCACAGGTGTTCACCACACCCAGCTGATCACACATTTTAATTGTGAGACAGAGCGTGTGCGGAGGAGTGCTGAGACATACGTGCAGCTCCACACAGACACTCGTACAGAGATGTTCACAGTAGTACCACTCATTGTTGCCCGGAAGTGGAAATGGGCCAGGGGCACCGCCCTTGTTCTGGCCCCAGCACTGCACGAGGAAGAAGAATGGAAAGAAGGAAGGCGCCCAGCAGCTGACCAGGCGCTTGTGGTCCGTCCCCATGGCAGTGCCAGTCAGCCGTGGTGGTCACCATGTGCGAGGCCCTGTCCTCCCCACAGCTGTGCTGCGGGCACTGGGCTCTCTGGGTCTCTGGTGGCCATGCGGTGTGGCCCGCAGCACCGCCCTGCCTCTCCTGCCTGCTGCCGCTCTCAGGACGATTGCTAAGCAGCGCCCACTTCCCGCCTGCTGAGCACTGCCCCTTCCTTGCCTCCTCCCATGGTGGACAGCGAGTCTGGGTGTCCTCTCTAAGGACACTAATCCCACTTGGGGGGCTCTACCCTGGTGACCGCCCAAGACCTCCCCTCTGACAGCCGCCACACTGGGATCGGGGCTCCCAACGGGACTCGGGTGGGACAGTCAGCCCAGGATGGATGGCACAGGCATTCCTTCTCAGTGCTGCTGTCATGGTGACAGTGGGGAAATGCTGATGTGTGTGACTGGTCACCAAGTGGCCTTTGCTGGTGTGACAACAGGGACAGGTGTCACCCACAACAGAAGAGGGAACGAAGCCAGGCTTCACAGGGCTCATGGACCAGGCCATGTGCTGGGCCATTTGGGTGATGTTCCTGACAAGCTATGGGCACAAGTCCTGCAAAACTTCCTGAGCTGGAAACTGCGTCCGGAGAACCAGAGGCTTCTGGTTTCCTGTCTCAGTCACCCAGGCACGATCTCAAGAAGTGTGCAAAAGTAAAAACGAATCAGGCTGAATCGCTGGAGAGCTCGACTCTTGCCCTTTGGGGCTTGGGGGCCTTGGACTGATTTCTCTCTGGAAATCTGCAAGCGGGGGCTGGAGCTGCCCTCCCTGGGCCGGCTGAGGACACAGTGAATACTTGAAGGCTGAGCCTCTCCCTGGGTGGCCAGTGGCAGGGGGTGGTGGGGGGCAGCTCAGGAGGGACCTCCTGGAGGAGGGGCGGCAGGGCCGGCCGGTGGGAGGAAGCACTCTGTGGACAGTCAGGGCACCAGCAGGGGGCAGGGCAACCCTGCTGCTCTGAGCTCTCACAGGACCAGGGCTCTCCAGCTTGGAGTACAAGCGCATAGCCTCCACACATAGGCACAAGCCAGGGCCAGGGCCTCCGCCTGCTTCAGAGCTGCGGCTGGCGGGGCAGCACCCTGCTCTGTGCGGCTGCGCCTGTTTTGGGGTGGCTCCCGGCAGGAGCCCGCTCAGTACCAGCCCTACTCTCCTTTATTTGCAGAACTGCTGGTCTGACCCTGCCTGCAGGAACCCCCTTCCGGTGCCAGCAGAAGTCCTAGGAAGAAGCCTGCTAGAGCCACCATGTCCCAGGTCCCGGCCTCTGTTCTGCGTGGCCTGGAGCCAATTTCCAGAGCGAGCCGCTGCAGAATGGGCTCCGCTCTCAGGCCCTGCACTGGCTTTGAGGGGTCAGAGCCGGTGGGTCCCTCATGCTGGCCCACAGATGCTACCACCTTCCGTCCCCCTCACTCTGTGACCCCCAGCACCCAGGGTCCCCACCCCATCACTGCTGGCTTCAACAAGGAGACCCCTCTCCTGCCCCTGTCCTAAAGCCAGCTCCCTCCCCATGGGCACCATTGCCTCATTCTGCCCCTAGGACGGGCGCCCACACCCGGGCCAGGCACCCTACCCTCCATCTGCACCCACCCTCACCCTGAACCTTCCCCATCCTCCCAAGCTCAGCTGTCTGTTGTCTGGCCACCCATCCATTGTTGTTTTGTGTTTTTTGAGACAGGGTCTCGATATGCAGTTCAGGCTGATTTTGAGCTCACTTTGTAGCCCAGGCTGGTCTCAAACTTGCAACAATCCTCCTGCCTCAGCCTCCCGATTGCTGGGGTACCATACCCAGCCTACCCATTGTTGGCTCTACAGCTGCGATGCCCCTACCCCGGTGGAATCAGGCCCCCTCCTCAGCTGCCCCTGGGCCTCTCGCCCAGGAAAACCCCCCAGGGTGGCCCTGGTCTCCACAGGATCTACCCTCGGCTCCCTGAGAGCACTGGGCAATGGGCAGAGGCAGTGGGCAGATGCCTCTGCGCAATCCTTGAGCTTTCTCAGCTCCTGTGCACCTCTGAGGGGCCCAGCCACTTCCAGTATTACGGTGAGAATTCTACAAAACAGGCACTCATGAGAAACCTCAAACGTGAGAACAAAGCTTTATTGCCGCAACTGACAGGCTGAATAGAAGTCAGGGAAGATGTCGGTAACCAGAGAGCTTTGTACTGGGTTTTTGTTTTTGTTTTTGTTTTTGTCTTTTTGAGACAGGGTCTCACTGTGCAGCTCAGGATGGCCTTGAGCTCACTTTGTAGCCCAGGCTGGTCTCGAACTCACAACGATCCTCCTGCCTCAGCCTCCCAAGTGCTGGGATTACAGGTGTGCACCACCACTCCCAGGTGTACTGGGTTTTTATACATTTACAAGTAACTGTAGTAACCACATTACCTCAATTTGGAATTTTACCAAAATGCCACATCATGGTCAGAAGGTTTATATTTCCCAGGGGTTTGTTAGTATGGCTAATTTTAGCTTACCTACAATTTGTTTTAACTATGTGTTTCTCATCTTTGTGGCTGATGCTTAGCTATAGGGAGGGGTGGAGGAGTGAGCTCATCTAAAGTTTAAATAGCTCCTAAAATGGAGTTACAAAAAGAAAGTGGAGTCTCTCTTGCCCTATCACCAGCAGCTCCTCCACTGCCCACTCAGCCGAAACCATCTTGGCCCCCCAGCGGGCCCCTCCCAAGCCCAGAGCCTGGAGACCACCAAAGCCAAGGTCACCATCCTCCTCTGCTCGTCCCTCACAGGGCCCTGGCCCTGCTGTCATTGTCCATGACCCCACGCAGACCTCCCTGAGCTGCTGAGAGCAGCGAGCCCGCTCCCTGCCTGCTCCAACCGCCACTTTTCTTCCTTGTCCCCTTGTCTCTCAGCTCTGCAGTCAGCTCCCAGGGCCGGGTCTGTACCGTCTTGTCCACTGCTGCATCCACAGGGCAGGGCAGCGGGCCACAGCACACCTGTCCTTGTCCAGGAAGTCCTCCCAGCATCCCTGCTCTGCCTCTAAGGCAGAATCGGTCCAGTGTCACCAGCACTACCCGCTGCAATGCCATCCTTTGTGTCAAGGCCTTGCCTTAGGCTCCTGTGTCCTCCCGCTGGCGAGGCAGGGACGGGGCAGCGGTGTACGACGGACACACTTTAGCACTAAGCAGGCAGCACGCATCTCCTGGGGCACCAGGGTCTTCGTACCTACTGGAGGCCAGGAGTGCCACCCCCACCTGTCAGCCAGGTCAGGCAAGGAAGGGCCTCCCCACTGCTCTCAGCCCAGGCGGCCCAGGGTACCCATTGTCTGTTTTGGGCACCATGGCCTTGACATCAAGGCCAAGGTCAAGGCCATGAAGTGTCCTCCCCTGGTTTGCTGTGGGAGTTCAGGTGGCACCCTGGAGACCAGAGTCTGGGTGGAACAGAGTCTGCTTGCGTTGGGAAGCGCCCAGCTTGATCCGTGCCTGGATGCCTGAGGCGGAGTGCAGGTGTCCTCCCAGGTGTCTGCCCAGGTGTCCTCGAGCGGGTGTGTGCAAGGTTAGTGGAAGGCTATCTTGAAACACTTGGTCTCCTTGCTATGGCCTGATTGTTTATGTAAGCACAGCAGGGTGTGACAGCCTTGCAAGGCTCCTGGGGATTTTAGACGCACTTTTGGATGTGGCTTTGAAGGCGCTGGGGGCCAGGGAACCAAGCCTGGAGTTCCCCATTAGACTGCTGCAGTAACTAAGGCTTCCTGAGGTCCCCAAACACCGAGTTTTCTGGACCTGAAGAGTGGGAAGAAGGCCTGCACTGCTCCATTGCCAGGAGCCAGGGGGCTGATTCTTCTGGGAAGACTTGCAAGCAAGACTGGCTCCGTGAATTTAGCTTTAGCGGCTATGAAGTGTGTGGTCAGGTCTGACTTTATGGGTCTCTCTCGCCCTCATTTTTTAATGGGGTCTCACTTGTCATGCAGGCTGGCCTGGCCTTGGACCCCTGGGCTCCAGCGACCCTGCCAGAGCCTCCCAAGTGGCATGTGCTGGTGTGGGCGGCTGTGCCTCACTTTTAAACAACATTGTCAGCAAAGCCAAGGAGGACAGTTGCTAATTGAAACTGTAAACAACTGTACTGCCATGGCGATAAGAGCTTTAAGAGCTTTTGATAATAGCTTTCAATTTTGGTGTATATCAGACAAGGAGAAAAGATAAATGTCTCAAACTGGTTAACAAAAAAATAATTTGCAAGGTTTTTATGAATCATTGATAGCTTAAGAAAAAAGAGAAAGGGCTTCTTCTGTGCAGAAAATAGAACTTCAAAGAGCCAGTTTTGAAAAACCCATGAGAGTTGTGATTGCACTTCATTGGTCACCCAGCCGGAGAGTCTGGCTTGCACGGCTCTGTCTGCCACAGCCTCTCCCGCCCCCACTGGCCTTTCTAGTTGGGTCTGGGCATCCAGCTTGGTCTGCGGTGTAATCTCAAAACCGCTGAAGCGATGCTGTCGGATGCCCCTGCTTCGGGCCTCCCAAGGCATGGGCGCAGTGGCATGGGATGGGGGCAGGGGGCGGTCACTCCAACTACAAGGGAGGCTGAAGCCAGAGGGTATCTTGAGCCCAGGAATTCAAGACCTGCCTGCGTAGCACAGGGAGATCTGGTCTAAAGCGAAAGAGCACTTAGGAAGTGAGCAGAGTAAAACAATAGCTATCTGGATGGCAATGACTAAAAATGGCTACATGGCGGTGGTTAGGAATCTAACGAGAGCTTATTATAAAAATAACACAGTTGATGCTAGGTACGGTGCCACATGCCTGTGATCCCAGCACTCTAGAAGTCTGAGCGGGAGGATGGCACGTCTGTTGGAGCTAGCCTGGGCAATTTACCAACTCACTGAGACCCTGTCTCAAAATAAAAAGATAAAAGATTTTTAAAAAACAACAACAGCCAGGTGTGGTGGCGCATGCCTGTAATCCCAGCATTCGGGAGGCTAAGGCAGGAGGATAGTTGAGAGTTTGAGACCAGCCTGGGCTACAAAGTGAGCTCAAGGCCAGCCTGAACTGCAGAGTGAGACCCTGTCTCAAAAAAAAAAAAAAAAAAAAACAACCAACCAACAAAAACAATAACAAGCCACGCGTGGTGGTGCACGCCTGTCCCAGTACTCAGGAGGCTGAGGCAGTAGGATTA
>NW_004955541.1:3159816-3175863 GCF_000276665.1 Chinchilla lanigera | reverse complement strand
GGAACCCTTCTCCACTTTTGGTGGGAGTGTAGACTGGTGTAACCACTGTGGAAATCAGTGTGAAGATTCCTCACAAAACTAGGACTAGAGGTCCCATTTGACCCAGCTATTCCACTCCTTCATATCATTTCAAAAGAATTAAAAGCATTGTACCACAGTGATATATGCACACCTATGTTCACAGGGCCACGGTTTGTAATTGCCAAATCCTGAAAACAGCCCACATGCCCATCAAGTGGTAAATAGATAAAGAAGATGTGGGGCCTTTTTAATATATTTGTTTTTTTGTTTTTCTTCCGGTACTGGGAATTGAACTCACGACCTTGCACTTGCCAGGCAGGTGCTGTGCCGCTGAGCTAAATCCCCAGCCCTGGGCTTTTTTAATGTAATAGAGTACTACTCTGCCACAAAGAAAGATAAGTTCAAGACGTTACTAGGTAAACTGGTGAACCTTGAGACCATACTCTTAAGTGAAATAAAGCAGACACACATGTTTAGATACCACACTGTTTCTCTGGTGTGAGAAACCAAAAGTGTAAATGAGGGCCAAAATGTATAGAACTTGGGAAACAGAAAGAGCACGTTCAAATGAGAAGGGGAACTAGGAGAGGGGAGGGGGAAAGGCAGGAAGGGACAAGGAAAAATAAGAAAAGAAGGAAGAGTCAGAAACAAAGCTTTTGCAAATAGGAGGGAAGAGGGGCTGAAGGGAGAAGAGGGAGGGGAGATAAGAAGCCGCAGGCTGTGTCATGGACAGGTACAAATCCGGATGGGGAATGTGATCACTATGTGCATCTAAAAGGTACCAATAAAAAATAAAAATTTTAGATTTTAAATTTAAAATTTTTTTAAAAAAGAAAAAGCAGTGAACGCTTGGCAGTTAGCACCGAAGAGCCCTAAATGCCAGCTGCTAACAAGAGCGGCAGCAGAGACCAGCACCCGCAGAGTGGACCCGCGGTGCCAGCACCGGCCGGCACCGGCGCTCACGGCTGGCAGTGGCACTGGCGGTGTCAGCGGTCGGCACTGGTGCTCCTGGTGACGGGGTTTCTAGCAGAGCTGCTCTCGCCAACTCACAGTTTCCTTCTGAGTCAAGCAGAACCCTAGGCTGATTGCAGGCCCCGAGCCCCAACCTGCTGCAGCTGCGCCTCCCAACCCCTACACTGGGACTTCTGTGAAGGGAATGGACCCAGGACCCCCTTTCCTCAGAACTTGCGCCCATGGGGCTGCAGCCCCAAAGCCCCTCCTCTGGCGTCCCCAGCCCCGGGCCAGGCGCAGAGGGTGCAGGTCCACCCCAGAAAGGCTGGGCTGAGTAGGCAGCCATTACCTCACGCAGGTGTCAGAGGGTCCTCACCTGCAGCACGGCTGGCCCCCACACTCAGGGAGAGCAGGGAGTGAGGTGGGCACTGCCGGGCACGAATGGAGGCAAGGCCACGGCCCCTCCCGGCCCTGCCCACACCCTGCGCCTGCCCGCTGGCTGCCACCCAAGAGACTCTGAGGCATTGGCAGCAAGTCTGCCATTCTGCTTTCAGCCATGTAGACAGCTTCAGGTGCAGCTCGACCTAAGGCTTAGTCTGCTTTAGGGCAAAGGTGCCCCATTTTCATTAAGAACTCTCCACCGTCAGTCCACGGGCATCCATGACACCTATCCCTCCTTGGCCTCAGACCCCACCAGGGCTTTGAGGAGCCAGTACTGGCCTCGCCTATTGCTGGGACGGGGCTCTGCTCTCTGCCACACAGGGCCTGTGACAGTGTCACCTCAGGATCCAGGCCATGGCTTGGCCTGGAGGAGCCATGAGATGGTGCAGGGCAGCTGACCCTATAGGTCAGTACTACCCATTGAACAGACAGGAGACTGAGGCACATGGTGACAAGGAGTTGAGAATCCAGCATGAGCCCAGGTCCCTGAGCTGGTAGCTGCACCCCATTGTCCCCCAAGGTAAACAGCCATGGCCCCAGGAGGCTGAGACACAGCCCTGACACCAATACTCACTGTCCTGTGCCATCCCTGGCCACAGCCCACAGGAAGAAGGTGCCCGGGGTGGGGGGTGGGCACCTGTGGGCCACCCCTGCCTGCAGCTAGCCAAACAGCCCTGCTGAGGGTTGGCACCCAATGCCAAGCTGGACGGGCTGGCAGGGCTAGGAAGAGCCCGAAGGCTCCACTGGAGCAGCACCCTGATGCCCAAGGAGGAGGGACAGGGACGGGGTGGCCAGCACTGGGCCGGGCTGCAGGTAGAGGGGAGAGGAACTTCCTGTCCCTGGGCTGAGGAGTGCAACTCTGAACCACGCACGCGTGTGCAGCCCCAGTTGAGCCCAACACCTGTGTGCACATTTCCCGGACACAGCGGGGCCCCTGGGTTTCTTCCCTGTACCCTGAGAGTCAGCACCTTCCATTCGTGATGGTGTCCACCCATCTGAGCGTCCATCTGTCCCCGTGTCCACCCATCCCTGTGCCCATGCGTCCACGGGTCCAGCCACCTGCATGTCTACCCATTCCTGTGTCCACCCTTCCTCGGGTCCACCCATCTCTGTGTCCACTCTTCCCCGTAGCTACCCATTGGTGTCTCCACCCATCCGTGTGTCCACACATCTGTGCGTCCATCTATCCTGTGTCCATTCACCTGTGTCCGCCTGTCTGTGTGTCCATTGTCTGTGTGTCTCTTTGAGTATTTCCCACCTCTTCCTGTCCCTGTGGCTGCCTCCTGCTTCTGGTGGATTCGGAGAAATGCCTCTCATGTGCACACCATGCACACACACATGCACACACACATGCACACACACATGCACACACACATTCACACACACATGCACACACGTACATGCACACATGTAATGGGCACACTGCACACATGGCCTCATGGAGACTACAAAAAGTTCAGTGCACAGCCCAGACAACACTGCATGCGTTGCTGCCCCGGAAGGCAAGGTCACAGCTTCCAAGGGGCAGCGGGGCCAGGCCAAGGCCGTGCTCACACTGAGCCCCGAGGCTGTGCAAAGATGGCAGTGCAGTGGCCCTCTGCTCAACACAGGGTGGGTGGGGAAATCCCTCCCCATCCCCACCGGCCGCCCTCTGACAGTTGTGATGCCAATGTTGTGCCAGGCGCCATGCCAAGAACAAAGTGTCCTCGCCTCAGCCTTGTGCAACACGCACGCTCCTCAGACGATGCTGCCTCCAGGCCAGGCCACCTGGGCCACCTGGGCCAGCAGCCACCAGTCAGCACTCTGGGGCCTTCTGGAGGGATGGTGGGTGCGGCGATGCCCAGGATGGCGTCCCTTGAGGCAGGAACGTCAGACCCAGATGCTCAAGCCGAGCTCCTCAGCCGCGGGCTGAACCTGTGTGTGGCCTCCTGGGGACCCCAGGGTCAGTCTTGGGGTGACGGTGAGTTGGGAGCCCAGGCAGCATCCGGTGGCCACAGAGACGGTGGGTGGGGCAGCGCCATGGTCCCCTCACCAGCTGAGACACAGTGCTCAGCTCACCCACACGGCACCCACACCAGGTGCCCCTCTCAGGCTGGAGCCCCCAGAGCTGCTCTGTGCCCGCACTCATCTGCTGGCCAGGAAGCGGGCTTGGGGGCCTGCGGCTGCCCAGGTGCCCACACTGCTGGGCAACACCCCAGACTCTGCCACACTGAAGGCAATGGCCCGCAGCCCCTTGGGGTACCTGGGGCACCCCGACCTGCCTGGCCTCTGCGCCCCTCCAAACCTGTGGGAGTAAAACCTATGCAGCAGCCACACTGGGGAGGAACCACACTGTGAGGTGGTTTCCGTAGAGCAGGACAGACAGAGGCCCCTCTGTGTACACACATGGCTGCACACACACGTACATGTGCACACACATGCAACAGGCACATGTGCACACATGTGCCCACACAGGTCCTGGCGCTGAGGCCAGCTCAGGTCCCAGCAGTGCATCCCAGGCCAGGCGACCTCCTGCAGCGCGGGGTCAGAACTGAGTCAGCACAGTGATGTGGAAACCACGCGTGTGTGGGTCTCCACTGGTGGCGAGGAGGGCCTGCGCCAGGGGTCTTGGTGCCACCTGTTGGGGGCGGGCAGGGTGGGGGTGGCAGGAAACAGCTTTTGTTCCTGCCCTGTGCAGCCGCGCTGAGCTGTCTGACATCCCGGCGCCCCCGCACTGATTCCTGAGCCTAGTCACAGCAGCTTCCTCCTGCACCGCGCAGAGAAAGCACTGCCCCAGCCCCGCCTACCTCCCGTGCCCGCCCCTCCTTGGCAGGGGGGAGCCTCTGATCCTGAGAGGGGCAGGGGGTGGGGAGGGTTTGAATGAAAGGGACAAGAGCAGCCATGTCCTCTTCTGAAGCAGGCCCCTGGAGCAGCCCGGAGTGTGGCCCATGCGCCCCGCGGGCTCCAGGGAAGGCTGCTCCGGCCGTCTCGCTCGCCGGTGTCTCGCTGTCTTGCCAGGTGCACACAGGGCACAGGCACAGGAGCAGGACCCCCACGTTACCGCATCCTAGATGACTGGGTTCACAGCAGATCCCTGGGGGCACTGGTGCCGCATCCCAGCCCCAAACCCAGCTCCGAGAGGGAGGTGTCCTGGGCTCCTGGGCACTGCCCGGAGCTGCTCATCTGGAAACCCACATCCTGGCATGGAGACCACCAGCCTTTCTGAGGAAGGACGATGCTCTGGCTCCAGGGTGGGCAGGTGCTGGTGAGAGGGGACTCGGGGAGCCTGTCCACAGCTCCCCACGCCAGCTGGCAGGGCCCCCTCCCTGGGGCTGAACCCAGACCCTTGCCCCACTGGAGGGGAGGTGTGAACACAGCAGTGAAGGTTCCGTCCCCTGAGTCTCCCGACCTGGCCCCACACACCGTCTGAGAGGGGCGCATCCTCCGGCCCAGGCTCTCCATGGGCCAGGTGACAGGACCAGCTCCTTCCTACCCGCAGAGAGCTCCATGCCCCAGGCCCCCTCTGCTGCTCAGGGCACCAGACCTTGCCCCCTTCCAGCGCCCTGCCACCCACTGCCCTGGACCTCAACCCGCCAGGTCCTGGCTTCGCCAAGTGGTGCCCAGACTACCAGGCACTTTTTGGTTAGAACCTGTGGGCACTGGGACAGAACTGGGCTGACCTCCACCCGTCTGCAGGCCCCGCTGCTCGGTGTGGACAGACAGTGTGTTTCTCTGATGTCCTCCTGGCTGCCAAATAGACCCACAGCAGCCCTTCCAGAATCGCAGCCAGGTTACCATGGCAATGCCTATTATCCCTGCTGAACAGGACATGAATCAGGAGCTAAAAATAGCCCGACGGCTAGATGGATGGACAGAGGGGTGGGCCTGGACTCAGGGTCGGGGCAGTGTGCCGTTCTCAGATGCGAGGGTTCAGAGGAGTCTGTTAGGTCCGCACTCCCACAGGCTCTGACAGCTGGAGCCTCTTGGGTCCAAAGAGAGCTGTGTGCAGGCGAGGTCCCTTGGACACAACAGTTCCTGCCACTGGGCAGACCTGGACCTTGGCACAGGCGCCAAGCAGGTGGCTCCCAGCCCCCATGCGTCCATGCCACCCCGCCCCAGGTACCCCGCCCTGTGCCCGTCCTCTGTGGCAGTGAAGGCCCAGACACCTGAGGGTTGGGGGACACTTTATTACGCAGAAGCCCCATCCACAGAGGGAGCCCAGGGGACTCGGACACTGAGGAACAGGCTGAGGTGGGGTGGCGGGGTGGGGGCTCTATGGGGCCACTGGGGTCTTCACCCATCTCCTGCCCTGGGACTAACCCAGCCAGCAGGAACACGGAGAGGACATGGGCCGGGGGACAGGTGGCCTCTGGGGGTCTCAGGGGCTGAAGGGACCCCAGGGTCCTGGAGCAGGATGCCAGCTGGGGTCCTCACGGGACTGTGCTGGGACCAGCCTCCCCCATCTGAGTGCCAAGGCTTCGAGGGGGAAGCTCCTTGTGGCTATAATACTCAACCACCTGCCGGGGCACCTCAGCCAGCACACACTTGGCCAGTGCCGCAGGAGACGCCTGGAGGGGGGAGCAAGCATCACCCTTAGGACCTTCGAGGTCCTCACCCTCACCTGGGCCGCAGCCCGGGGCTCAGATTGGCTCCCAGGACCACAGGGGTGACCCAGGGCCACTCGAGCCCCTGGCAAACCAAGGTGACCAAGAGGCCTCTGCCCAGGGGTGCCCACTGCCCTTCTGCCCTCTAAACTCAGTGGGTCGCCCAGCATGCCATGTGGCCTCCACGTGACACATGTTCACTGGGTGTCACAGGGGCTTTGGGGAGCTGGGCGAGCGCTGACCCGCAGGCCCTGTCCCTCCTGGGTGCTCACACCCAGGGCTGAGGGCTGGGCCCGGGACCCGCTGGAGACAGGAAGAACCGGGGCTGGGGACTCACGTTCTTGAGCTCTCGGAAGGGCACAAACTGCACGATGTCACGGAGCGCGGGCTCACCACGGGGGGAGCGCAGGACTCCATCGTCGCCATCCAGGACCTGCATGTCTGTGAAGTCCGCGTTGCCCACGCCCACGATGATGATGGACATCGGCAGGTGGGACGCCCGCACGATGGCCTCCCGTGTGTCTGCCATGTCGGTGACCACGCCATCCGTCAGGATCAGCAGGATGTAGTATTGCTGGGGACACAGGGGGCCATGGGGCCTGCACCCTGGGCCCCAGCCCACCAGCCGCGCCCCCAGTGTCTGCAGCAGTTCAGCCACCCTCATCCTAATGCAGCACTAACTCCAGCTGGGCTGCAGATGCCCATGTGGCCGCCGCCCCGCACTGCCCCTGGACGCTTGAAACCCAGCTTTCACCCCTGTGAACCCAGGGCCAGGGTGGGAGGCAGCCTCTCCTGATGCCCATCCCTGCCTTTGAGAAGGCAAAGGGGCACTGATTTCAAGTAAAACTCCATTTCCATTGTCAAAAAAGCCCAGGAGCCAGGCATGGTGGTGCCTGCCCACAATCCCAGCACTTGGGAAGCTAAGGCAGGAGGATCACCAGGAGTTGCAGGTCAGCCTAGGCTACATAGCAAGACCTTGTCTCAAAAAAAAACTAAACACGACAAAAAAGCCCAAAACTCTACTAAAAACGTGGACAACAGAAATCACAGACAAGATGGCAGAGCCGCCTTGGGCTCTGGCTGGCAGCTGGACTGTGTCAGGGCCCGCCCAGCAGCAGGACACCAGCAATGGCAGTGTCAGTGCAGGAGAGGAAGGACAGACAGGCCGCCCACCGTCTCCGCCTACCAGCCCGGACTGGATGGTGGCCTCCTCCAGCCTGTGTCTCGCCAAGTGCGTGACCTCTGGGGGGTACCTTCCCAGAACTCTGGGACACCTCGGCCGAGGCTCCACTGAGGGTTCCACCCGATTCTGACTGCAGAAGAGCAGCGGAGGGAATGGGGGCGTAGGTGCTGGCGAGGGTGCAGCGGAGGACCTGCTGCGGCGCCCCTGCCTCCTGTGAGCACAGCAGCACATGCCATTTGTGGGTGTATCCAGGGCCTGCTGCAGACACCTGGGGGATGCGGCAGGAACAAGGACTACAACAGGGACTGGGAATGCTGCAGGTGCCAGGCCCAGCATGGCCCAGGGGGCGGATGTTCGGCAGTAGAGCACCTGCTCGCCATGCACAAGGCCCTTGTCTCATCCCCAGTGACGAAAGTAAAATAAACACCCGTCCTGAACCCAGAGCCGTGCTTATCTGAGAACGTCTGCTCCGGCTGTCACAACGTCCCACAGCCTCCTGAGGTCGTGGGAGTGCTTTCCAGGGGAGGCCAGACTCCGGGGGTGTGAGGTGACAGGGGTTCGACGCTGGGCATAAGGCAGTGAGTGCTACCCGCCCTGAGGGAGGTGGCTTGGGTAGGAAAAGGACAGAAAGTGAGTCGCTGCTTCTTGCTTGCCTCGCTGCCTCAGCCTGCCCTGCTGAGCCAAATGAACCCTCCTCCTTTAACTCCTACAACTTCGGGTATTTTGCTGCAGCCACAACAAGAGTAACTGAGACAATGTCCTTAATCCCGGAATGTGTGTAAAGTCAAGGGCACCACTCTCTCTCAAAGGGTTCAGCGTGTGTATAGTACTGGGGTTTAAAAAAGCACCGCTGCCAGGTGTGGTGGTGCATGCCTGCAATCCCAGCACTCGGGAGGCTGAGGCAGGAGAATCATTGAAAGTTCGAGACCAGCCTGGGATACAAAGTGAGCTCAAGGCCAGCCTGAACTGCATAGCAAGACCCTGTCTCAAAAAGACTAAATAAATAAATAAATAAATAAGTAAAAAATAAAAAAGCACTGCTCAATCTTTAACACAATATTGTTGCACAAATTAAAATATCTAAACAAATATACACAGGGTTTCCCTGTGCAGTGAGGAGAAAGTTCTGAAACTGGAGGTGTTTGCACAAGGCGAAGGCTCTGAAGCACTGAGATGCACCCCTTTTTGCTCTTGTATTTCTGACAGGGTCTTATGCATTGACCAAACTAGCCTCAAACTTTCAATCTTCCTGCCTCAGGCTCCTGAGTGGCAGGGGTTTCAGGTGTGTGCCCATATAGAGGGAGACTGAACCCGGGGCCTGTGCACTGCAAGACATCCCAGCCCTGTTTTATTTTTTGAGACAGGGTCTGCCTAAGTCGTTAGTTGCCCAGACTGGGTTTGAATTTGTGATCCATAGCCTTAGCCTCTCACAGTACTGGGGTTATAGGTGTGTGCCCACCACAGCAGGCTGTAAATTTTAAACCATATGCATTTTAGCACAACAAAAAAAATAGTCACATCAAATGTTAAAAAATATAAACAGAACAGTCACACAGATGTGCAAACAATTATAACACAAAAGTGACAGGCTGGGGCCACCGGTGGCCTCAGTAAAGGGCACATCAGAGGTCTCTGCACTGTCTTCACAGCTTTTCTGTGGTCTGAAATATGTTAAGGTAGAAAGAATAAAAGTTTTGAACTCAAAGAGGAGCAGGTGGAAGGGCCGGCTGTGACCACACCGTCCTGGCCACCGTGTGAGTGGTGGTTTGCGCACAAGGAAGGGCTGGGAGACAGCAGCAGGCGGCGTGCACACAGCCATGGACGGGTGCAGAGACCCGAGGGTGGGGCTGTGGGTGCAGATGAAGCACACACACCAACAAAGCGCAGCGATACAGCCTCGCAGGAGGCGCGGCAGCCAGGGCCCTCCTGCAGCCTGGGGCAGGGACAGGACAGGAGACCAAGGCGCAGGGCCCTAGGGCTCACTCACACTGCACTGGACCGGCCTGGACTGGACTTCGTGGCCACGGCAGAGCGCCCCCCATCCCGGCCTGCCCCACCCCCGCAGCTGTGCCCTGACTGGGGCCCTCTGCTCGGCCATTGCCTGCCCAGCCCGGGTCAAGCCGAACCCCACCCAGGCACGTACGGAGGCCTCCCCGGTGTGCTCCTCAGCCGCGGCCATGCGGGCCACCTTGGAGATGATGGGCGCCACATTGGTGGGGCCGTAGAGCTGGACGCGAGGCAGGCAGTTCTGGTAGGCCTCCACCACGCCTTGGATCCCTGCAGGAGCGGGGCAGGCAGTTCTGGTAGGCTCCACCACACCCTGGATCCCTGCAGGAGCAGGGGGTGAGCCAGGCCCCCCACACCCCGCCCCGGGCCCTGCCCGCTCCCACCTTCACACTCATCGTCGGGGCTGAAGTTGATGGCGAAGTCGTGGGACACCTGGGTGGGGCCAGAGGGACCGGTGGGACCGCCTGCTGGGGCCGCAGCAGCCTCCGCACCCCAGGGAAGAGCTCCAGGCAGGGAAGCCACGGGGGCAAGGAGGTGGCAGACAGCCCAGCTGCAGTGCCTGCGTCCAGCCATCCCAGGTCTTCCCTGGATTAGCCCGCAGGTCCCCTCCCACCAGGGATCCTTCTGCACCCTCTGCAGGGACAGAGTTTGCCCCCATGTCCCGTCCCAGGAGGTCAAGGGTCATCTCCCCAGCTGCTGGGGTCTCCCCACCCCCGTCCCTGCAGGAAAGGGACCCAGGACCCCTAGGCCTGGCCCTGGGCTCTCCTACCTCATAGTTGGGAGGGATCCGGGCCCCAAACCCCAGGGCAGAAAATCTCTTGTCACTGGAAGAGAGGTGGCACTGGTCTCTCAGGGAATCCTGGCCTCCCCCAGGTGAGGGCGGGTAGAGCCAGGAGACCCGGCCTAAGGCCCACGGCCATACCACACAGGAGAAACTGAGGCACCAGCCCAGAAGACACTGGCCTGTACACAGTGGGAAGGGTGAAGCTGGTGGACGGGCCTGGTGCCCAGGGCGGCCCCTCCCCGGCCCACGCACCTCATGGGGTCTGGGGGGCTTGCAGGGCCGAGGTGGGGGGCTGTGATGACACTCGGTAAGTACGCTGGGGAGCTCAATGCCACGCTCAGCCTGCCAGCCTGGGAGCGGGCACCATGGCACGTGGTACCCACACCACACCCATCCTCCCCTGCCAGCCCTGCCACCGAGCGGGCACCATCACCTGTCATAGTCCTGGCAAACCTCACCCACCGCCACCAGTGCCCGCAGGTACTCGTTGGGCTGGTGGGGGTCGATGTGATGCAGGGAGCAGCTGTTCCGGGGGTCGCCGTTGGAGGCCGTGAAGTCGATGGCCACCTGCAGGGACCAGGGCGGCTGCCACCCCACCAGCAGCCTGGCAGCGGTCCTGGGAGGATGCCTGTCCTGGACCGTGCTCTGCCCCTGCCACTGTGCTGGCACTTGGGGCCCACCCGTGCCCACGGCCCCTTGTCCCTAGCAGCAAGCACTCACTCTTGCTTTCCCTCAGGCTTTTGCTGCCACTGTCTCTGCCCTGACAGTGTCGCCCCACGGGGCCCTGCTGGCTCCTGACACTCTGCCCCCTTCCTGGCTGCACCAGGGCAAGGACCCCATCAGAGGCTGCCCACCCTCCCTCTGGCTGGGGCTGCAGGGCCTCCTGGGCCGCATAGCGAGGGTCGGTGGCACTCACAGTGCAGTGGATCTGGCAGCCGCCCATGATGTAGTCCAGGAAGGAGTGGACCCTGTGGAGCTTCCAGGCAGGGGCGTGGGCAGAACTGCCCAGGGCCCTCCACCCTGCCTCCCTGTCCCCCAGCCTCCCCCTCCCCCTCGGCTTCTCACCCCCTCGAGGCCCGGGGCCTCTGGTGGAGCCTGAGGGGCCCACTGTGGGGCTGGGCCTCACCTTTAGGTCTGCCAGGACCACCACCCCTGAGTTCTTGTAGCTGCGCTTCTTCTGCTGGTACTTGGGGTTCACACAGTCCCACTGTGCCTAGGGTGGGCAGGCAGGGATGCCACCCAGTGGCGGTCAGCACCCTCCAGAGGTCCCAGCCCTGCAGTGCCCTGAGGGCTGGGAAACTTGCACCCTGTAGGCCAGTCCAGGGCCAGGGAAGGCGGCCTGGAGGGAGCCCTGGTGGGCAACGGGTCTGGCATGGTAAGTGTGGTGGTTACCACCGCCGTCGTCACCATGTCTCTTCTGGTGTAACTGTGGTGCTGCTCCCACTCTGCCCATAGTCAGGACCCCAGGGGGACCAATGCCTGGCTCGCCAGGACCCCAGGGGGATGCAGTGCCCAGCTCACCTGGCCCTGGGTGAAGGCTGCCTGCATCTCCTCGAAAGTGGTGGAGAAGGCGCCGATGAAGTCGTGCTTCCCTCGGGCATCATGGTCCCAGACCAGGCCCTGGCGGGTCGGGGCCTTGGCTCAGCCAAGCTGCAGGGTCCCCCACCCCCACCCCACCGAGGCCATGCTGTCCCCACCTTCAGAGGTCGGGTCTCCTCACAGCTGCACAGGGAGCTCAGGGACAGCTTGAAGGGCTCCCAGACCGGGCTAAGGTTGTTCTTCACCACCTGGGGCCAGGAGGGGGCTCAGGGAAGCCCAAGTCCTAGGGACCAGGAGGCTGTGCCCTGCCTCAGTTCAGGCAGGAGGGGCTGGGAGCTGATCCCGAATGCCGCGCCCTGCCCGTCCGCCCGCAGGAAGCACCCTCCTAACTTTTCCGCATTCCCAGACCTCTGCACCCTTTTCCTCCTTAAATAGTTGCTTTTTACTTAAATTAATCCTGCTCAAAATGAAACACAGTCTCCCTGCTGTAACTGAAATCCACCACCCTGGCAGGAAATAAAAGGTAGCCCTAAAAATATCCATGGCAACAGCACCACCACCCTGCAGGATTCCAGCTGCAGCGGAGCCTGGGCCCCACCCGCCCTGAAGCCACAGGGCCAGCAGGTCAGGTAGCTGTGGGTCAGCGCACCTCCGTGCGGTACACAAGCTGCTCGCTGCCGTCCTCGTTGGCCCGGAACAGCTCCAGGAAGGGGTCGGACTTACTGAAGAGGTCCTGGGGGGAGGAGAGTCACCAGGCAGGGCAGGGCAAGGCGGCTCCTGGCCCTGGTTCAGCGTAACCCGAGGCCTCCTCTGTCCCCACACGCTCTCCGGCCCCTACCCCCAGCTGTGCCACCTGGCTGCTGCCCCCACTCTGCTGCTTATGTCTGGCTCACTGTCCCTACTACCCCGGGACACCCCAGCCCAGGTGTCGGCTCCAACGTCTCCAGGGGACGCTGCAGCTGCCCCCGCACCGAATGAGGCGTCCAGTGCCCACTTGAGGTCTGGTTGCTCGGCGGCCCCCACAGGGCCGAGGGCCACCTGGGCTGGCTTCTCCATCACCAGGCAGCGTGTGAGGCCCTGCTGGGAGCAGGACGCAGATGTGCTTCCTCGCTGCAGCAGTAATGATGATGGTGGATCACCATCCCTTCTCAGCTGCTCACCCAGAGGCTGCTGTACTGCCCGGGCTCCCACACGGGATCCTCCGCATCCCCACGCAGTGTGCTGCAGGCTGCGCTCAGGGGCTGAGGGGGCCTCACCTTGTCGTCCAGGTTCCGGGCCTGGAAGGAGAGCTCCACGTAGCCGTTGTTCCCGGAGATGTCCTCGGCGATCACCTGGCGGAGAGGCCACTGCTGGGACCTGCCTGGCCTCGCTCCGCTCCCCACTTCCTCCCCAGGCCCTGGGGCCCCGAGGAGGAGCGTGGCAAAGCGGGTGCTCACAGTGATGGTGGACTTGCCAGCCTTCCGGCCCAGCTTCAGCAGTAGCGGGCGAGTCATCTTCTTCTGAGCCACGATCTGGAAGACAGGAGGCCGGGCAGGGATGGGGCTGGGTCTGCCTGGGCCTGGGCACATGACTCTCCCTTAGCGCCCGCCCTGTGAATCCCCGTCAGCAGGGAGGGCTACATTCTTGTGCCATCTAGCAGGTGGCAGTGCTGGCACGCTCTGTGTGTACACATGGGCCCCACATCAGTGTGTCCAGCTCCACTTCCCACCATGGCCTCGGTGAAGACCTGGAGGGGTAGCCAGCCCCGACCTCCCGCTGCCCCCACAAGGCTGAGACAGAAGGGCAGCGCTGCTCCCTCCTTGAGGCTCCCAGGGTAGCCGGGGGTCTGTAAGCACAGGCTGGAGATGCCCTGCCCATGGGGCCACTACCCTCCACCCTGCTGGGGACACCAGTGTCCTGGTAAAGTTTGCTGGGCATGCCACTGTTGAACAAGGAGCTCACCAGGACCCATGTGTCCACATGTATGTCCTCCTGCAGGTGTTCCTGTGTGTGTCTACATGTGTGTCCTGCCTGGCTAGTGTGCAGGTGTGGGTGCCACATGTGTATCCCCGGCACATCCTCCCTCATGTACCTCCCTCATGTGTAACTCCCTGCGATGCGGCGCACCGCAGCCCCTTTGTGAAATGCGGACGGCACCAGGCCAGCGCGACGGGGATGAGTCACACAGGAGAGGGGTGAGGGGATGCAGACACTGGTGAGGATGTGTGGTGTGATTCACAAACTCGAGACTCAGAACACAGAACAAGGGGGACGGCTCACGGGAGCCGGACGCAGTCAGGTGTGCACGGCTGTCTGCCCCCATGGAGCCCAGGCCTGCGGGCTACACTGTATGGGAAAGATTCCTGGATGAAGGGGAAAGGCGTCTGGGGGTCACAGTACGGGAGGTTGGCGGGGACAGCAAGCCAACTCTCAGGTGCCCCCACGCCCAGCCCCTCCACAGCCAAGCAGGGAGACTGGGCTGGGTTCTGCTGTTTGCATTTTGCACTGCAGGGCTCTCCAGGCTCTGCGCTGTGCTGCCCCAGGCCCCAGAAACAGTGCTGACCTGGAAAGGAGCGGCTGGAGCCGCAGGGCAGCCTGCAGGGAAGCACACACACTCCGCAGTTTGTCTGCGTGCTGGGGTCCTGGGCACAGAACCAGGGGTTTCGCACTGAGCTACAACACCAGCCCTTCTTTGAAATTTTATTTTGAGACAGAGTCTCACTAAATTGCCTACTGTGTGCTTGAACTTGCAAAGCTTCTGCCTCAGCCTCCTGAGTGGCTGGGATTACAGAGGTCCACTATCATGCCTGGCTGATTTTTTCTTTTAAAAGAAAAAAATATATATTTACTTGGATGAAAATCTCTGAAAGAATTTACCAGGACGCAGTGACAGGCTGCACAGGGCAGCAGCGTTTGTCCCCGTCTCCTGAATTTGGAGACATATGAATGCATTACCTAGTTCACAAGTACATGTATCTAAAACCCTAATAAGGAAAGCCAGGCACAGCGGCTCATGCCTGTAATTCCAGCTACTGGAGAGGTAGAGGCGGGAGAATCTCAAGGTCAAGGCCAGCCTGGACAACCCAGCTACACTCAAACATCCCAAGCAAGCAAGCAAGCAACACACAAAGGTTAGGGCCTCTGTGAGGGGGAGCCTGGAGCCGGCTGGAGCCAGACGCTTCCCCGGAGCCCAAGGTGCCCACCTGCCCCAAGGTGCACTCCATGCCCCCCAGGAAGTCGTCCCCGTCGCAAGCCAGGCCACCGGGCCCGTGAGTGTCATACACCTCGAAGCGCAGCCGCTGCACCTCCTCAAAGTAGTAGTCGACGGTGAAGACCTTGGAGAACACAGGGTTCAGGCTTCTCCGCACCACCTCGGTTCTGTCCACCTGCAGGCAGCGCCTGTGAGCCCCAGCCTCCCCAGGGGCAACCCATGACTCAGCACCCACAAACAGAGGTGCATACCACTGACCATGACTGCAGCAGTTGGCACCTCTCCCATCCCTGCCACTTACTTGGCCCGTTACAGACAGGGAAACTGAGGCAGCATGGAATACGGTTTCAGTCCTGAGCTGTGCAGCCCCGAAGTGGAGCCCACTCCCCCGTTCCCAGCGGGGCAAGGAGGGGTGGGGTGTGCTGCCCCCCCTCTTGAAGCTACTACCTGGGCCTCCAGGGCCCCACAGACTCCTGCACCCTAATCCAAGTGTCTGCAGGGGCTCTAGGGCATCCACCCCAGGCAATGCAGGGGTCAGAGCCCCTGCCCTGGTGGCCGAGATGCTGGGGGCGCAGAGATTCCTAGGAGCAGGCGCCCCTCCGCTGTCCTCCTTCCCAGCCAGGGCCAGCCCTCAGGTGCCCTGTCTGTCCCACAGCAGGCCCCACACGCTGCAGGGAGGGGACCCAGCCTGGGTGAAGCCCTGGCCCCAAGGCTGGGCTCCCTGCAGCGGCCACCCCGTGGAGGGACTGCACCGCGTCCCCCATTCCTGAGCTCACTGCCCGCGGCTCTGGATGGTGTGAGCGCTGGGCACCGTCTGGGGCCCTGCAGGCAGGGACGCCCACTCTGGCAGGCACCATAGCCACCTGGCCCCAGGGCATCCAGGGCAGAACCCAGAGGAGTCTGTGGGCTCCAACTGCCCTGGGCAACTCGGGGACCACAGGGAGGAGCAGAACAGCTGAGTCCCCAGAACCAGTCCTCGCCTGCACCCCATGCCCAACCCCAACCCTCACTCCAGGCGAGCTCCAGTCCCGGCTGCCTGGCTCCCAGGGCACCGAGCCTCCCAGGACCCCAGCCCCCACCACCCACCGCCCGGCTCTATCCCTGTCCCGGCACCTCACCCCTCCCCAGCCCTGACCCGGTCCCAGCGCCGTCCCCAGCCCTCTCCCGGCCGTCGTTCCCTATCCCTGTGCCCACCTGCGCCCACCGGCCCTGCGCCGCCGGCTGCAGCAGCGCCACGCTGGGATCCGACTTGGTCAGCGGGTCGCGGTCCAGCAGGTGTCGGCAGCTGAGCCGCAGCTCCACCCTCGCCACTGCCGGGCCTGCAGCCCCGCGCCCCGCGCCCGCGCTC
>NW_004955541.1:3118058-3159640 GCF_000276665.1 Chinchilla lanigera | reverse complement strand
CCGCGGGCCGGCACGCGGGGTGGGCAGAGGGGGCGGGGCTCACGCGCAGGGTCCTCCCCGTGTGGACGCGTGGGGGCTGGCAGGCTCAGCCTCCTCTGCGGGCGCCCCGCGAGCCCCAGGGCCACCTGCTTGCTCCTGGGCACTGTCCCCAGGCATGAGCCTGCCTGCCACCGCCAGAACCGCCTCCGGTCCTGCTGCTGGTCCCCGGCGGTGCCAGACACCCCCCTGTACCCACCTTGACCAGGTCCCCCAGGGAGCTGAGGGACAGACGGCTCAACCTCAGGCAGCCCTCAGCCCTAGTTCAGAGCACCAAGGCTCTCACCCTGAGGGGAGAGGGAAGTCAGAAAAAGCCGGCACACTTATAATCCCAGCACTCAGAAGGCTGAGGCAGGAGCATCACAAAGTCAGGGCCAGCCTGGGCAACCTAGCCATTTAGTGAGGCCCTGCCTCTAAATAAAAACATAAAAAAGGGCCAGGAGGGCCGGGCATGGTGGCACATGCCTATAATCCCAGCACTCAGGCGGCTGAGGCAGAAGGATCGTTGTGAGTTCAAGACCTGCCTGGGCTACAAAGTGAGCTCAAGGCTAACTTGAACTGCATAGTGAGACCCTGTCTCAAAAAGACAAGGAAAAAAAAGGGACAGGGGCCAAGGATGTGGCTCAGTAGGAACCACTGAGTTCAGTCCTCAGGACCAGAATAACCCAAAGCCGAGAAAGTCAACCAGTTCAGGAACTCAAGCCTCTGTGGCAGAATTTAACGCACACATCAGGCTCCAGCACAGACCCCTAGACTCAACAGCCAAGGCCACCACCGAGGCTGCCATCAGAGAAACCGCAGGAGACCAAGCTGCTCTGTCTGGCCTGAGGGGTACCCAGGCCACCTCACTGCCCAGCCCTGCAGCAACCAGGCCAGGTCCGGGCCCAGGGCCGACTCTGCGCTCTCCTGCTTCTGGAGCTCTGCTCCCAGCCAGACGCAGGAAATGAGATCTGTCTGCACTCAGCTCCGCTTTGGTTGTAAGGAAGTGATAGCACATGTCAGAAATATTAGAAAGTGACACTGAGCAAGGGACGTTCCAGCCTAGATGTCAGCAGGCTGTGTTGTCCTCCAGGCTTTTCCTGGGGGCCTCAGCAGGCCAGGACCCACCGCATATCTGTGCCAGGGGCGCATCCCTAGCGGCAGCTGCCAGGTGAGGGACGGCTTCTTGTCTCAGTGCTGGGACTCCGGTGTCAGCTGGAAGCCCCAGAGGGTTTCCCTGCTGGGCCAGCAGGTCAAACCCATTGCTCCTCATCCTGGCCGACCAGGTCTTTCCTTCCTAGCCACTGGCTTTGGCTGAGAAGGACACGTCCTCGCCTGTGCTCTGTGCGGTCTGCTGGCACCCTGCACTCTGCAGGCTTGCTTTTCAGGCCACTGTGCTGCTCCTGCCAGCCAACTCCTGCATGGCCTTCAAAGCCCAGTTCATCTGCTTCGCCACGCAGCATCTGGCTCTGGGCTCTGGACCCACACCTCCAAGCCAGTCACTGTCCTCGCCCTGCGCACCCCTGGCTCAGAACTTGAGCCAAGGCCAGTCTGACTCCCAGCCGGCGTGTGAGGCAGCAGATACCAGGCAGTCCCCTCCCTCTGGCAGGGCCCCTGTCCAGCCTGCAAGCCCACTTGCAAGGTCAGCTGGAGATCAGAGGAGGGTCTCCAAAGTCCTGCCCACTGCCCGGGGCACAAGCCGGAGATTCAGGTGTCCAGTACCTGCATCATGCACCACCATGTCTGGCCCAACCCTTTTAAATTTTACCTGGAGACAGGGGGTCACTGAATTGCCCAGCTGGATTCTGTGATCCTCTGGCCTCAGCCTCCCACAATACTAGGGTTACAAGTGTGCACCACCACTCCCTGTTTTATCTGGAATTTAAAAAGGGAGTGGTGGGGCCAAGCATATAGCTCAGCAGCATAAGTGCTTGCCTGGCAAGCCTGAGGTCACGAGTTCAATTCCTAGTACCAAAAAAAAAAAAAAAAAAAAAAAAAAAAAAAAAAAAAAAAAGGGAGTGGTGAGCCAAGTGTGGTGGTACACATCTGTGATCCCATCACTCAGGAGGCTGAGGCAGGAGGATTGCTGCAAAATCAAGGCCAACCTGGACTACACAGTGAGTTCAAGACCAGCCAGAACCACATAGCAAGGTCCTGTCTCATAAAAAGAAAGAAAGACAGAAGAAACCAGACATAAAAAAGGTGTTAAAAAAGGAGCAGTGGGTCTACACACACCCGTTGGCACTGCTTTTCATAGCCTGGCTGCAGCCGACCCCTCCTTTGATGCTCAGACACCTGAAGCAGGAGAGTGCTTGTCCTACAGCGCCCAGTGCAGGTCTGGCTTTGGAAACCGTGTCCAGTGAGGCTGCACTGGCTGGGACCCTCGGCTCACAGGTCCCATGGGCACCTCATTGAAGTGCAGGTGCCTGCAGACAGGTGACCAGCGGAGACACACATAGGGACAGCAGCAGTGTGCACCTCACACGCATGTGCGGGCCAGGCACGTGCGCACACTCCCAGAGACAGCCCACGCAGACCCCAGCCCACACCCTGCTGGCCCTCTCTTCTCGCGTGCTGGCCTCCAGGACGGGCCCCCTCTCCTGGGTACAGTGGGTCCCTCCTGTGCTCAGCCCCTGCCTGTCCTCCATTCACCCTTGGGCCTCCTGTGTTCCTTCTGCAAATGTCCAGGATGCAGGCTTCCCCTGGGGGTGCTCAGCATCCCTGCCAGCTGTGCGTGAGGCCACATGGCATGGGTGGGGCCTGATTAGGTAGGGCCCAAACTGGCCTCCAGACCAGCATACTGACGGTCGGGGGTGCGTGCAGGGGACAGGCGGAGGTCCTCTGAGTTGGACACTGGGCAGGACACCCAGCCACCTGCTGGTCACACTGAGTGGGGACTCTCTGCACTCACACAGGACACTGGCTGTTGAGGGACCCCGGGCTTGGGCAGGCTCCTGACCACTGTCCTCTGTGTCCATCCTTCTGACCACTGCCCTTTGCATCCACTCCTGCTTGGGGTCCCCTCTGTGTCCACAGGCATGAGGAGACCTCATTCATGATTCATGATCTCGTCCCCACTGTGGAGCAGCAGCTGTGGGTGTGTGTGTCAGTACTTGCTGCGTAACAGATGGCCCCACAGCGCAGCTGCTGGCAGTGACTGCTTTCTTCCTCAGCTGTGGAACCCGGCACTGTGCGTGCTGTAGGCTCCCTCTCCAGGCCAGCAGTAGAGACATTGTTCCATACGCTACAGGTAAGAGAGGGCACCCTGTGCTCCACACCTCAGAGGTGACCCTCAGGGCCCTGTCCTGGGCAGGTGGAGCCCTGAGCAGCATGGGTGGCTGAGGCACAGTCAGGGCAGGGCAGGTGGCCAGGTTGGGGATCATTCCTAGGGCAGCAGTGGCATCGAGAACAGTGGCCCCCACAGGCCAGGGTTTCCTCTATACACAGCTTTGATGGGATTCTGGACAGGAGCCACAGCCGCAGCTGGGGACCCCAGTGTCTTAGCCCTCGTTGCTGCCAACATCATTTTCCCACTCCTCACCTGAGCAGCCGGGGCTGTGCTGTGTGACCCCAGCCGAAGGTAGGGGTCACAGATATGGAACCAAGGCGTATGTGGAGCAGTTGGCAGGGCCCCACACAGTGGCAACCACCCCAGACGCTGTGGTCCGAGGTTAGGTCCCTGGGGCTCTGCGGGGCACCCCTGGGCTCTGGACTTGCTGGCTTGGCTGTACAGTGTGTCCAGCCCTTGGCCCCAGGCACCACCTGGCTTCCTGTTCCCATTACAGATGCCTTCATCAGAGGCCTGCGAGATGACATGCACCCTGTAAGCCAGGGCAGGCGCTGTGCCCAGCAGGTCCACTTAGTTTAGGTGGGGAGACTAGTGTGTTCTGTCTATGGATGGCGGGCTGCCATGTGTACCCGGCGTGGCAGGGACTCCAAATGCCATTCTTGCCTCACCAGCCTGTGCCTCCATCCTGCTGCATGTGTACGTGTGCAGCAGCACAGATGCCTGTGTGCACGTGTGTGTGTGCGCGTGTGTGTGCACACTGCCCGTCAGTCCTGCCATTATAGTCAGGCCAGCGTTCCTTAGCGCACAGTCAGTGCCACAGAGTCAGAGGTGAGCAGGCAGCGCCAGGCAGCACGCAGGAGTAGTACAGAGTGATGGGAACAGTCTTGCTGACATCTCAAAGTGAGGATGCTGGGAGCTCAGAGCTGGAGACCTTGGTGAGGACGGTCCAGGCTCTGCATAGAAGTGGGCTGGTGGAGCCTGGGTTAGGGTTAGGGTTGGGGTTAGGGTTAGAATTGGGGTTTAGGGCTGGGGTTGTGGTTGGCATCAGGGTTGTGGTTAAGGTTGCCTTTAGGGTTAGAGTTGGGGGTAGCGTTTGGGTTAGGGTTAGGGTTTGGATAATGGTTAAGTTTAGGGTTAGGATTAGGCATAGGGGTTGGGTAAGTTTATACACAGGGAGCCTGGGGATTAGGACGTGGCATGTTTAGGGTTAGGTTTGGGGTTTAACATTTAGGATTTAGGGTTTTGGTAAGCACTGGGAATATGGGGCAGAGAGCAGCATGTCAGCTTCTGCTATCAGACCAGACCCCCAGGGAGAATGGGGGCAAGGTGACAAAGCCACACTGCAGAGCTCAGCCATGTCCTCCCTCCCTGCACGATTCCCACAGGGACCCTCCTTCTCTCCTCCCCAGCCCAGGCAAACTCAAAAAAGGAAAATGAAAAAAAGGCAACTCTACCCTGGTGTCACTTAGACAGGACATTTGTTTACATACTGATCATCAAAGTGCACCTAGGCAGATGTCATTTCAATGTCAATTCTTGCATTGAAATTTGATAAGATTGCCATTTTTATATTTCCTATTATCTTACAAAAATTAACAAAAAGGATGCAATTTTTGGTCATACTGTATTTAAAAATTGGAGTGGTGAGTGTTTAATATACAAAGAGCTGCTGCAAGGTGACACAAGGCAGCAACATGAACAGTGTACCACAGGGTGGGAGGCACAGCGGAGATGCACCAGGCCGGCTCAGGAAGACACTGGTGCGAGTAGAAGCAGCAATCGTCTTCCTGTTCCCAGACTGCAAATAAAATACCTCTTGTCAAGGGCCCAGGACCAACTGAGGCACAGGATGGGGCTAGACAACAGCGCATGCACAGGGCTTGCTGCCAAGTCACACGTTTTTACGAAAGCAAAGATTCTGCACCAACTACATTTGCATGGCCTATTTCAGGGTCTGGAATGCACAGCTGCTCTTTATGACCCCTCTCTTCCACAAAGCTGTATTTAGGGTGACACTTTTGCTATCACTTCCTTTTCTTGGCAGTGTTGGGAGCAAATCCAGAGGTTACACCTGCAGGGCAAGTGCTCTGCCACTGAGCCATACTTACAACTCCTTCCCTCAACTTGGAAGAAATGACGGCTAGAAAACCAGCCAGGGAAGGCCTGCACTCCTGTGAGCCCAGTATTCTGGGAGGCTGAGGTGGGAAGATCTCAACTTCAAGCCCAGACTGGGCAATTCAGCAAAGGCTTTCAAATTCCAATGCCCCCAAAACACAAAACAAAAAATTGCACACACACATCCCCCACCCCTCCCCAAGGCTAGGGATGCAACTCCACAAAAAAGGTCTCAGCGCAACCCTCGGCACCTCAACTTCATTCAGTCAGATGCAACTGAAACCTTTTCTAGCTTCAAGCCATGAACACAAGGCAGCTCCATGCCGTGGTGGCTGCCAGGGAAACTGCTGACACCACTGTCCTGAGAGCCACAGAACCTGGCTTGCACAGGGAGTCACAGCATACCCCAGGAAGACGCTGTCCCAGCTGAGCAAGGCTGTGTGTACCCCGCACAGGGGACACACAACTGATCTGGCTGCTGAGAACACTTGCTGCTTTAGTTGCCTGCTCAGGTCCTCGCGACATGGCTGCACCCAGCGCTCTTGAGGCTGGGAGGCAGGGCCTCCACAGAGCTGCACCTTCAGCCGTCCCGAGACAGGGAGGTGCTATCACCCAGAATGAACTCCAATCTACTATCCTCCACTCAGCCTCTCAGTGCCTGGGGATTTCACGCACGCAGCACCATACCCAGGCTTGGGCTGTAACTGGCAGGGAGGTTTTGTTTTTTTGTACCTTGAACTGAACTCTACACTTGGAGGTACTATACCACTGAACATTCTCCAGCTCCTTGGGCTCAGCTTTGGGGGGGGCGTGGGTACCATGGCAGTACCCTTCAAGGACAGCTGGACTGCTGAACATCCAGGACTCACTCTGGGGTCATGGCTCAAGCACCTGGTCTCACAGGGACACACAGGGCAGGCCCTACCAAGGGCTCTCCCACAGGTCTGGAGGCAGCTCCCAGTAAACTTGAGTTCAGGGTTCAAACACCCTGGCCCGCTGGTAGGCTCAGGCTTCAGTCCCAGGAGTGGTGCAGCTCAGAGACCAGTCAGCAGGGTGCTGTGCCCACCTTGTGGAGGCACAGGCTGGGCAGCTCCCACACCTGCCTGGCAGAAGCCCCAGTGTGGGAAGAATGTGTATAAAGGACACAAGCCTGGGGGCTGGGGATTTAGCTCAGCGACACAGGGTCTGAGGGCAAGAGCCAATGTAGTGAGTTCGAGTTCTGGTACAGGAAGAAGGAAAAAAAAAAAGAAGACGTAAGTCTGGCTTGTGGCTTGGACCACAGGCTGCACAGCTCACTGTGCCCAGGCCCCCCAAGGCCACCACCAGGCTTTGCCTTCTCAGCTGCAGGCAGAGCTGACCTGTGGCAGTCAGCTCGCCACCACGTCTGGGTGCCCTCGTCTCTTCTCCTCCAGGGCCCCTTCCACAGCCCCCTGGGACCTGTCGCAGGGCAGCACAGATGGGCAAGGCCTGTCCTAGCTCTGCCCACCCAGGGCACCAGCTTCCTGACTCTCCTCCCTGGGTAGGCCAGGCTACCCTCTCCACTACTAGGGGAACATGCAGAGTATGTTTCATGCCAAGTGTCCTAGACAACACCCAGGTCTGGGTCAGACACAAAAGGCTAATCCTCCTGACAACCCAGACACCAAAGTTCACCTTCAGACGCAGGCACACCCCAGTCCTGCTAATCTATCACCCTGGCTGCCACCTCGCTGCGGGACAGGAGCAGCTTCACAGTGCTGCAAGGCCAGCCCTGTGCACAACAGCATGAAGACAGCAGGCTCCAGGTGCGGACTCTGATGAAAGCTAAGGCTGGAGGGCCTGGGTCCATGGCGGTGCAGCTAACACACGTGAGGGTCCAGGCTTGGCCACCAGCACTAACTTCAGAGTGGCTCTAACAGTCACTGTTCCAAACCCCAGGGCCTCCTGAAAAGCTAAATTCCTCTTTATCCGTGACTAATCAGCAACATCCCTCAGACGCAAGACACACCAGACCATGCTTCCAAACCCCAAGTCCAGCCAGTCTGAGCCACGCATGCACGCACGCTGCTTAGAGGCAGGGCCTGGGTGCAGCTGTAGCTTTTCTGAGCATTTATTACAAGACCCCAACAGTGCTTTATTTTTTCTTCTCAACATCCTGCTCTGCAGCTTCCTTGGCTCTCTTCGCCCGGATGCCAAAGAGCCGGGCGTTGGCACGGGCCATGCGCAGACTGGCAAATGCCTTGAAGTTCTTTTCCTCCTCTGTGATGACCCTGGCTTTCTCCTTCTTGTAGACCTAGGAAGGAGGGAGGACATGAGTTAAGCCAACACCCACAGAACTCAGCAGACTCAAGAGATCTCAGTGCTCCCAGGGTATTGCTAAAGCTGGCCCTCTAACACTGTCTTCTTGTTTACAATACACAATTATACACAAAAGCTACATAAAGAAACATTTTTAGGGAGTAAGATTTAAAAACTGAGGCTTATTATGTACACGTACCAACTTCCCACAATATCATTAGAAACTACAAACATGTGCAAACAAAAATTTTAAAAATTTAGTTATTTTGAAACAGGGTCTTGCTGTGTAATTCAGGCTGGCGTTGAACTCACAGCCAGAGTGACCCCCCTGCCTCGAATCTCCAGAGTGGTGGAGTTAAAGCTTGCTTGACCACCCCCCCCCAGTAGTTTTAAAAATTTAAAAGGCAGGCGTGGTGATGCACATCTGTAATTCCAGCACTCGGGAGATTGAAGCAAGAGGATCAATGCCAGTTCAAAGCTAGCCTGAACTACACAGTGAAACCCTGTTGTAAAAACAGAAACCTACAACCACCTCTGACTTGGTTAGCAGCTCCCCATCCCCCGGGGAGAACATGGGTGCAGGGGGCACCAAGACAGGCACTGCTGTGGGACGCAAAGAGGCTGAGTCATCCTCCAGTTTTCAACCTTTGCAGGGCAGGCCACAAGGTCTCTGGAGGGCTGCCTGTGACCCAGGCTTTCAAACAGTAGTGGGGGACAACAGAACTGAGTGACAAATGAAGGTCACCAAAACTTCTGAAAGGGGGAACCAGGTTACCATCGTCAGGAGCCCATCTGTTAAGAATTCAGGAACACTCTTTCCAAGGTTAAAACTAGGTTGCTTTCCACAGTCTACAAATCTTAGCCACCACGTCTACACCATCAGACTAACAGTCAGCCAACGTCCACACGTCAACGTTTCTAAAGCGTGTGTATCAAGTGTAACTTCAGCACCCACGCCTGAGTAAGCACAGCATCCACTTACGTTCCTGATGGGCATCACAGGTCCTGTTAGCTGGGTGGCCAATTTGAGTTCTTCAGCCTGTGCACGAACAGGGAGAATACAGCGAGGTTGGCTTCACCTCCCTGAGGACCTCACGCTTTTCACCCAGAGGCGTCCCTGGGTGTCTTCCACCCACAGCAAGCACTCCGTGGACTCCCAGAGCTGCATTACTACAACCTAACGTCTTGCTGATAAAACAGGGAAAGGCAGACGCTTTCCTTGTCCTGTAAAGAGTCCCTTAATGACAACCAAAGCCAGTCCCCGACCCGACCCGACCCACAGGAAGCACACACAGAAGGGACGCAGCCGTCTCCCAGGAGTCTCTGGACACAAAACATCTCCGCAGGGCTCCACAGCTCTACTCGGCAGGACGGGGGGCTAACACACATGTTCTCTGAGCTGAACAACCCGGTCACGGCGACCGGGGTTGGTAGAACTAAGACTACAGGAGGCACTTTCCCCCCATGGGGTGGGGCGGCCTCCCCTTGGGCAAAGCTCGAGGCACTCACAGAGCTGTCTCCCTTCTTGGGGGCCGACGGCTTCCTGGGGAAGAGGATGAGCTTGGAGCGGTACTCCTTCAGCCGCTGCACATTGGCCTGCAGGGATTCGGTGGATTTGTTCCGCCTCCTTGGGTCCACCGAGATGCCGATGGTCCGCGCCACCTTCTTGTGAATACCAGCCACCTGCCGAGGCAGACACGGGTGAAGGCCGGGGAGCCCCTCCCCGACAGGCCCCAGGAAAAAGCCCTCAGTGTCAGATGGAAAAGGGTTCAAGCGTGCTTTCATCACAGCGGTGCAGCGATTCCGGAGAACTGTCATCATCCCACTGAGCCCCAGCCGGCCCCGCAGCGCGCCGCAGGTCCGGCGCACACTCACCCGCAGCTCCTCCAGGCTGAAGCCCCTGCCCGCTCGGACCTTGGTGTGGTACCGCACCGTGGGGCAGCGCACGATGGGCCGGATGGGCCCGGACGCGGGCCGCGGGGCGATGCGGCGCGCCTTCGCCTGCCGGGCCTTGCGCCTGGTCCGAGAGAAGCCGGGCGGTCAGCTCGTCCCCACCCCGCGGCGGCCGAACCCACCCGTCGCGCCTCTCCCCGCCGCACACCTGCGGATCTTCCGAGCGGGCTGATTGAACCACGTGGCCACGCGCCGCTGCCAGTCCTTATGGAAGTGGGGCTTCAGAATCATGCCATTCCGGCTGGGCGCCATGGCTGCCTACGGTCGTGAGGGAGAGGGAGGCGAGTGAGGGCGCGCGTCCCGGGCCACCGCCCCAAGCCCGCCCTCCCGGCTTTGGCCGGGCGCCGTCTATTGCAGAGAAGAGGGTCCTCCATGGCCGCGCGGATGGAAGCGCGGGGCCGATGGGGGCGGATGAAGCCCGATGGCGGCAAGGACTCGCACTCACCTCTTACGCCGCGGATCGGCTGAACGGAAAGGAACAGGGTCGCAAAGCACCCTGGGGTAGTAGAAGACTTGACCAATCAGGAGAACCACAGCGCTCTGACCAATCAGATCCAGGAAGGGCGGAAGTGACCTCCACGGCCACGCCTCTCCCGACTGCCCCTGCGCACGGGCGCGGCTTGGCGTTAACCGTGCAGTCTCGCTCCCTCTGCTCCCCCGACTTGGTCCCTGCAGCCTCCGGAGTGTCTGCGCCGGCCTTGCGCGGCTGGCCTAGGCTACAAAAACACTGGTGGACCAGAGTTGTGGGGAATTTGTTGCTGGGACGCAGTGCGTCAACGGGTGTAAAACCTTCAAGACTTAAAGTTAGCGTTCTAAAGCCTTCGTCCTCCTCGGCCCAGTGTTTATTCCCCGCCATAAATTCGAACATTTGTGCGTCTTTGTTTAGGCAAAGCTGACTTTCACCTGGACGTGGTGCGCGCCCGTAATCCCAGCTACTTGGGATGTGGCAGGGCCCCTCCCAAAGGAACGTGACGCGGTCAGCTCCTCGGCGCGCAGGGTTGGTCCTGACCCTCTAACATAAGCTACCCAGTCGGGCTGTAGCATGCTGCCACGTTGCTGTATGTGCGAGTCAAAGAAACGAAAACTGTAAAAGGTGGAAGGCCCACTCTGCTCCGGCTCTGCCTTTTGGGCGTTAGTCCACGGAGCCGGTGCTGGCAGGATTAAAGTTGCTTCCCGGAAAGAAATCCTCCTTGCCTCATCTCTGTGCGAGAATCCTATGACATATCTCGGAGACAGAGACGGTGTTTCACCGCCCCTTCGCCCAGGTGCCGACCCTGGGGCACTGGGAGAGGCGCCCTCACCCAGTGAAGGGAGAGACACCGTCGGACTGGTAAGAACCCGGGTGCTTTCTGGTAGATCTGCCCCTAAGAGGTAGCAGGGGACTGGTCACCTCCCAGTTGCTCGGGCAGTTCCATAAGGAATGAAACTGCAACTCCAAGACACGGGGCGCGGCGCAGCAGGCTGCAGTCAGTGTGTGACTGACTGCATGTGGACGAGACTGGAAAGGTTCCGACCTGGCCAAAGGGCTGCAGGCACTGTTGGGTCCTGATCCCAGGTTCCATGGGGCTTCATACGGTTTAGGGCGGCGTCAGACTTCCCTGGGAGTCTGATCGGGTCGGAGCCTGATACTGCAGGTGATTTTGTGGGGTGCCCATGGAGGACGATGAGGAAGACTAGGTCTCTCAAGCACCGTCCAGGAGGGGTGCAAGCGGTGTAAAAAAGTGTGCCCAGTTAGCCCAAGGCCACTCCTGGGGCACAGAGTATCAGGGGAGCCTCACTGGAAAGTGTGACTGTGGACTTGACGTGAGCAGAAGCAGCCTCTCACTTTCCGTCTGGTTCTAAACTTACTGAGTCTAAACTAGCTTGTGGAACATACAACCAGTGTGCCTGTGTACGGTAACCATGCAGTGTGATACCCATATGGCCTGTATGCCAGAAAACTTACATTGTGAGTCCTTTCAAGACACTTATAAAAATGTTTTGTAAAAAGTATCTTTTCACCATAAAGAAAAGTATATATTTTACCACCATAGGATTAGCGTGTGTTGTTTGTACACCATTGTGAGATTAGCACGTTGCTTGTACCAAACTCCCCACGTGTGAAGGAGGAGGCCTCTTGCTGCTCTTCAGCTCAGTTTTCTGGCTCATTGCTTGTGGACTCTGCCCCGGTGCTACTCTGCAGAGCTGCCACTCGAGTTCTGCAACTGTCTGTGACGGTCACTCTGCCTGTCCAGAATCCCCATCTGGCTGTGTGCGTTGTCATGAGTCCAGTGCTCAGTCTCCAGATCGCTGTGGTCCAGCGCTGCCTATTGGGCCCTGTATTCTCATGGCGTGCTGGCCAGGTGGAAGAAAGACTCTGCACTGTCACCGCCACCTCAGCTTCCAGCTTATGCCATGGTGAGCTCTCCTCCATCTTGCTGTGAATGGGATCAGTGCTCAATAAACCCTTGCATTCTGGAGAATGCTCGACTCGGGGTCTTTGTTTGGCAGATGTGTTGACTCCCTTTGCCTCCTCCAAGCCCCAGGGTGGCCTAACTCAGAGGACCTTTTGGCCTGGAGAGTGGCCCCCATGTCTGCTCTCAACAAGACTTCAGTGCACTTCCCTGGGTCTGAGGCTGTAAATATTTGTGCACTTTCTCAGACTGGGTAAAGCCTTTCCCCACTTGCACAGAAAAGGCACATGAAGTGGCCCAACTTCTAAAAGAAATCGTTCCCAATTTGGGATCCTTATCACTATGGGATCGGATAATGGGCCAGCATTGCTGGCTGGGGTGGTGCAGCTGGTGGCAAAGGGCCTGAAGATCACCGGGAAGTTGCACATAGCTCTGGACCCCAGAGCTCTGGGGAGGTGGAATGAATGACCTGAACCCTGAAACGGCAACTAAATAAATTATATGGAAACTCACTACACTGGGACTAGATATTGCCAATCACCTAGTTAAGAATCAAGTGTTGCCGGTCTTGGTGAGGCATGCCTGTAATCCCACTACTTGGGAGGCTGAGGCAGGAGGATCAGTGCAAGTTTAAAGCCAGCCTGGGGGGCTGGGGATTTAGCTCAGCGGCAAAAGCGCCTGCTTGGCAAGCGCAAGGTCGTGAGTTCGGTTCCCGGTACCGGAGAAAAACCAAAAAAAAAAAAAAAAAAAAAAAGAAAGCCAGCCTGGGCTACAAAGTGAGCTCAAGGCAGCCTAAACTGCATAATGAGTCATTGTCTCTTCTCGCTATGGAGTTCAGGATGGCCTTGAACTCACTTTGTAGCCCAGGCCTGCCTCAAACTTGCAACGAACCTCCTGCCTCAGCCTCCCGAGTGCTGGGATTACAGGCATGAGCCACCACATCCGGCAAGACATTGTCTCAAAAGGACAAAAAAAAAAAAAAAAAAAATCAGGTGTAGCTCCACTAAGCCGACAAGGGTTTTCCCCTTATGAAATCCTTTATCCCCTCCCCCAGTATCAGGGGATACTAAGAGAGGCAATCTAATCCTAAGGCAATAGATGTGGGCCCTTGGCTCTACCTTAATCAACTTATACCACTGGGTTAGGGAGCTGCTACCTGTGAGGCTGACCACAGACGCTCACCCTTTAAACCAGGAGATACTGTGTGGGGGAAGAAGTGGAATGTCCAACCCCCTAAAGCTCCTCTGAGGGACCCGTGTATTTTGTCCACCCCTACTTCAGTAAAGGTGGCTGAGGTGAGTTCCTGGGTTCACCACAGCAGAGTGAAGCCAGCGTTTCAAGACTGGGAGTGCATCCCTGATTCATGTAAGCTGATGATCGAATGAAGCTGGCCACAAGCTCAGAGTCACCATGGAGAGCCGGCAGTCCTGCCCTAGTCACTCTGGAGGCTGACTAGTCTACGCACAGAAGCCTGAGGACGCCACCAACTGGCGACAGGAATGGACTGCATTGCTTTTTGTGGTTGGTTCTGGTATGCAGGGCCACCCCTTGTTAACTGTACTTGGGTTCCCTAGCCCGGATTTTCACTGTAGCCCCTGCCCAGACTGCTCCAGCCAATCGGAAACGTGAAAGGTACTTGCTAGCCCTGACCTTTCTATTGTAGGTAGGATGTTTTGCTGGCACTGGCTGTTTTTTACTAGGGGCGCCATTGGTAGACCTGAGCTCCCCATCATGTGACCCATGTATTCCCATAACCTCATCAGGCCAGGGAGTTTCTTGGGCTTTACCACACCCAATTCTCATGCCAAGGGAAGGTTCAGGGAGGCTGCACACATAATAATATAACCTATCTGCCAGCAGGGGGCTGTCAGTACACTTGTTTTGACCCACAATACTCCCCCTGAGAGGAATGGTTGGAAGTCTGACACTCCAAAGAAGGGGGGCACCTGATCAGTCGAACTGAGATTCCTAATCCCAAATATCCAATATCAATAGTTGTAGTCAGGGTTTGCAAGGGAACAAATTTAATGCAGGACACATCATTTATGGGATTATTTTACAATATTCACTCAAAAAGTTAAATGAAGATGAGTGCAACAGATCTGTTTGGACACAAGAGACCTGAAGAATCCAGCCAAGGGCTTAGATCCCATGGCAATGTCCAATTCAAGTCCGTATCAAGTCTGCACGGGGAGGGCCCAAAGGTCCGTGGTGGAAGCTACAAAGTCTGTGCCAGTGGGATGAAAGAGCTGTGTCAACAAGCTGAGAGATCTGCACTGGAGCCAGGAAGCAATGCTCAAAGTAAGGATCACAGCTCCCCCAAAGAGAACTGCAGTCATCCTCAGTGACAGTGAGGACCCGAGCTCCTCCAACGATGAGAACATCTAACTTTGTATCAGGAAAACCATGGCGAGCTTCTCCAGCAGAATCAACAGCATGAAATCCTGCCTCCACTCTTTCATGCTATTGGCAACAATCCTCAGGTGGCCTTCCACACCCAGAACCACGCTGATTGTTTCACACTGACGGTTAATTAATCCACCATAGTACTCTTTGATGTATGTGGAGCCATAGGCAATACTTGGTGTTAACCCTGCTTGGGGGACCCAAGGAAGACTTTCTCGGGTGAGGTGCCCAGGTTAAAAAACTCACATGTACAAGACATCAGCACCAACAGCAGGCAGCATGAGGCACAGCAGGGTGCAAGAGCCACCTGCTCTTTATTGTGCAGCTCTTAAGCATGTTGTTATCACCTATTTACACTCTTTCCTGCCGGCCTTACCGGCGCATGCGTAGTTGTCCACTGCTAAGTCATGTTATGTAACTGTGCCCCATCTGCACTTGCGCTGACACCAAGGTTGTGGCCTGGGGGCTGTCTGGATGCTCCCTGACATGCCCCGAGCTTTGACTCAGTCTGCGTGAGGCCCCAAAGCTGGCCAACTTAGAGTGAGCAACGTGGGGTCCGTAATGGGGTGGGAATACACGTTTAATGGTAAGTACCTGTGTGAGGGGTCTCTGGCTCTGCCCAGATGTGCTGCCCAAAACTCATGTTATTGCCCCTCAGGCCAGCTGTAAGGATGAAGACTGAGCAGCACTCCCCAAACAGGCGTGGCGACCCCAACCGCAGCCTCATCGGGGGGCCCGCAGCCCGCTATTTAACTGCCCTTAGTCGGGAGGGCCCCAGGTAGGGAAGGAGCCACACGGCTGCTGCGCTCACCCATGGGTGGGGCATAAACCCCAGAGCCCTACTGTACTTTAAAAGGGCCAAGCCTTGGCTGGGGACATGGCTTAGTGGCACAGCACCTGCCTGGCAAGCGCGAGGTCCTGAGTTCGAGTCCCTGTACAAAAAAGCAGGGGTTCACTTCTGCCCATGTGGCCACATCAGGTATTTCATTTCTTTTATGAGGAAACAGAAAGTAACCCACTCCCGTCTCAGCCACAGGAAACCTGATTCTAGCCCTGGCAGAAACTGTAGTGCAGACTCTATAAAAGGATTTCTTTTTGAGCCGGGAGTGGGGGCTCACGCCTGTAATCCCAGCACTCAGGAGGCTAAGGCAGGAGGATGCTGCGAGTTCAAGGCCAACTTTGGCTACAAAGTGAATTCAAGGCCAGCCTGAACTGCATAGCGAGACCCTGTCTCAAAAAGACAGGAAAAAAAAAAAGAAGAAAAAAGTGTATTTTTGCTGTATATGCAGAGAAACCAACATGGGGGATCAACGGCCATGGGAGGCTAGAGAATTAGATCCCCTCAAACCTTATAATGGAACAGGGTACACCCATCCTACCTCTGGGGTTTGGCTTCTCAAAAACTCAGTAATTGCAAAAATTTCTTTGGCAGGGTGATTTAACATCTCTGTAGGAACACTAACATGTCTGGGCCAAAGGCCTTGTAACTCAGCCACCCAAGAGACCCAGTGGTGGGGGTCTCTGGGCCACTTTGAACCAAATCCTCACCCCCTGTCCAACTTCTCTCACCTCCGGGGTGCCTGGGACAATGTCGACACAGACATGGGCTGGTGGACCCTGGTGGGCTATGCTGGGTATGTGGAAGAACAGCCTACACTGTACCCCACCAAACTGGTCAGGGTCCATCTTTCTTCCTACTCCTGCTCGCCAGAGGGGTCCAGCAGCATGGGCGCAGAGAGGCACAGAGAAAACAAGGTGCTTTGCAGACTGGCAACTGGAAAGACAAGGAAAGGCCCCCGAACGCGGAATTCAGTACTACGGTCCGGCAAACTGGGCAGAAGACGGGTCACTATCGCACTCCTACTTATATGCTGAGTCACGTAATTCGATTACAAGCAGGTGTGAAAATTATAACTAATGAAACCGCCAAAGCCAAGCAGCAAACTGAAATGTGTACACCACCTATCAAAACCGCTTGGCTCAGATTATCTGCTTGCTTCTGAGGGAGGGGTGTGTGGGAAATTCAACCTAGGCAACAGCTGCCTGCAGTCAGGTGACAAAGCAAAGATCATAGAGACCGCCGATTGAATGAGAAAAATCGTTCGTGCCCCTGTCTGGACCTGGAAAGGCTGGGACCCGAGGGAACCACCTGGGGGGTTTTTCAGCCCTTGGGGGATTTAAAACCCTCATAGGTGCTGTGCTCATAATTTTGGGAACTTGTCTGACCCTACCCTGCTGGGGTTGGAACAAACTCCACAGTGGAGGCCCAGCTGCAATCCTCCTGCCTAGCCTCCTAGAGCTCTGGGGTAACAGGTATGTGCCACCAAGCCTGACTTCCTGTAGCATTTTGTGCTGCACAGGCTGGAATGCAGACTGTGGTTGTCATCCAAATCTGGACAAATGGTTAACCAGCAGCCCAACATGAACTAGACGGTATCACGGAGCAGCTCATCATCCAGCCTCTAAGCTTCTGGAGATGTGGCCGGCACACACCTCAGCCTGGGTGGAGGAGAAGCTGCCTGTGATGCGATCAATGCTGACTGCAGAGAGAGCACAGCTCCCCATGATCTGAGTCAGAAATGTTTACACAGCTGGACGTGGTGGTGCACATCAGTAATCCCAGTGCTCTAAGGCTGAGGGACAAGGATTGCACCCAGCCTGGGCAACACAGTGATTCAGCAAGACCTATCTAAAACACAAATACAAACAAAGGGCTAAGGATATAGCTGTGGGAAGGCTCTGGGCTTAATCTCCAGGACCTGAAAAAGAGCGTGTGCTTGTCTCCACAAGAAGCTGTGTGCCTGGCTAGAGGAGGGCAAATCACAAGGTGCCGTCAGGCCATGCTGTGCCCACTCTGCTGGTCACAGCCAGGAGGTAAGGACCCAGCCCAGCCCCTTGGTGCTACAGCACGTGATTGGCAGTTGGCACAAACCCAGTATCTCTCTGAGCACAAGCAAGGACATAGGTAGTCCCCAAGGATGGTAACACACAACATTGGAACCACTCACTTCTGTAAATCAGGGCGCCGCCCGCTCAGTCTACTCCCAGGGTCCTGGCTGCTGTACTTTACATGCCATGGCCCTCAAGCCGCTGGGCCATGTGTCACTCAGCGAATAATCCCCAAGGATAAGAAGACACGGCCATCTCAATGGGTAATGCACCTAGTGTCATGTCCACATCAGATGCCACCCTGTGGCAGAGATGCTAGCGAACAGCCTCCTAACCAGGTGCTGACCTTGGGGTGAGGGTGAAAGTGTCCTCCACCAAACCCTCAGGGTCCTCATCTGCCCTCCTGCAGCCTCAAAGTCTTCCTCAGGGACCTGCACGTGGGGCAGAAGCCATCTAGTCCATCTGGTAGTAACTGCAATCCATGGCTCCTTATGGTACCACATAGGGCAGGGGCCAAGGGCAGGTGTGTGCAAGCAGCACCCCCAGACCCGGGAGCCCACTTTATCCCTACACAGTCTGGGCCCCAGATTCCTACAAAAAAGGATTTGCCCCCTTTTTTTTTTTTGGTGACAGGGCCCAACTGGCTTGAACTTGCTATCCTCAGCCTCCCCAGCAGCTGAGATTACAGGTGTGTGCCACCATGCCCGGCAGGCTGTCTTGTGACTGAATGGCTCTGAGTATAACCTGGAAACAGGACCCTGTGAGTCAGCATGAACCACCACCCCAGTGAGCTGTGCACACACAATTCACAGTGAGGCACCGCCATCATCGGGCTGGTCAAAACCATGGTGTCCCATGTGGCACCAGAGCAGCTAGAAGTCCTCTCATTCTGGTCCACACAGCAGTAGGTGGCGTTGTTTGCCAGATCCCAACTCTGACGTCCTTAACAAGGGAGCACCAGAAAAAACACCTCTCAGAGAGGCCTTTCATGGGGTCCTGTTAGCATTCGGAGAGGACTCCCTGTGGGTCACATGGCCACACACAGAGACTGTACACAGATGGCCCTGGGAACACAAAAACTCACACTCCTGACAGATCCGGAGCTTCCCCCAGGGGAAAGTATGCACAAATGTACAACTGAACCAGTTGGTTCTGCAAAGACATTTACTAGTTACCGTCAGGACATCAATAAATAGGTTTCAGTAGTCCTTTGACAGAACACCAGGGCTTGCAGAGGAGGTATGCACAAGTGAGAGGCAGTTGGGGTATCAGGCGAAGAGTCCCAGCCCATCCAATTCCAGCTACCCGGGCCAGGAGGGCTCCTCCCCATGGGTTGGGGGCGGTGGGGTGGCCTCCTCCTCCCCAGTCACTTGGTTCTCCCTTTGGGCATCGATCCACCTCTGTGGTGCTATCATTTTTTTGGGCCCATGGGGCGGCGGGCCAATGAGGGCCTCAATGTCCTCATAGTTTATCACTTCCTTTTCCAAGAGGGCATTCGCCAGCTAGAAAGAACAAACAGGGCAGTGTGTGAGTCTCTGCGACAAAGACAAGACAAGAACCTTTGAGAGCACAGCATCCGAGACAGGGGCTCATTCAACAGAGGGTCTCTGTCCTGCGAGGCATGTGGGGTTGTCTGTGAGCAGGACACCTCCGACGGCCACTTTCCCAGGAAAGCAGAGGCGAAGGCAGCTCAGGCAAAGAAGAATCACTCCCTGTCTCAGCCTGGAAATGATCTCCCAGCTGCCAGCCTCACTGACTTCTCTACTTCCTTCCAAAATCTCTGCTTATTTCTGGCAGCTGCAATTTCCTTCAGCAAACAAGGCAGTGTGTCTGTGGAGAGGGGAGGGGGTTGCAGAACCTCCCGCCTGGGCTCAGGGAGTGCGCTGACCCTGCAGCAAGAGCCAGGCCTCCAGTTGGGGCCTGGATGAAGGTGAAGTGTATCCCACAGCCCTGTCTTGATGGCTTCTTGCTGGTTAAGGCAGGACTCCCACACTCTCTTCCTTCTGTTGGAGCCCACGGCTCTCCATTCTCCACTGAGCAACAACCCAGCCACACTTTGTAAACAGTGGTAACCCTGACACACGTGGTGCCCCCGAGGCCACACTCCAGGGGACACTGTAGGACCTGGGAGCTCTGGCCCCTACTCATCACATCCTGTTACGGTTAATATACTGTGTCCGCTGGAGAAGTCCAGAAGCTTAACTAAGTAACTCAGCAGTTCTACATCCTAGTGTGTAGAGGACACGCCCTTATCTCTGGGATGTTGTTTACTGTGTCAACTTGAGAAGTTTAGGAGGTTAACTAGTGACTCAGCAGGGGGCAGGGGCCTCACTGTGTGAACATCCTGAGCCTGTGCAAGAGGAGAGCGTGGAGATGGTGAGTGCTATACCTGCTTGGGGGTGGGGTGTAAGCCTACTTACAATCTGAAGGAGGAAAAGAGGCTTGCTCTCCCTCTTTTGCTCTTGCTGCTTTGCTGTCTTCTGCCACCTTGAACTGTTGCCCCTCACCATGCCACTCCGCCTTGGAGCCAGATGATTACGGACTGAAACCTCCACAAACTGTGAGCTAAATAAACTTTCCTTCCTTAATTTTGTGTGTCAGGTGTTTTGTCTCAGCAATGGGAGAAAAGTAACCAAGACACATCCCTACTGTGCACCCTGGTTCCCAGGCAGTGCTGCACCCACAACGTGTACCTGGCTCACAGGCGGAGGCTGGGGCAGGGCCCTGACCAGACGTCGTCTGACTGAGGACCTTTCGTGGAGCAACAGAAAGCGGCTCCTCCCGCCTGTCTTCATGCAGCACCAAAAGCGGTCACCTCACCTGCACTCTGGGTGGCAGTTCACAGAGCAGGTGCACATGAGCGCGCCCCAGCCATTCTCAAAGACCCACTGCCCATACTAGCTTCTCGGGACGGCCGAGGCCATTGGGACAGGGTGAGCCTGGGAAACTCACAGGTTAGAGAAGCCCAAGGATGTATGACAACGCTGTGCTCTGTGGATCTTGGGCTGAAAGGGGACACTGGGACTGACACAGGAACCAAGCGTGGGCCTCAGTGAACAATGCCACGTCCATGCTGGGCCCAGGGCTGTGGAACGTGTCTGCCAAAGGCAGCAGGACGTGGGGGTGAGGGCGCTCTGCACTACAATGGCAACTTTTCTATAAACTGAAACCTATTCAAAAATTTAAAAAGCTTTGTGGAGCTGGGCGTACTGATGCACGCCTGTAACCCCAGCACTCGGGAGGCTGAGACACAAGGGTCAGCAAGAATTTGTGGTCAGCCTGAGCCACAAAGCAGGCTTGAACTACATAGTGAGACACTGTCTCAAAATAAGTAAGTAAGTAAGTAAGTAAAAGTGGTTTCTTTGAAAAAGACTAGACAGAGCCGACAGCAGGTTGTAACTGCCAGCACTGGTCGCGTGCTTTGCTGGGAAGGGGCTGCATAGCACCTTGGGCACAGCTCAGCACCCTGCAAAGCTAGCCCTGCCCTATGCCCACGCCACTCACCGCCTGCAGCTTGCCCAGGTTGTCCAGAAGCACCTTCTCTGTGTGCCTGTAGGCCTTGGCCACCAGCAGCTTTGCCTCCTGTGAAGCCAGAGAGACGGCTGACAGCCAGATCCAACGCCATGTGCAGGAAAGGCAGGGCAGGCTTGGAGTACACCCGCCGCCCCTCGCCACAAGCAGCAGCCCCTACTCTGTGCTGTCTCAGGACGCCCTACTCATCCTGCCCGCCTGCTACCACCCACACCGCAGCAGCATCCAAAGGACCCTGTCTGTCCCCTGTACCCTCAGCTGCCCCAGCTCAGGCTGGAACCATCCTGGTGCACCCCACAGGCCCCACGGTGCTGACTGTGCCACTCTATTTATCTGACATCCACTCTATAGCTTCATTTGGAGCCAAACAGGCGACAGCTACAGCAGAACCTGGGAGAACAATCCCTGTGGGTAGGGACGGCAGTGCGAGGCAACTTACATGGTCCATCATCTGCTGGAGGCCCTGGCTGAAGGGGCGCCGCCCGATGCCTGTGAGGCCCTCCTGTGCCTCAGGGAAGGAGACGGGCCCGATGGTGGGTGCCATCCCAAACTGCTTCACCATGGAGTAGGCAATGCGTGTGACCTTCCTCAGGTCATCCTGGGCCCCTGCAGTGTGGGTGGAGAAAGGAGAGTACCCTCAGGAGACAGCGTGGCAGCATCAGCCGCAGGGTGTCCAGCCCAAAGCTCCCCACATGGAATCCCTGCCTCTTGTTACTGCTCCTAAGAGCAGTCAGCCTCCCAGACACACTGGCTTTGCAATGAACTGCTTGGGGCCCAGCCTGGGCTGCGCAGCAGTTCTCAAACCGAGACCAGGCCTGAACAAGGTATCCACCAACCTTGAGCCTAAGGTCCCTGGGATGAGCAGGGGCCCCATGACCTCTCTGGATCGCCCAGTGGAGAGCCAGCTTGGGATCAGCTGCTTTAGTTTTATCTAGCAGCCAGAGTAAGAATTAACCAAGTAATGCATTTGTACTCTGCGTAAATGTGAATCTGCACTGTGTACGTCTCTCATCAATTCACCCGCCACAAAGGCTGAGAGGGCCTTCCGGCTGGGCCTCACCAGAAGTGACCCGGCTGAAAGAGATGGCCTCGGCCGCACGGCCGCCCAGGGCCATGCACATGCGCTCAAACAGCTGCTCGGTGGTGAAGAGGTGCTGGTCTCGGGGCAGCATCTGTGCGAAGCCCAGCGCGGCATTCGTGCGGGGTGCAATGGAGACCTGCAGAGGGCAAGGGGGTCACGCTGGCAGGGAGACATGTCCTACTTTCACACAGGCAGACCTGTCGCAGTAAGATCTGTAGTGTCTCATCTCTTCTCTTGTTTTATTTACGTCACCCCAGTTTTAGAACAGAAAAGAATCCTCGCACCAAAGACTACCAACTTGGAGCACAGAAGGGCTCCTCATGGTGTCCCACTTGCCACGCCCTGTACAGGAAGCCACAGCAGAGGTGCTGGACACACCATGCCCCAGTGCACTCTGCACTGACCTTCTCAGACAGGAAACCCCAGGACACACGGGAGGACAGGAGAGGAGATCTCTCCCCACCTGACCCTGGTTTCTCCCCTCAGAACCCAAGGTCTGGAGCAGAGGAGGAGTGGACCATGCTCCAGCAGGTAACTAGGCAAGACCCTGAGCACTCCAAGGGAGCCTGAACACGTCCTAAGGCCAGGGCTGCAGTTATAGGTCAGAGGCAGAGTGCCTGTCTCCTATGCACAAGGCCCTGGATTCCATCCCTAGCACTGGAAAAACCTCCAGAACCAAATTACACAACGAATTATGCCTGATCACAATAACCATCTCAGAGATAGTAACTTGACAGTCCTTCCCTGAAGTACAGCACTGGATTACCTGATTTGTAGCCTTTAAAAAGGAAAATCTGAGAACGAAGGGAAAGTCAAATTCTGAAGCTTTACTCATCACAGGTTTTCCTGAGTTAATTTGGATTTTTTGAGCTATTGTTCAGCTTCAACGCTGGATCCACGAATGTGCCCTGACTACTGGGTCCCCCAGCGATTGCAGGACCACTGCCCTACCTGCCCACCTGGCCCTGGCTACAGGGAATACTCAGAGCACAAAGCATTTGAAGGACGTGGCCGAGAGGCACAGGAGGTGGAACTAGCTGGTCTTCTCGGGCTGTGCAAGGGCATCGACCCTAACCCTAACCCTAAGCCACACCAGGCCCCTGAGGGCGCAGGCAGGGCCGCACTGCAGCTGCACTCCACTGCTCCCTGGAGAAGGGTCTGTAGGGTCCGCACTCAGGCCCACAGGCTCTCTAGAAGCTGCCTACACACCAGCGCTCAGAGCTGCCTGCGGGGGCAGGGCTCCCACGTGCGCTCTCGGCTCACAGAGGTGCACTAACTTCAGGGCAGTGGAGCTGGCAGTAGTGAGGACGGTGACCGTACCCGCCACTGCAGCTGCGGCCTAGAGGGGAGGCATGCGTTCCTTCCACCCACCTTCATCACGGCTTCTGTGTGCTCCAGCAGCCAGCCCACCAGGGCGTGGCCGGACTCGTGAAAGGCCACCACCCTCTGCTCCTCCCTGGAGAGGACCTTGCTCTTTTTGGCCGTCCCTGAAAGAAGCAGAGCCCAGTGAGACTTGCCTCCCCTTGGCCTGCCCTACACCCTCTGTGCCCAGCACTTGGGCAGCTTTGCTCAGCTCGGGGCCTCTTGCACCAGCTGTCACTCCTGGTGCCCCCACTCCAGAGGCTTCTGGGAGGAGGGAAGATGAAGAAGACAGATTGTTTCCTTCCATAAATGGAGGCACAGAACAACCCCCCCACCCCCGCCGCAGTGAGCCCTCCTGTCCTGAGCGCCTGCAAGGCTCTGATGTGGTCACTGACTCCATAGCAAGGTCCCCTCTGAGTTCATCTACTGCACCCTGTTCTGCAGCTCATGAACTGACCACCTCATGTCGGAGACAACTCTGGTTATTCCTGTGCTCAAACCTCGGCGTGGCTGCACTGGACCCAAACTCTCCAAACACCTTTGGGTGCCACTTAATGCACCCTGAATAGCCTCTAGGCTCATGGTGTTCAGGACTGTGTGTGGCTAAAGACACAGTGCAAGGAGGGGAGTCACTGCAGCGTGAGACCGCAGGCCTCCGGGACAGGCTGCACCTGAATAGAACTACAGGCAGCTGGGCCCCAGCAGTGGGTGTGGGTGGGGACTTCCCCTTAGCACCGCACACGTAGGACACAAGGTCCTGTTAGTACTGTTATTGCCTTGTGGAGACAGGGTTTATGTTCTAGGCTGGACTCGAACTTCAGATCCTACTGCCTCAGTGTCCCAAGATGCACCACCACGCCCAGCAGTACCACAGAATCTTAAGGCCCTGTCCTCCCACACAGTTTCTTCTGCCTTGATGCTATGAGCGTAAATGACTGCTTCCACAGGACAAGCTGGCTGCAGTGAGCAGTGGGTTCTGCTGCAGGCGGAAGAGGCCCTCCTCCCGCTCCAGGAACCTGGATGCCACATGTCCCCAGGACATGCCTCCTTCAGGGACTATGTGAAGGGGACTCTGGACTTCTCTGAGTGTGGGAAGGAGGGATCTCTTTCCAATGTCCACCCATCTCAGGCTAACATGTGGGGCTGGAGAAGCTTTGGGAGGGCCTCAGGTTTACCCCTGCTCTTCCGCACCCGTGCACCCGGCTGAAAGGGTGCACCATTGCCCAAGCCACTGCCCAAGCACCTCCCAGCCCACAAGCACTGGGATGAGGAGTGGACAGGGCTGGTGTCCCTAGTGTGGCAGCCTTGACCTATCCCAAACACAGCTGCCCTGGCCCCTGGTGGTGGAGGCAGCTCCCACCTGGGCTGCAGGCCCCTTTGTGCCTGTCTGGAGCACACTTGTGCTAGGGACTTTGCAACATCCCACTCTGAGAAAAGGCGGTAATTCTTCGCCATTTAAAAGGCCACCTTTGGGGCTGGGGATTTAGCTCAGCGGCAAAGCGCCTGCCTGGCAAGCGCAAGGTCGTGAGTTTGGTTCCCAGTACCAGAGAAAAACCAAAAAAAAACAAAATAAAAGGCCACCTTTGAGCCAGGACCTACTCCACACACCCCACCTGAATTTTTTTTTTGGTACTGGGAATTGAACTCACAACTTCCCCTGGCTGATGTCAGTTTTGCAAGCTGGCTCTACCTGGTGTAGAAGACACCGACCTCTGGAGCGCGAGTCCTACCTGCTATGACCCGCTCCACAGCATACTCGAAGTCCAGCGTGTGCACCGACGAGTGCCCCTCCCGGGCGGCGTGCAGCGCAGCCTCATTGCAGATGTTGGCAATGTCAGCACCTGCAACACAGACAAGGCCTGGGCGGGTGACGGGTCGGAGGGGTGGGGAGGCCGAGACAGGGCCAGCCAGCTGCTGTGGGCAAGCAGGATGCAGGGGCAGGGACACATGGGCGTCAGACCAGGGACATGGTAGGGAAGCAGCTGTCCGAGAAATAGTCTCCTCTTCTGTACACTTGGGATGCCACTGTCACCGGCACAGGCCTCTGTCACCCTGTGCTTCACTCCCTGACACTTCATACGGGCACTGATGGATGAGACCCAAGGGCTTAGAGACTAATCAACAATCAAAGGGAAGACACAGCACAGTAAGGGGATTTTTATTTACATTAAGTTTCTGGTGCGGGACTGGGGACAGAACCCAGGTCCTTCACACTGAGCAATAGCCCCAGCCCTCTCTGACTAACTCTTGTGCTGGGGACCACACCCAGGGCCTCAGCATGGTACTACTGAGCCACACCCCCAGCTCCCCTTATTTATTTCTTGAGGTGGAGTCTTGCTAAGCCACTAAGTTATCCAGGCTTGGCTTGAACTTGTGACCTTCCTGCTTCAGCCTTCTCCTCATCCAATCTGGAAGAAGTTCCTCAGTGACACCCACGTGACGGTCATAATAGTGCCCTGAAGGCAGAAGCACAGGGACTACCACCAGGCACACTGCTGGAGACCGGGGTGCCCTGACAGCCACAGGAGTCAGCGTGGTCATGGGGGTAAGAGTGTATTCCCTGTAGTCCCATCCCCCAGGCCGGATGGCTGGCATCCAGCCCGAGGGGCAGTGAGGGGCTCCCTCACGGAGGCCTGGGGCCTGCACACAGCATGGAGAGTGAGGGCCAAGAACGTACCACTGAACCCTGGCGTCAGCTCTGCCAGGCGCTGTGAGTAAAAGGTGCTGTCCTGAGTCAGCTTCAGGCCCTTCAGGTGCTGCTCGAAAATCTCCCGCCTCTCCTGCAGAGTGGGAGACAGGACTGGATGCTTGGCCTTGAGCCATGGGGACCTGTGGGCCGCAGGTCAGTGTTCACAGTCCTAGTCATGACCCACGGTCTGGGAGAGAAGTCAGAGAGCTGCAAGAAGTGTTTCAAAGGGAAGAGAAAGGGACCAGCACACACAGCAAGGACGCATTTTGCAAAACTTTTGCTTCCCACAGACCCCCGATGCTCCACCATGGGTGTCCAACCTTTCGGCTTGCCTGAGCCATTCCTCCTGCCTAAGAAAAGAGGATGTATCTTGGGCTGCATCTAAAATACATAACATAGTTAAGACGTACAACAAAACTTTTTTTTTGCAATTGTCAGGATTGAACCCAGACGCTCTCTGCTAAGCTACATCTCTAGCCTCTTTTTTAAAATGTTGAGACAAGGTCAGACCAAGATACCCAGGCTGGCCTCAAACTTGCCATTTCCCTGTCTCAGCCTCCCAGAGTGTTGGAATGATAGGCTTGCAGCACAAGTCTGACTACAATTTCTTTTCTTTCTTTCTTTTTTTTTTTTTAAAAGACTTGGATCTTAATATGTCGTTCATGCCGGCCTTGAATTCACAGCAATTCTGCCTTAGCCTCCTGAGTGCTGGGATTATAAACATGTGCCACCATGCCCAGTTTAGAATTTCCTTTCCAAAAAAATTTTTATAGCCAGGCATGGTGGTGCATACTTGTAATCCCAGCACTCGCGAGCCTGAGGCAGGAGAATCACTGCAAGTCTGAAGCACCCTAGGCAACATTAGGGAGTTCAAAGCTAGGCTGAACTACACAGAGAGACCCGGTCTCTAACTGCCCCCCAAAAAACTAAAAAAATTATCTTAATGTTAAAATGAAATAATATAAGCCCAAGTTTAATACATAAGAAAAGGCTGAGGCAGGGAACTGCCATGAGTTCAAGGCCAACCTGGACATAGTAAGACCCTGTTCCCCGCAAAAAAAAGACAAGTCACGCCGGCTTGGTCACCACAGATACGTCTTCACAGATGCCCAGGATGGAGGGGGAAGCACCACTGTTATCAGCATCACTGGGTTTTACTCTCCACATCGCCCAAGTGTGTGCAGCATCAGAGCCATGGCAGGCACAAGGTGGAGTCAGGCCTGCACAGTGCCCTCCCTACAGGGTTCCGTGGTCTTCAACACGCCGAGCACCCTGCAACCGCGTCAGGACAAGCAGTGCCAAAACTCCCACAGTGCTCAGGCACACTCTGACCAGGGCCGCCTGCGGCTCCCAGGCCACAGGCTGGACACCTTGTTCTCTCCCAGCATCCAGTGCTTCTGAGTCAGAGGAGAGCAGCCTGCTGTGGAGCCCACACCCCACGCCTGCATGGGTGGCAGAACTGGCTGACCAAGCCAGCCTCGCTCCCTCCCCAGGGCTCCTGCCCAGTGGAACCAGTCCAACCAGGGGCCTGTGGACAGGAGGTCGTTCAGGAAGTCCCAGGTGCAAGGATGCCCCTCCACCTGCTCCAGGGGCAAATCAAGTTCTTCTGTTTGCAGTACTGGGGACAGCCCAGAATGTCGGTACATGCAGGTATGCTACCACTCAGCTAAATCCTAACCCTGATTTAAATTAAAAAAAAATTTTCTTTTTGGTGACAGGATTTCACTATCCCAGGCTGTCGTCAAACTTACAGTGATCCTTGCCTCAGCCTCGTGAATGCTGGAATTACAGGCATGCACCACTATGGCCAGCTTAAGGTTTTTAAAATTTTGTATTGTTTTTTGAGACAAGGTCTTGCTCTGTAGTCCAGGGTGGCCTTGAACTCATGGCAATCCTCCTGCCTCAGCCTTCTGATTGCTCAGATTACAGGCATGCACCACCATGCCCGGCTCTAAAGTTTTAAATTTCTGAGACAAGGTCTTGCTAAGTTTTCCAGTTGGCCTCCAACTTGCATTGCTCCTGTCTCAGCCTCCCAAGGAGCTAGTGTTCCAGGAATGCACCACTACACGGGCCAAAGCCAAGCTCTCATGAGAAGCCAGAGGAACACAGCACAGCTCCTCCACAGAGCTTGGATGGGGCACAGAGGATGTGCAGGGTGGGTTTTCCTTCCCTAGATTTGGTTCCAAAGAACAGACTCAGACTAGACCACCAACCCCAACCAGAAAGGCAAGGACAGCAATGGGGTAAGTGAAGCAGGCTGTCAGCCAAGCAAGGGCAGCAGGTCAGGTGCAGATGGCACCGGAGGGGGATGTGCTCCAGAAGCGTGGGCACAAAGCCCACATCCCCGGCTGCCCGCCCGGCTGCCATGTCCTCACCTGCAGTGTGGGAAGATCAATGAAGACATGCCGGTCGAGTCGGCCGGGCCTCATCAGAGCGCTGTCTAAGATGTCAGCTCGATTTGTGGACGCCAGGACAATGACGTGGTCTGTGGTGCCCATTCCTGGGGACAGACAGGCACAGGGCCTTCAGGACGGGACGTCAGTCCCCTCCGCCTGGTAGGGGGCAGGGACCCTTTACTGACCACTGCCAGCCACACCAATAGCCGGGCCTGCCCACCCCATGAACAGGTAGTGATGTGTGGACACCCCACTGTCCTTCTGGGGGCCACAAGGCAAGGCATTTTGACGGTGACACCCGAAGGCCTCATCTTCCGTTGCCTCCAGCCTCGGCTCTAGACCCAGCTTCTTGGCCAAGAAGCTGCCTGTGGGTTCAGAAAGCCCAGCACGATTGCACATGCCTATAACCTCAGCTACTCAGGAGGCTGAGACAAGAGGATTGTGAGTTCAAGGCCACCTGGGCAACCTGTTGAGGGCCCCAATCTCAAAATAACATAAAAAAAAAAGTAGGTTCACAAACTTATTGTCCAGGTGTGGTGGTGAATGCCTGTGATCCCAGTGCTGGGGAGGCTGAGGCAGGAGGATCAACTTGAGTTTAAGGCCAACCAGGGCTACATATGAGACTCTGTCTAAAACAAACAAAAAACCAGAACAAGGGGCCAAGGATATAGCTCAGCAGCACAGCACCCATCTGGCAAGTGCAAGGTCCTAAGTTTGATTCCTGGTACCAAAAAACGAACAAACAAAAAAGAACAGCAAAAAACGCCCATTACAAGGTCTCAACTTCCCTGCCAGGCCTCTCCTAAACCACGAGGGGCCACCTGCTCTGCCTCTAGCTCTGTCACTCTGATGAGATCATGGATCTGGAAAGCCATGCTGTCGCACTAGAGAGCGGCTCTTCATTCCGCATCGCTCCCGTGTTAGACAGCTTCCTGCTTCCTGCTTTTTCTTATTTTTCAGATAGGGTCTTTCTAGGTAGTCCACGCTGCCCTTGAACTCACAATCCCCCTGGCTCAGCCTCCAGAGTGCTAGCTGGGATTACAGGCATGCAGGCCATGCCCCACTGGAACTTTCTTTTTATTGCTGTATTGCACACAATAAGGAAACACCAGAGCTTAATCATTCACTGGTGGAGAGACACTGTGCTATCTGAGGATTTAGCTACTGTGGCACAGGCAGCTGGCAGGACCTGCTCTGTGTTCCAGGGTAAGGAGTGGACCAGGCCAACCAGAGAGACCACACACAGGAGTCCAGTTTTTCTGCATCCGGGCAGCACTGGTGCCCTCTGAGTTCTCAGTCCAGCCACCCCTGGTATGTGTTCCCATCAAATTCAGAAAGAGACAGGCACACTCTAAAACTGATACAGGCCAGGCATGGGGATGCATGCCTCTATTCTCAGCATTTGGGAGGCTGAGGCAGGAGAACTGCAATGTGCTAGAATGAGCTACAATGTGAGTTCAAAACCAGCCTCAACTACAGAGCAAGACCCTGTCTCAAACAAGTGGAACGTAAGCCAGGCGTGGTGGCGCAGGCCCATAATCCCAGCACTTGGGAGGCTGAGGCAGGAAGATCACAAGTATAAGGGCAGCCTGGGCTACACACTGAGCTGAAGGCCAGCCTGCACTACCCAAAACCAAAATCAAACAGAGCACTTTTATAAGTAGAACCTCAGCATATCACAGCAGGTCGCTCTTGCTGGCCAGGTGCAGTGGGGCTGCTGTCCAGCACACTAACCTGGTGCATGTAGGGGACCCCAGAGGCACAGCCTGAGGGTTGGCACTGGCTCACTTGCGGGGTGTGACACACAGCTGCCCCTGGGCTGCACTTTGCCACACTGGGCCCCCTGTTGCACCCACATCGCTTCTGCTTGGCCTCCACCACTTGGGGATGACCACGTCCAATCGTTGAAGTTTACTTTCTTTGTTTTGCAGCGGCAGAACTCAAACCCAGAGCCTTGAAGGTGCTAGGTAAGTACTCACCACTGAGTCTGGGAAATTTTCTCACAGCTCTGCGTAGACTCAAGAGTTCCCAACCTGTACTTCACAGCGAGGGTGCTTGCTACACAGGACACGCAGGCTGTATCCGGTATCAGTCAGCCGTTATGGAGGTGAGTGTGCAGCGCTGGGCGGAGGACACAGCCTTGGCCCTAATGTGCAGGCTTGAGAGCAACAGAGCTGCCCCACCTGTGCTGGGCTCCATCTGGGACCAGCCCAGCATCTGCTCAGCACCGTCCTCTGCACGTCAATGAGCAGAAGACAAAGGTTTGCTCAGAGCATCTGCAGGGCCAGGACGTGCAGCTGTGTGGGCTCCTGGGGCCTGTGCCAGTGCGCCCAGGTGGCAGCTGATCCTGGGCTGAAGCGCGACTTTCCTGTAGCATCGAGGACAGGCTCTGAGGAACGCAGCTCTGAGAGGTGCGCACCAGGGCCCCAGCTTGCTGATGACGGAGGGGCTCTGTCCTCAGGTGCAGGAGGAAGAGCAGCATGATCTGCTGTGCAGCTACATGTCACAGCGGAAGGTGTCACCTGACGTCCCCACAGCCACTAGGAAGGGAACCTGGTCACTGTGTGGGGAGGGGAATGTGGCCCAATCTTCTGCAGACAAGGGCCCATGTAATGCCACAGTACCCTCTCCACCCACAGGTCAAGGACAGGGGTGAAAGTCCCCCTACGTGCAGCACCCCAGAGGCACAGTGTGTACAGCCAGCCAGGACCAAAGGCCTGGGCAGACCGTGCCCCGCTCCTGTCCAGTCAGCATCACAAGATGCCCAGTTTGTACCTCGCACAGGCGGCAGGGCCACCTTGGGGCAGGTCCCAGAAACTCACTGCCAGCGGGAAGCGCTGGGTGGCTGCCTCCCTTGACCTGTCCATGGCTGGGAGCCCCAGGGCTGGGATGAGAGCTCTTTTTTCATGCAGTGTTGAGACTGGACATGTGGCTTTGCGCTGGCTAAGTAGGTGAGAGCAACAACTCCAGATTTTTTTTTGAGACAAGGTCTAAGTTTCTCAGGCCCTCAAATGTTTAACCCTCTTGGCTCAGTCTCCCAAGAAGCTGCAATCACAGAAGTGCACTACTGTGCCTGTCTCCACACTGTCTTCTAGATTTCTTTGACTCCTAACTGTGCACTTCTCCTTCACAGCCTCTAGCTGAGTCTCAGAACCTGAGCCTCTCCACCATCACCGAGGACACGCTGCCCTCTGCAGCCCAGTCTCCCGTGTGCAATGCTGCTGGGCGTGCACCATGGGCGGTGGAGGTGCTGCCAATGACTGGATGGCAAGGGACAGGAGCAGGCAGGTGTGGGCAGCCCTGGCCCAGCTGTCTTTCCTGGGCAGGAAGGAAAGTCACCAGCTGTGACTGCTGCCACATATGCCAGGCTGTGCGACAATGCCACAGCAGAGGCAGAGACTCAGCTGGGCACCAGATGACACATGGGCAAGCAAAGGGTTGGGTCCTGCCCCAGAGCCACCCCACAGCTGAAACACATGGGTGCTGCCAGCGGCCAGGGCACCACAACACAGGTCAGCCCACCCTGGGGCACAGCATAACCCACAGAGGGGATGTGGCTGTAAAACATGTCATGACCTTGGGGACACAAGAAGGACTGAAGGAGACCCGAGAGATAGGACGACAGGACACAAGCGGCTGCCCTGGACAGACGGGTGGGACAGAGTGTGTGCCACAGACTGGGTTTTGACCATTGTGGAGCAAGATGTAAAGGAACTGTACTACTGCTGTAACGCTGCTCTTAGTTGTTTTTTCTTTTTTTGGTAGCTCACTGTGTAATTCAGACTGGTTCTGCACTTACTGTGTAGTCCAGGCTGGCCTCAAACTTGCTGCAATCCTCCTGCCTCAGGATCCTAAGTGTTAGGGTTATAGGCATGCACCATCACACCCAGAGCACTTTTGCAATGTTTCTGAAAGTCTAAATTACTTCAAGACAATGTTAAAGAAGTTCCGTTTTTTTTTTTTTTTTTTTTTTGTGGTATCAGGGATTGAACTCATGACCTTGCGCTTGCCAGGCAGGCGCTTATGCCACTGAACTATATCCCCAACCCCAATGTTAAAAAAGTTTTAATTTGATTTTGTGCAATCATAACTCTGCTGGGTATAACCACTCCAGACAGTAAGCAGCATTTAAAAAGAAAAACAAAGCTGGGAGTGGTGGTATACACCTGTAATCCCAGCACTCAGGAGGCTGAGGCAGGAGGATCATTTCGAGTTTGAGGCCAGCCTGGGCTACAAAGTAAGTATAAGGCCAACCTGAACTGCAGCTTGAACTGTGAAACTCTGTCTCAAAAAGACAAAAAGCAAAACAAAAATTAGGCCGCTGTGTTCACTCTTGCATGGTGGCCCACCCTCACGCTAGAGGGTGTATTTCTTTTCTTACTTTTACTTGGCCCAAACTTGCTCTGCAGACCCTGTTTCTTTTCCTACCTTTAATACAACTTTGATACCATTAAAAACAAAAAAATAGTTGTTGCTCTTGCTGTTTTTTGCCACCATGAGCTATTGCCCCTCTGCCATGTGCCATCCTGCCTTGGAGACACCCCAATTATGGACTGAAACCTCTACAAACAGTGAGCTAAATAAACCTTGCCTCCCTTAAAAGAAGAAATAAAAATAAAAAAATAAAAACAAAAAAATAGTAACACTAAACTAAGTTGAAAACAAGACAGTGTTCATGCACAATGGGGTATTACTCAGCCATAAAAGAGAAGGCAAATTTGGGTATGGTAGTACACACTTGTAATCTCAGTACCCTGGGAGGCTAAAGCAGGAAGACTGCAAGGATGATTTTGAGACAGGGTCTCAGTAAGTTGCCCAGGCTGGCTTGGACTTGTTACATTCCTGCCTCAGTCTCCTGGTGTGGTTGGGATTACGAGTGTGTGTTCCTGCACCTGGCTAAGAGCTATGTTTCTTGCAGGCAGCAAAGCGATGCGCAGTATGGCTAGAGGGTCTCTGTGCTGCATCACCATCTCTGGGTGGATGGGCCCAGCAACACCCACCCCAGCAGAGGGAAATGAAGCCTCCCACAGTGCGATTCCATGTGCCCAGCAATGCCTGCCCAGGCAGACAGTGAGGGAAAGGACTGGGGCAGCAGGAGGCATGCAGGCACTGACCATCCATCTCCACCAGGAGCTGATTGAGGGTCTGCTCCTCCTCTGTGTTGGAGAAGCCAGACATGGATGTGGAGCGCTTCTTGCCCACAGCGTCGATCTCATCGATGTACACTATGCACGGGGCCCGGGCTCTTGCTTCCTTAAAGAGGCTGCGTACGCGGGCAGCCCCCAGGCCTAAGAGGATAAAGCATCAAGAACAGATGGAAAAGGGAGTTGAATTCTACTTCTGCATGGAGCCATGTGCAGCTTCCACCAAGGATGCCTAGATCAAGGAAGGCCTTCCCTGCAGACAGACTGGAAGCGGCTGCTGTCATCCTCCTGCCCTCCAGGACCACATGGAAAGCAGCATTAAAACATATAACCAGGACCAGGGATATAGATCGGCGGCACAGTGCCTGCCTGGCAAGTGTGAGGTCCTGAGTTCGATTCCCAGTACTATACCAAAAAACAAAAACAAAAACACAAAACCCCCAGGCCACCCTGTGTTTAATTCAGTCTGTTTCCTCATCTATTCCCCTCCTTGAATATGGCATGGAGGAAGGACCAGGAAGAAGCTGACAATCCCAGCCACAGTCCCACCTGCACTTACCTCCAATGACCTCCACAAACTCTGGGCCAGCCATCGCCAGGAAAGGGACCTGGGCCTCTGTGGCCACCGCCTTGGCCAGCAGTGTCTTCCCACATCCCGGGGGCCCAAGCAACAGTGCGCCCTTCGGAACCTTGGCTCCAAGCTGGAGGAAGCGCTCAGGACTCTAGACAGCAGCAGACAATACAACACTCCCCACCATGTTCACGGACGAAGGGCACTTGTGTACCCACCACCTGGCTGTGGTTCCCAGGGGTCTGGGCCAAGCACAGTCATCAAGTGTCCAAGGGCCAACCATATAACTGCCATCACAACCCTCCCACTTCTGTCAACAGCCATGGGTTATGCCATGTTGCTGGTTCAATGGGCACGGGCACATGCACTCTATGGAATGCAGGCACCCGGGCTTCCTTCTAGAGTGCCAGCTGCCTGCTCACCTTCAGATAATCCACGAACTCCCGGACCTCCAGCTTGGCCTCGTGCATGCCGGCCACGTCCTTGAAGCTGACCCCCTTCCCCAACTTGCCATCCACCATTGTGAAGCGAGCCATCTTAAGCTGATTCTGTGCGCAAAGAATGAAGTGCTCTGGCGGCTGCTGTCTACCTGAGCAGACTATGGCCCTGCCAGGCCTCCCAGGGGACGTTCTGCCCACAACAGGGGCCGGCTCAGGCCACTCTTCAGACGCATGGGGTAATCTTCGCTTTACATCACTAATCAGTAAGAAAGCTGTCCAGCAATTTGCTTTTTTGGTACCAGGAACTGAACTCAGGGCCTTGTGCTTGCCAGGCAGGCGCTGTGCCACTGAGCTATATCCTCCTCTGCTCCAGTTCTAGCAATTAAAATACTCCTATCCTGAGGCTGGGGGTATCGCTCAAGGTGGAGTCCTTGCCTACACCATGAGAAAACAATCCCCAAGCAGCAACAGACAAAACAAAGGGGTAATTTAGAACATTTTCCACCATCTAGTTTTTCTAATTGTTTGATGTGATTTTCCTCAGTATTGTGTAATTTCTTCTTCTTGAAAGAATGCAATGATACTCAATATCAGAGAGTCTTAGCTCACTGGTAAATTCCTGGAGAGCCATGGCCAAAGCAGAGAAAGCTCAAAGTAAGTGCATGTCCTTCAGTCAGACCTCACTTTCAGGATGATGTGCAAAGCAAATAATCAGGCAACTCAAAATCAGCAAAAATATTGACTTTGCTGAGTGAAATCTGGTTCAGCCTCACAAGACCCCATGCTGCCATTAAGAACGGCAGTGTGAAGCTGGGCGAGGTAGTGCATGCTGGCAATCCCAGCACTCAGGAGGTTACGGCATCCCGTGTGTCCATGTTTCTCCTGCCTTTCCCCTGTGAGTTCAGTGCCAGCTTGGCTACATAGTAAGTTCAAGGCCAGTCAGAATTATAGAACAAGACCCTATCTAAAAAAACAAAATAAGCCAGGCTTGGTGGCTCACACCTATAATCCTAGCACCGGGAGCCTGAAGCAGGAGGATTGCCATGAGTTCAAGGCCTGCCCGAATTACATAGTGAGACCCTATCCCAAGAAAAACAAACAAACAAACCCAAAATAAATAAAATATAATAAAAATAGCTGTGTGGAGCCAGGCGTGGTGGCACAGGCCTGCAACCCCAACAATGTGGGAATACCACAAGTTCAAGGTCATCCCAGGAAACTTAGTGAGACCCTGCCTCTCAAAACAAAATAAAAAGCGCTGAGCATACAGCTCAGGGGCAGAGCACCCTGGCTTCAACTTGCAGCATGTTGCTTAGGCACAGAAATCGCTTGCATTCTCTGTGGGAACACAGTGATGCCCAGGATGCAGCAGGAACCCCTGTGAGGTACCCACGGCCCTGGTGAGGTGGCCCCCTTGGCCCCGCCTAGGCCCTAGGCAATGTGATTCTTCTAAGGATACCTTGAAAAGAAGGAAAAGCAAGGCGCCCTTCCCAGCAGAACCAGTCCTGCAGAATACACTGGCCATCGTGCTCACAGCTCAGCTGCTGTAGGTCGGGGAAGAGCCCGCTGGGACACTGGTCTCTGCACACTCTGCTTCCCCCAACCCCTGCCAGACTGCTCTTCATGGCACCTGGCCTGCAGGCTGCGAGAAGACTTGTTGAGCACGCAGGAGTACCTGCAGGTTGCACACTTACCAATGCGCTGAATCCGCCTTCCCTTCCTGTCATCCCAGCCAGGCGGAACACGTACCACAGTATGGCCAAGCCCACTGCCGTCATCCCCAGGGCATAGAGGGCACTGAGCAAAAGAGAGAAAGCAGCTGAGAGGCTGTCACCAGGGCAAGTGAAACGAGGAGCGCGGCAACTGTTCCCTCTGTGAGGACCCCCTGTGGTCAGCCTAAGTGCGGGGCATACGGGCCTGACCAGTGCAGAGCACCGCCTGCTGAGCACAGCCTCCCAGGGAAAAGTGCACACTAGGACTCAGGTTCCTACCCGGGAAGAGGCAGCTCTGCCCGGCCGCACCTGTCACCTCCAGGCACATCAGAGGCCTGGCATCAGCATGCCCTGGCTGGGAGGCGGTGCCTGCAGGGTGCAGAAAGTGGCGAGCCTCTCTCCACATGCTCACTTGCTCCCTGGGCCCAGCACCCTGTGCAACAATGTAAGTCAGCTGTGACGATGAGCCTGCGGGCTCCACGGCCCGACTCCCAACAGCACCACGCGTGTCTGTCTCTCTCAACACTGGAGACTTTCTAGTCAGCACCCTCACTTCTCCCCCTGACCCATTTCTCTATCTGCGGAGAACACCAAGCCCCTTCGAGGAGCGGTGGCTCATACCTGTAACCTCAGAACCCTGGGACGCGAAGGCAGGAGGGCCCCAGGTTTGAGCCCAGCCTGGGCAGCTTAAGGACATAGCAAGACCCTGTCTCAAAGTAACACAGGGGGCTGGGGATGTTGCTTAGTGGGAAGGTCCTGGGTTCGATCCCCACTACCACGAAAAAACCCACAAACACCAGCTCCACCCTGTGTTAAATGCCACCAACAACTGCAGCGAGTGGCCGCAGCCTCCACAGAGGTAAGCGTGTGTCCACGCTGCCTGCTCCGCGGCCCCAGTGCGCTGCAGGCGGAACCGATGAGGTTTCTATCCACAGCTTGTTCTCTGGATGCAAAGCCAAGCTGGGTGGGCTCAGGATCTGCCAGAGGCGGCCAACATACTTTCCAAAGAACCCCGTGCGCTTGTAGGAGACGGGGATCCTGTCCTTGCTCTCGATGTTCAGCTCATCCTCGGCTGCCCGCAGCTTCTCCTCAAATTTGTCAATATTTGCCACCTGCATCCGGTACACCAAGGCCAGCCGCTGGGGGAGCAAGAGGGCAGGGTGAGGGCAGAGTTGGCCAAGGCCCCCGCCCTTTGAGAGAGGACGCCATTTGGAAGAATTTGGAGTCTGACCTGATGCTCTAGGTCCCTCCAGTGCAATCTGGGAAACAAAATGTTAACAGACAGGGTCTCTGAAGCCGAGCTCTCCACAAGCAGGGAAATTTCAAGAAAATGGAGGGGGTGTGTAATCTCAGTCACTACCTCAGGCTCAGCCAGGGAGAGAACTGTGCAGTCTTGGTGTCAATGCAACCAGGCACGACACTGACAGCCCCATCCCCTTTCTAAGGACACAGGCAAAGGTTCTGGAGCAGGGCTGGAATTCAGTTAAGCAGGGCTCGTGCACACATTTTTGCCCCACGTCTCACCTTGAAACGCCAGTCTCTGGCATTTCCCCTGCACTTGTTCCCCCAGTGAAGCTCTTTGTGTGCTCAGCTCACATCTGAGCCCGGCTGGGATCGCAGCCCACCAGGGAAAGAACAGAGGCTTCCAGTTCTCTCTGAGGCTGGCTGGTGGATGATGCTGGCTCGTGGCTGCAGCAGAGGACAGGAGACACCCGCCAGCGCTTCCTGTGTGCCCCAACTGCAAGGACAGCACTCTGGATGCTTTCTCTTTAAGGGAGGGTTATTGGATGACAAAGTCGGTGTAGTACGGTAAGGTAAAATAACCCTACAATCAATGGGCTCAAATAATTAGCATCCATCTGGGTAACTACATGAGCCATCATGCTCATATGGGTTTCTTCTGCTTTTCTGGCTTGTTTTTCTTTGGTTTCATTTGAAACAGGGTCTAAGTAATCCAGGTTGGCCTCCAACTCACAATTCTGCCTTGGCCTCCCAAGTGCTGGGATTATAGGGGTGCTCCACCATGCCTGCCTCTTCTACTTTTTAATAAGTCACCCACGCTGACTTTGAACTCATAAGCTTTGCCCTCAGCTTCCCAAGTGGTGGCACGTGCCACACACCCACAGCCAGTGGACCCCGTCAGGGCTACCTCTTCTCAGCCCACTCTTCAGCCCATGTGGGGACCTGCATCTACCCCAGGAGAGCCAGCTCTGGCTGGCTCAGCAGACTCCTGTACCACTTCTAGACTTCCTTAGGCTCTCACCTGGGAGCAGCACGGTGAGGTACTAAGGATGAGGGTGGCACTGGCACCATGTAGCATTGAGTCTTCACCCATTACTCAAACCAGGGCTCCCTGTGCTGGCTATCGCTGCTAGGTCACCTCATAGACTCCTGGACCTCATCTGCACCTTTTAATACCTCAAACACCTGAACGGTAGAGTACTTGCTAAGCAAGTACAAGACCCTGGGTGTTCAATCCCCACTGCTGCAAAATACAACCAAATGAAAAACACTCCTCTGAGAGGCTGAAGCAGGAGGGTGGCAAGTCTGAACCCAGACCGGAGATGTAGCTCACTGAGAAGGTCCTGGGCTCAATCCCAGTATCACAAACAAACACTTGCGCAACCAGTGTGGCCATCACCAAGATGCACAGAAAAAAAAAGCGTACAAACAACCCTTTTCCTATGCCAAGGCCCAAACGCCAAAGTCTAAATCCAGAAGTCACCTCAGCCCTGCACTCTGCACAGCAACCATGTGCACCTGCAGGGCCTGCAGTGCACTCTGTCCAGGCAGCATGTGCAGCTTCACTGCTCAGGGCTGCAACTACGGAGCCCCACCACTGCCGCCTGCCTGCCTGCCTGCCGCTCAGTCCCATGGCCCAAACTCCCACAGCAACTCCTGTGAGCTGTCATTCAGGAGCTAGTCCAGAGCCCGTGGGGCCCTGCACAGGCCACTGCCCCTGGCTGCCTACCCTGGGAACCCCTGGGGGTGTGAGCTGGCTCTCCAGTAGGGTGCTTGCCCTGCAGAAGGAGTGCACCCAGTACTGGCCACATGCACAGGCCAAGGCGGCAGGCAGTGGCCACAAGGCCCTCCTGCCAAAGCCCTGTGGAGGAGCTGCCCGGGAAGCAGAGCAGGGAGACCTCTTGAGCCCAGGATGGCCAGAACAGCCTGAGCAACACAGCTAGACCTCAAGCCAAAAAAATAACAGAGGCGATGGAAGATGTATGACAGATACCACTCAAGACCCTTGATGGAGCTTGAACTTTAATGTTGCCAAAGGTTGTGCTGAGGTCGGTGTGGAGACAGCTGGAAACACGAACAGGGAAGGGTCTCGAGCGACATTTCTGCATGCATGTGTTAGTGCAGGGAGATGGGGATGGGAGGGTCCCCGAAGCCCTGGTGCCTGCTGCTTGCCGCCCTTGGGGCCTCTGCTGGGCAGACAAACCCCGTCTCCCTTAGCAGTGCTCCACACCCCGAGGTACAGTCCTCTGCGACACTCCTTTCGCCACCCCTCCGTGCAGACCTTCCTGCACCCAGCTGACTCACTGTTGTTCTCCTCGCAGGGACACAACACCGACACCCACAACTTCCCTTCCCCTGAAGGGAAGAGGGTCATCTTGGTTCACACTTACAGCCCCATCAGCTGTTCCAAGGCAGGACAGCTAGTGTGGAGCAGAGCTGCTCAGGGCTGGGGGCTGGGAGGCTGTGTGCAGGGACCGGCTCCTCCGAACCGCACCCCCACGAGCCAGTCACCTCCCAGACACACATGGCCTAGGGCCGTGCTAGACCTAAACCATGGCACTCTCCTTGCTCCCAATGCCAGGGAGTGAGGTGGCCAGTCTGTCCCTAGTTCCTCCTGCTCCTGTCTGAGCAACCCTCACCTGAGACTCTGTTGGCCACACAGCTGTCCCTCTTGCCTCTCTTCTCAGATCCTCTTCCTTACCCAAGCCAGACAGTGGGAGGCTGGAGGACTGGCACTGCTAGCCCCAGCCTTGGTGCCCTCACTCACCGGCCGCCCAAACACCACGGCCCCAGGGTACAGGTAGACCTCCACGATGTCGCTCTCGGGCACCACCTGCACACGCTGCACCTCGCCCTTGGCCAGCATCTCGCTGACGAAGTCATTCCAGGAGATGCTGCCACCGCTGGAGCTGAGTGCGTTCAGGAGGCTCATGACCACAGCAATGACAAGCAAGGTGCGCAGTCGCTCTCGGTACATCTGGTCCTCCCGCTCCTTGCGCCGCCTCTCCTCTGCACGGGTACAGGACGAGGTGCACGCACTGTTGGACCAGATGGCCCCACAAGGACTTCTGCCCCTGGGGTCTTCAAGGCCCACAGTCCTGCAGGAGCCTGTGCTTCTGCTGTGTGTGTGTTACTCAGGATGAGCTCAGAGCCTCTGCAATGAAACGCATCCCTAGCCCTACTTTCATTTGTTTCGTTTGAGAGAGGTTCTCTCTGAGTCACTAAATTGCCCACTCTGGCCTTGAACTCAAGATCCTCTTGCTTCAGCCTCCCAGACTGCTTAGGTTATAGGTATGTGCCACCATACATGGCTCTATTGGTTTTTCAATTGTCACTTGAGACAGATGCTGTTTGTGTACTGTCTGACGTCACCAACCTCACGCACGGAGACCTTCTCAGAAGGAAAGGAGAGTGGCCCCTACTTCAGATAATAGGAAACTTTTTTAATGTAAAAAACTCTCCTGTAGCTGCAAGCAGTGTTCTACCTGGGCATCCTAGCAAGACCTTATCTCAAAATAAAAAATAAAAAGGGTTGGGGCTGGGTGTGGGGGCACATGCCTGTAATCGGAGACACTCAGGAGGCTGAGGCATGAGGACCACAAGTTTAAGCACAGCCTGGACCACTTAACAAGACACTGTCTCTAAATAAAGTTTTTTTTTTTTTTTTTTTTAAACCGGCTACATGGCTTATGCTTTTGGATTTGATCCTTGGTACTACCAAACAAACAACAAACCTTTCCTACTTCACGATAGGCAATGTTTCTGTATGTCCTTTTTTTTGGTAGGGAATCAAACTCATGACCTTGCGCTTGCCAGGAAGGCACTGCACTGCTGAACTATATCCTTAACTCCTATATGTTCTTGTAATTCATTTACAACTTTGCTTTTTGAACTTAATTCACCTAGTCATTATTTAATTTAATTTACCATGCTGGTCATGGTGGTACATATGTTGTAAACTCAGCAAATTTGAGAGGCTGAGGCAAGAGAATCTAATATTTGAGACCATCACAGACAACTCAGTGACTTTGTGGGGCCTTGTCTCAAAATAAAAATAAAAATATAAATACAAAAATA